>NW_027507784.1:256769294-256781794 GCF_037356315.1 Lithobates pipiens
CTACAGGAAGATAGCAGAGGAGTCCGGCGAGAAGACCCCCCGGAGCTGTGCAATAAAGTATTTTATCTCGTGTGTTGTGTTTTTTTTTTGTACTTTTATTTTACAGGTGAATGGGTAGGGGTACATTGTACCCCATACTCATTCACATAGGGTGGGGGGCCGGTATCCGGGGGCCCCCTTATTAAATTCCGATAAGCCCCCCGCCCGCAGACCCCGACAACCAACGGCCAGGGTTGTCGGGAAGAGGCCCTTGTCCTCATCAACATGGGGACAAGGTGCTTTGGGGTGGGGGGGGGCCGCACTTAGCCTGGTACGGTTTAGGAGGGGGGGCGCTCGCTCGCCCCCCTTTCCTGGCCGGCCGGGTAGCGTGCTCGGACAAGGGTCTGTTGTGGACTTGGGGGGGACCCCCACGCCGATTTTTTTTCGGCGTTGGGGTTCCCCTTTAAGTCCATACCAGGCGGCGGGGCCAGCGGCGTTTCCTTCGCGGGCCCCGCCTACCTGGATACCCGCTCGAAATGAGCGGACTTTTCTCCGGGCGGGAAAAGTCCGCTCATTTCAAAAGTACGGCGGACTGGCATACACACGGGCGGATTGTCCGCCGAAATGCGAGTTCGACGGACAGTATTACGGAAATTCCGAAACACTTAGTCCGCCCACGAGCGGACTGTCCGCTGAAATGTGTTTCGGCGGACTAAGTTGGCCAGACAGTCCGCCCGTGTGTACGCGGCTATATGTATATCGTGCCCACCTGCAGTGAGGAGATAATGTGCTGTAACCTCTAGCAACCAACCAGCGAGCAGTATTACTGTACAGTAATCTCTAACTACCAATTAACAAGCAGAAATCATTTACTATAACCTCTAGCAACTAATCAGTGAGTCGTAATGTGTGCTGTAACCTCTAACAACCAGTCAGTAAGCAGTAATGATATGATGTAACCCAACGCCTATTTTTTACCAATATCTGCAATTGCGCCATGCTGTGGCAGCCCAATTTGGTCTTCAGCAGGTTCAGCTCACCCATTCTGAGCCGGAGAAATTGCTATTGGAGGAAGACCATTCAAAACATCTCCAGATATTATTTCGCCCTGCTGACCTCTTCGTTATCTAGGATGGAGAGAGTGGAGGCTCAGGGGAGAACTGATAATCCCATCCCCTACAAAGGACTCCTGGGCTGAGGTCACTGACTCAATGTTTTCATCTGATTTCGGCCGGCAGGGACAAAATTATCCAGTTTAATTATCTCCACCGAGTATATATTATACACCTGCAAGCCTTCATAAGATGGGCAGAGTGGAAACACCAGAGTGGCTTAGATGTAGGGGATTACTTTCATACGGTATGGCATTGTCCTGGCCAGATGCCTATTGGGTGACTTTATGGAGGAGGAATTGTCAAAATCCAAATAGACTGTTAAGTATACTTTTTTTCCTATGCTAAAAAGGCGTTAGCTCTGAAGTGGAAGGATACAAGGCCTCCGTTCCTCCTTTATTGGGTGGAGCCCTACCGAAATATAATCTCTGCCACAACCGAGATATCCATCTCTTCAGGCGCCGGTCGTCTGTACGATAACAGTGGTCTCCGCGGCGGATTCGCCGCAAGATCACCGCTATCGGCGGCGGGAGAGGTGCCACCCCCCCTCTCGCCACCCTCCCGCACCTTCCCGGAGCCGTCGGTAGTGGCGGAGGCGATCGGGTCCTTTTCCTAGCTGGGTATGGAGATGAGTGAGGCTAAGATGGCCCCCAGTCGTCTCTATACCATAGGAGGGCGGAAGCGACGTCAAAACGTCACTTCCGCCCATACCTCTTAAAAGGTATATTTTTTTTTAAATGTAATTTTTTTTATTTTTATTTTTTTTGCATTTTAGTCCAAATATGAGATCTGAGGACTTTTTGACCCCAGAGCTCATATTTAAGAGGACCTGTCATGCTTTTTTCTATTACAAGGGATGTTTACATTCCTTGTAATAGGAATAAAAGTGATCCATTTTTTTTTTTTTTTTAAAACAGTGTAAAAATAAAAAAAATCAATTAAAATAAATAAGAAAAAAAAAAAGTTTTTAAAAACACCCCGTCACGACGAGCTTGCGCACAGAAGCGAGCGCATACGTGAGTAGCATCCGCATATGAAAACGGTGGTCAAACCACACATGTGAGATATCGCCGCGATCGGTAGAGCGAGAGCAATGATTCTAGCCCTAGACCTCCTCTGTAACGCAAAAAATGCAACCTGTAGAATTTTTTAAATGTCGCTTATGGAGATTTTTGAGGCTAAAAGTTTGACGCCATTCCACGAGCGGGCGCAATTTTGAAGCATGACATGTTGGGTATCAATTTACTCGGCGTACCATTATCTTTCACAATATAAAAAAAAAAAATTGGGCTAATTTTACTGTTGTCTTATTTTTTTTATTTAAAAAAGTGAATTTTTTCCAAAAAAAAAAAGTGTGCTTGCAAGACCGCTGCGCAAATATGGTGTGAAAAAAAGTATTTCAATGACCGCCATTTTATTCTCTAGGGTGTTAGCAAAAAAACAATATAAAATGTTTGGGGGTTCTAAGTAATTTTCTAGCAAAAAAAACTGTTTTAAACATGTAAACACCAAATCTGAAAAAGAGGCCTGGTCCTTAAGTGGTTAAAGAAACCTATCCTGCTTCTAACTAATACACCGTTTTACTTTCTGCATTACCTCATCCCCCATCGCCATTACCTTTTGTATCAATTGAACCTCCCTGTTAGATTGTAGGCTCTAATGAGCAGGGCCTTCCGATTCCTCTTGTACCAATTTGTAATGTGTGCCTTAATTTTGTTAAATGCTGAGAAAACTGTTGGAGCTATATAAATCCTAAATCATCATGATCATCATCATCATCTTCTATGGGGAGCACACACATACATTCACTATATGTGTGAAGGTTGTGTGAAAAAGGAGTCTAGTTTGCTTAAGTTATATCCAATTGCCCCGACTACAACTATAAAATTTGACTCCATATGGCAAAGTAGAATGAAACAGTAAGTAAACCCCCCTATTGTATGGAGCCAAGGAAGCTGCCATCTTTGCCTTGAATCAACAGCTGACATGATGCTGCACATGTGATCAATTATGACACCAGCCATCGGATGGTTTGACAGTTTGATTCAAAGCAAAACCAATGGGAGTGTTACATTTCCGGCACGTGCCGGAAATGAAAAGTTTTATGGATGGGTTTACTTCCGCTTTAACTTCCAAAAATATATTATTGCAAGTTTCGATCTAGTGGCCTGATGTACACTTTTTTTTTGGGTTAAACACGTATTGTTTATTGAACAGTATTGCATAGAGTACAATCACAGTGGTAAACACCGAACAATCAAAAGGTGTTGCGTCAGAACCATAACAGTAAATAAAGAAACATTTCTCCGTTGCAATAGACAGTTTGGATCACAGCTAAACAATGTCATAGCACATACATGTCATTTACTTCAACATTACATCAAAGTTCCTGATCACACGTGGCAGCCTCCCGCAACCACCTATCCCAAATTTTATTGTATTTAGCTGGGCATCCCCTATTTTTATATATGAATTTTTTATACGGGAGCGTGGAGTTAACTTCCCGTTTCCAGTCCTCCACCCTGGGCGGAAGTGGTCTCATCCACTGTCTAGCTATAACCTTTCGAGCAGAAAACAAGGTTTCCTGCAGAAAAGTTTTGGTAAATTTATCCAATACTTCGGGAAATATCCCTAGGAGACAGGGTTTGGGGTTGAGGGCCAAGGGTGAGCCCATAACATCATGTAGAAATGATACTACTTGTATCCAAAGTTCCTGCAATTTGGGGCAAGACCAGATAAGGTGGAAAAATGTTCCAGTCTCAACAGTACATATCGGGCAGAAAACAGATTGATTCGTATTATATTTGGCGGTCCTAAGGGGGGTGAGGTACGCTCTATGCACCATGTAAATTTGGGAAAGCCTGTCTTGGAGCCTAGGGGACCTGATGTACACTTTTACCTTCCAAACATACCTTTGCCACTCTCCTTCCCTGTTTTCCTAGGGGGTCCTGGTCAATGTATATCAACAGACGGTTCTGTAAAAGCTCCTTGGCTTCTTGTGAGATGGTCCTCAAGTCATTTGACATAATAAATGGAGCTGCCAGGATTGCCCAAATGGCCAACTGAGATTTAGATTGTTCATAACTCAATCCAAAGTCTCCAGTTATGAGCTACAAAATACAAACATGTTAATTTTATTTCAAATGTATATTATTATATTATTACATAAGCTTGAAGCTAAAAATCAAATCATTTAAAAAAAAAAAAAAAAAGGGCAAACCTATAATCTTATATTGTTGATAAGAACATAATTTGCCATATTTTCTAAATTTCTGCTAGATCAGGCATTCAACGTGGCCACATTGCTTTTGTTTCAAACTACAAGTATCAGTGGATTTCTTGTTGATATTTGTAGTTGTTTTGACAGTTTCACAAGTTACTTATGTAGGACACATCAGTAAGTGCCAGAGTCAGATGAAGGCCAGCTGGGTCCTTAGGCATCACAGCAGTTTTGGCACCTGCATTGGCTTATAAAATGGGCAGCACAGTGTTCAGAGCGGAGAATAATAGGATTTTTGTACTCACAGTAAAATCCTTTTCTCTGTAGTTCACTGACTGGCACAGATCCTTTAGTCTTGACCATTGTGTTGTTCAGGAGGGGACTAGGCAGAACATGTTAACATGTACAAAAAAACAGAACTTTCTAGTTCCGCCCAAGGGGCGGTCCCTTCATTAACAACCCTCCAGTCTGCTTCCTGCAGCCTCAGTATGGCAACAAGTAATATAACGTACAACAATAAGAGGGGAGGGTGCTGAGAAAAGGATTTTACAGGGAGTACAAAAATCCTATTTTCTCTTACGCTCCTTGACTGACACAGCTCCTTTATTCTTGACCATTGGGACATTCCCAAGCAGTATCATAAGGAGGGGTGGGAAACGGCATAAAAGAACTTCACCCACATTCAGAAGTGCTCCCATACAAGGGAGTCACCACCTTATCTGACCGCATCAGAACTTGCGGTAACAATGCAACGGTGCATTATACTCAAAAGCAACTGTATTTTCTTTAAAACAGAAAAAGTAGTGCAGAATTCCAACATTACACGGCCACCTGCAAACTTGCAGCCAAGCAGGCATCAGACGATGCGCTTACATCCACTTAGTAGAATTTGGTAAAAGTGTGAACGGACGACTTAATTGCCGCCTTACATGCCAGAGCGACTGACACACGATGTCGGAAGCCCAAGATGCCCCAATTGTCCTGGTGGAATGGGCCATGGCAGGAAAGGGGGGGCACTTGCCCCTTAAAGGCGTAGGCCTGTACCTGTACCACATCTGTCTGACCCACCCGGAAATGGTGATCGACTAGACAGCCATACCTCTGTTCTGGACCAGCTACCAAAACAAACAGATGTAACTCCCGATGGGGAGCCTTGGCAGACAAATACATCCTTATAGCCATGATCACGTCCAGGGAATAAAGGGCCACCTCTTAGAATGTGTCGGTTTTAGGACACAGACGGTAACACAATATCATCATTGATGCGGAATGCCGAAACCACCTTCGGCAGAAAGGAAGGTTGAGAACGTAACACCACCTTATCCTAATGGTTAACCATATAGGGCAACTTGAAAGACAAGGCCATCAGTTCCAAAACCATCCTGGCCGATGTAATGGCCACTAGAAAGACCCTTTTTCTGAGAAAGATTCAACAAGGGAATTCCTCTGATGTTCTCAAACGGCAGTTTCTGAAGCACTGATAACACCAGGTTCAGATCCCATGGGGTAATGGTGGACGCACTGGAGGGACTACAAGTCGGACATCCTGAACAACAGTGATCACTAGAAGTGAGATGCCAGGGGTCACTGAAAAAAGACAGCCAAGGCTGATATTTGTCCCCTAATGGTGCTTGCAACCAACTTCTGGTCTACTCCTTGCTGTAGAAACAGCAGGATCCTGGGAACTGAATAGGTGCATGGATGTCATTCTTTCTCCTCACACATAGAGATGTATGTCTTCCAGGTACGACGGTATATCTTCTGAGAAGATTTACGTGTACTCAACATAGTTGAGATCAACGTGTCCGACAGGCCTCGGTACCTTAGCATCTGGCTCTCAACAGCCATACCGTTAAAAACAGTTATGATAAAACAAGATGGAGAAGCGGACTTTGACACAGAAGGTCCTCTCGCAACGGCGGTCGCCAGGGAGCCTTCGCAACCAGGCGTACTAGGTCGGCGCGTCAGGGACACCAAGGCCAATCTGGGGTATTAGTATTACTGGAACTCCCTCGGCCTCCACTCTGTAGGGCAGATGTGGTAGTAGCTTTTGCGGAAGAAAGTCGTAGATCCGCCGGTACTGATCCCATGGAGCCACCAGCGCGATTGATGCGTCAGTCCAAGGATCTCATATCCTGGATGATAATCTCGCCCCCTTCCGATTGAGACAGGAGCCAGGCAATCCACGTCTGGTGTGCCCCACCATAGGCACAATAGCCTGAACATGTCTGGATGCAATGCTCATTCTCCTGGGCCCAACATCTGGCAACTTAGATAGTCCACCTACCAGTTTCTTCCTCCCAGGATGTAATGGCCGACAAGGCTGGTACCTGTCGCTCTGTCCACTGAAGGATGTTAGTGACCTCCCGTGCTGCAGCCGAGCTTTTTGTTCCTCCTTGATGGTTGACATATGCCACTGCCGTGGTGTTGTCTGACTGGATCCTGATCGTACGCCCTCATAGTCTCGTTGACTATGTGGAGAGGCAAGCCTGATCGCTCGCAGTTGGAGCATATTGATCGGCAACTTGGGTTCCTCATCCAACCAGAGACCATGGGTCGACTGTACTCCCAGTACTCCACCCCAGCCGGTCAGGCTGGCATCTGTTGTGATCACAGCCCAATGCAGAGGTAGGAACAACTTCCCGGACCTCAGCCACCAGAGCAGGGAGTCCCTGACCGACTGGCTCACCTGAATCTGCCGATCTAGGGATAACGGAGATATGTCCCATTGTGTCAATATCTCCTTCTGCAAGACGCTGGTAGAAAATGGGCATACGGTACTGCCTCGAAGGAGGTCACCAAGAGGCCAGAACTCGCATGCAGAAACGCAGTAACGAGCACCTGTGGTTCAGTGATAATTTTACCACGGCTCTGAGAGTCTGCAGTTTGTCTGAAGGGAGAGGCACTACAGCGCTGAATCGGTATGAACACAAACTTTATAGTTCAACAGCCACCCAATTACCTGCAGGGTTGCATGGTGATCCCCACATCCTCCTTTAATTCTGAGGCGGAAGCTGCTCTCAGAAGGAGGTCATCCTGTAACTTACGATTGCAATCCTGCGTTGTCTCAACGCTAAAACTGAAGTCAATACCTTGGTAAGGACTCGGGGTGCTCAAGCCAATCCAAAAAGGGGGAGCCACAAACTGGTAGTGGGCTTCCGACTGCATTTCGCAGAACCCGCTGATGCCTGAAGCATATGGGTATGTGCGGGTACACATCCTGGATGTCCAAAGATGCCAGGGAGTCCCCCTGATGGAGTGCAGCGACAACTGAGCGAACTGATGTTTTGCCCATTCGGTAAGTGTCTGCGACACAAGTGCTGTGGTCAGTACTGGTTGTATTGCTGACCCCCCAACCGTAAATAAAGAACGGGCCACTGCCTCGGTTCCTGACCATGGGGTCCTAAAACACAGGAACCTCTTCTACCGGTATCGTGGTTACTTTTGTTTAACCTGGATACTGGGGGGTCCATGACCGGAGGAGCCGACCATTATTTAGGAAGGCTCTCCTCAGGGGGGAACGCACCGCCATGCGTTTTGGGACCTAAAAAGGTCCGTTGCGGTCGCCCCCATTCCTATAGATGAATTTATCTAAATACGTCAGATACGGAAACACCTAGGTGTACTGGCTGTCTTACGGGACCCAAAAGGGGCCGAGGAATCTGCAGTGTCCTGAATTTTCAGGGTATCACCCCATCTGTGATAAGTGCTCCAACAAGTGGTTTTGTCGCACGCGGACCTGGACGAGGACTCATCCTCACTGTCCGATCAGTCCTGGTCAGCGCCATCTGAAACAGAGGTCACAGCCTCAGCGGAGCCCGAGTCTGCGTCAGAGCTCTCCCTGGAGGGCGGGGCGCATTTTACCATCCTTGCGCCCACACACCACCTCCACTCCACCTTGGCAACTAACGTGTTAAGGACCGCCGACAAGCGTCTAGAGGCACTGCTGCACTGTCTGCAGACGAAATGGCTGTAATTACCTGGATTTCGGGGGAAGAAACACCAGTTTCTGAAGTCATGCTGGCCCTACCCTGTCTGCCACCTGTTGGGGACTTAGGACAGTGATGGTCCCACCCTACTAACTGCTGCAGGCTGAGGGGCCCCCACAGCAGGACTCACCACCCTGTCCGAGTTCTGCGCTGTCCAGCTAGGTGTGCCCGTGTCCTGTGTCAGCTCCCAGATGCTTGTGAGAGAAAACCGCACTGAGCCCCAGAGAACAGCACTGAGCATGGAAAACTTGTTCAGGCTTCAACAAAATGGCTGCTGAGCATCCAGTACAAAGGACATAATCACAGGGAAAATGGCCGCCAGACCACAGTAAAATGGAGTCTGACCATACTTCTCCAAAAATGGCAGCCGAGCACTGTATGCAAAAAGAGACAGTGAAAACAGGTAGAGGAAATGGCGTGAAAACAGCGCTATAGCGATCAGCAGACACAGACCTCCAAACACCCAGGGGAGAGACCTACAGACATCCAGGGCACAACTACCCAGCGCAGCCCTCACCCAAGGTAAGGGGGGGGCCCCTGTCTATGGCACACACACCACTCAGCAGCCCATGCAGCATCCCCCATGGGGGGGGGGGAGAGACAGGGAGAGAAGAGAGGGAGGTGAGGGACCCCCGAATCGACCACCCAGGGAATTCTCAGCTGCTCAGCCACACCGAGGCAGGGAGAGCTGTACTTACCAGTCCTGACGAGCTGGGGAACATTCCATCACAGACCCACTCTCTGATCAGTATGGGGTGGCTGCTGGCCCGGCACACTGTGACGCAGACATCAGTAGCCCGGTCATATGTGTGCCCCGGAGCATTACACTCACCAACCGCCCCTGGAGCTCTGGTCCGCACACGCTCACTGGCCAGGCTGGGGAGACTACAAGGATATGGGTATGCAGCCTGTCACCCAGCCGGCTCTTGATAGCAGATCACAGGATCTTAATCTTGCGCAAAAGGCAACCTTCTACAGAAAAAATCCACAGACCGATAGGCCCGCAGGGTTCCTAGGTCCTTCTTCACAAGGCAGAATAAAACTGAGGCTGCAGGAAGTAGGCTGGAGGGTTGGGTTGTTACTGAAGGGACCCCCATTGGGCGGAACTAGAAAGTTCTGTTTTTTGTACATGTCAACATGTTCTGCCTAGTCCTCTCCTGAAGGTGGCGTAACAACCCAATGGTCAAGAATAAAGGAGCTGTGTCAGTCAGTGAACGTAAGAGAAATGTTTTTTACAGCACAGAATACGTAGTGGAGATGTATAGTGAGGAATGCTCAACATGGCACATATGATGCAAGGTGGAATTTAGAATACATGGAGCCTGATCTAGCCTCATGGCCCCTGACCCTACCTGGATGCCTTCTAATGATGCTGCCAACAAGTGCACAAACTGCCTGTAACATTAGTGTACATGTAAGCATAGTAATTTAGATGCCTGTGTACATTTATGACATCCATCAAAACCATCCTGATGCCTTAGTTAGAAAAGGTGTGATGAGCTACAATGATGGTGGTTGTTTGGATCAGACTTGCACAAATGTTCCTATCTTATTTTGGTTTCTAGGTCCTGGAAACAGAACATATCATCCAAACTTTTATATTAAAAAAGTACAAATAGGAAACTAAATATAGGGGCATAGAGAACATTTAGAATTACATATTCCAATATGATCACAGTTAAAAGCAAACAGCATTCAACTCACCATATCTGGATCATTCCACCTGCCTGGGCCAGCGACTGACTGTAGCGCATCCTGGTTGAAGGCAAACCACTCTAGGATACTCAGCACACTGTCCCAAGAATCCTGAATATCATCATAGTTTCTCCACAAATTACAAATACTGCCAAGCAACGTGTAATTCACCTGTATGGACAGATTGTCAGGTTAAGTGAACATTTCTTTTTGAATCTAAATGCATACTTGAACTCCAGAATAATAGTTAAATAAGAAGTCTACACTAAACTAAAAACAAATTATAGGTGGAGGCTAGGGTGTATTTCGACATGTTTAGCTGCTGATGACTGCAGGAGCAGATAATAAAAAAAAAAAAGAAAAAAAAAAAAAAAAAAGAAAGACTAATCATCTAGATTTCCTTTCTGCCCGTTTCATCAATAAAACCCTCCCTCTTTAATGGTTGTCTGTGCCAATACTCACTGTTCAGTTTTCGAAAAACTCTGGCATGCCTTATTACCTGATAGCCATTTAAAAGTCCAAGCAAAGGGTATCCTGTACCTCCTAATCAGAATGCCCTTGACATGGCCAAAAATTAACCCAAAATTGTGTAACTTGCCTTGTTAGATTTGCCATAAAATTTTCACTACCAACCAAACACTTACTTGAGGAGGAAGACCACCTTCATATGCAGGCCAGCTGCAGGAATACAAGATTGGCCTCCCAGTTGCATTCAGTGCATAACTCATTTTAGGGTATCCTGGAACAGAACAAAACAAATACATCCTACGTGTTAAACACATCCTGCGTGAAAACATACCTAAAATATACTTATCTGAACCACCGCCCGCACTACACAACGGGCACCTCCAAGTATGCCGTGAATCTGGTATGTGTTATCTCTTAAAAGTACAAGTCTGGTATGCTTCCCCTGTTATCGCAGTTTAGACAGCGTCTTTTTAGGAGTTTCTCCTACATACTGTGTTTGTTGCTTATTAAAGCACAGTGCCACCCAAAAGTGGAACTTCTGCTTGTTGTACTCCTTCCCCCCCTCAGGTGCCACATTTGGCACCTTTGGGGGGAGGGGGCAGGACACCCGTCTTTTACAGGTATCCTGTTCCCACTTCCGGGAGCTTCAGGTATTGACATCATTGCCTGGGCTCCCTCCTTCCTCATCATTCCCTGGCTGCCAGGCCAGTAGGAGAGAAGAGCAGAGCCTCATGCGTGCGCAGTAAGGTTCCTGGCGTGAAGCCGTAAAGCTTCACTGCCGGGTTCCCTTACTCGCAATGGAGGCGGCATGCACCTGACAGCTGATAGAAACATCGGCTGCAGTGTGGACATCACTGGACTCCAGGTCAGATAAGTGTCCAATCATTAAAAGTCAGCAGCTGTAGTATGTGCAGCTGCTGGCTTTTACCTTTTACAGTGTTGGGTGGACCTTCGCTTCAAAGACTTTTTGCTCACCAGACAGTGCTAGTGTATCCAAATAAAGCTAGCCATTAATGGATCAAAATTTGTCAGGTTCAGCAGGGACCAGCTAAATTTGAATCTGTCTATGGTCAGTTTTGTTCCAGAAAAACCCAGTGATCAATTCCTCTTGAACAGCACTGTTAGAAAATGCGTGATTGATCAGTGTATTCCGGCAGCACAGAAGTCCAGATGTCAGAATATAATAATGCAGTGGAGAATATTCCTGCATCCACCTCAAATGTGTGGTTGGGGAAAACCGTTTGTTGGTCACCTAAGTCCAGCCTTAACCGTTTTGTCTGTTTTTGCATTTGGTCTAAGCCTGTCTTGTATATTCTGGTCTTATTTGGTTATCTGACCTCTTTTGGCTGTTGCTCCTGGTTATGACCATCTGTTCCTGCCTATGTTCTTTGTACTGGAGTTCTGTCTGTGGTTGTCTAACAAGAATATTCTGTAGGATGCACACTGGCTTTTTATCTGTTGCACCTTGGTGAGAGCCATTTACCCTCACCTGGCAATGCAGCATTGTTCTGTGCGTCTCCTTTTATACCTTATCTGTCCTTCTTGGTGTTTAAGAAAGTCCTGGACTGGAGACTTGGGAATAGTTCAAACAGCTACGTACAACCAGTAGTTCCCATCCATAACATGTTTCCTGCACATCTGGTCATATCTCCCCTTCAGTGCTCCAGGTGCTCTCAAACCATTAGTGGCTCATGTATCAAAAGATTAAGCTATTTTTTTTGGGCTTAAAAGCTTTATCCCCTCCCACCTTGATTGCCCATCTCAGTGATAGTTTAATGTGGTAGCTTAGGAGGTACTGACCCAGGAGTGGGCCCATTGTACTTTTATATGTCAGGATAACCAGATGCAGACCATCCAGCAACTGAAAAGCAAAATAACTGACTTGATGTGCAGGTAAACCAGAGGTAACTGTTGTGTAGCACCTGAAGCAGTCTACTTGGGTATAGATCTCTTCAGAATTACTTGCAATGAAATGTCTTATGTATATTAAGGTGTTATAAATAAAATTTATGATACAAAAAAGCCTACAGACCTAAA
>NW_027507784.1:256789294-256859294 GCF_037356315.1 Lithobates pipiens
TTGTTGCTTTTTGGAGGATTTGATATTTGTATGGAAGGGGCCAGCCAATGTATTGGACTCATTTTTGGCTCATCTCAATGCCAATCACCTGAATTTAGAGTTTACCCACACTTCAGTTCCGGTCAGTTTTGATTATCTGGATTTGACTTTGGTGGGATATGTGGATAGTGGAATAGCCTCTACCAGAACCTACATTAAACAGTGTGTAGATAACACACTTCTGTTGGCATCGAGTTGTCACCCAGCGCATACAGTGCGGGCATCGCCAATGGGTGAGTTCATCAGAGCAAGGAGAAATTGTTTTTCTGATAAAGACTTTGTTAATGAATGTAACATCGTTTGAAGTAGGTTGAGAGAGTGAGGATATAGCAAACATTTAATAGATAGAGGCAGAATATTGTCAGAAAATAGAGAACGTGGTGATCTGATTGGGAATTCCTCCATCAGCAAGAAGGCACGGTCCAGTGGGAGGGGAGGTATTCACTTTGTGACCACTTATTCACAACAATACAGATTGTTTATATCATAAAACACTGCCTCCCTGTCCTATATGCGGATAAAACTTTGCATCATATTTTAACAGGGGTACAGCTTTTCCAGTAGAAAACTCCTACTTTGGGTACTATGCTTTTGCCTTCTCTATTTCGTTCCACTTCCCCTTCCATTTCATGGTTGGGGACAGTGGGCTCCTATCCCTGTGGTTATAACACCTGTAAACAGTGTAAAAGACACAGAAAAAGCAAGCCTGTCATTTCTTTTAAGTATAGTATGTAGGATGCACTATCCGCAATCTAAGTAAATATTTCAAATGTATCTAAACATTTTAGAACAGTTCATAGTGGTAATCTGGAATCTTTTTTGTTTTGCGGTCTGGAATAGGTGAGAAGATCTGTGGGGGGGGGGGAATACACATCATACCCTACTTCAGCGGGAGGTGTGGTGGATACACAGATTGAATACTTGATTTCCTAGTGGAATGAACAGTAGAATGGATGTGAACCTGTTTTTAAAATAATATAACTTGATTCCACAGGGGGTTAATAATTGTTTGCCCTAGAGTTTTTCAGTCCGTTTCCTTTCTTTCCCTCCCCCCTTTTCTCTGGTTCTACCAACCTCACATGATTTTAAATTGGATTGTACCGCCCCCTTTTCTCGTTTGGAGGAATGGACACCTTTTCCTATGTAAACTGGATTTTATTGTAAATCTGTATGCTATGAGGAAGGCTTTTGCCGAAACATGCTAGCGATTTGATGTTGCACTGCTGTTTGTGCTCAATAAAGAGTTAAGAAGAAGCTATCGAGTTGCCGGCATTCTTTTTGCAATTTTGGTGTATGGGACACAATGGCACAAAAATGCGGTAGAGCTTGGGTGAATTTTTGTCTACATTTCCTTCCGAAAGCCTGGTCCCCAGCCATCGGGAGGTCCAACCTATAATGACGGCCAAAGGTTGTCAGACTCGTCCATTTAGATGCTTTACAGATCTGTTCGGGGGTGGCACCAGCTCTCTGTCCAACTCACCACCAAAACTCTTGTAGAATGAGCCTGGATATCAACTGGACTCTCCTGGTCTGAAGGGCAATACGCCTCTGTGATCGCCATTCTCAACCATCTGGCAATGGTTCCTCTGGTAGCTTGTCTTTTCTTACTACCAGCATATGAAACAAATAATGCGTCTGAAAAGTGCTTAGTGGCTTCCGGGTAACTTAAGACTGCTCTCAACATCCGAAGTATGAAATTCTTCTTCCTTCTTTCCCGATGCATTAGAGTAAAAACGTAGGCAATATCATCTTCCGAGCTCGATTTTGGACCAAAGCTTAGGATCGGTCTTCAGAACAATTCGGTCTGAAAAGATAGGAAAAAAATGGCTCCCTGACTGACAAGGCTTGAACCTCACCAATTCTTCAAGCTGATGGCAACTAAAAAGAAAAACAGTTTTCAATGTAATCAGTCTCAGGGAGGCTAAATGAATAGGTTCAAATGGTTCCCTGGTCAGGGCCTATAGAACAACCGATAAGTCCCACTTTGGACAGCTTCTAAGCACTACCAGTCTGGACCGGATGAGGGCCTTGAAGAATCTGATCACTAGGAGTTCTGAATAGGTAGGATTTTTCCAAAAATACCCCCAGCATGGCAACCTGAACTTTGAGGGTACTGACTGCTAAGCCCTTATCCGCTCCATCTTGCAGGAATTCCAGAATAGAAGCAATATCTTAAGGACGCAGTGCACCAGGAGTTGAAAACTTTCCAGACTTTGGAATAAATTGCTCTGGTAACACTCTTTCTGCTAGATAGGAGGGTAGCAAACAACCCATCTGAAAATCCATTCTTCCTGAAAAGTTGCTCTTCAGAAGCCAAGCTGTGAGTTTTAGCTTTGCTACCTCCTGATGAATTAAGGGACCTTGCATCAGCAGGTCTTGTCTCAATGGAAGGTGCCACTAGGGTTTGAGTTGCATCTGTAGAAGGGATAAAACCAAGCGTTCTTGGGCCAAAAGGGAGTGATGATGATTACTGTTGTGACCTCTTTCCAGATTTTTCCTTATGACCTGAGGGGTAAGCTTAAGAAGGGGGGGGGGGGGGTATGCATAACAGAGGGGAAACTTCCAACTGTGCGCTAGAGCAGTGGTCATCAACCCTGTCCTCGGGGCCCACTAACAGGCCAGGTTTTATGTATTACCTTGGGGAGATGCAGACTAGAATACTGCAATCACTGAGCAGCAAATGATATCATATGTGATATATTTCAGTTATCTTGCAAATCTGGCCTGTTAGTGGGCCCTGAGGACAGGGTTGATGACCACTGCGCTAGAGCATCTAACCCCAGGGATGACTCGGTCCTGTTCAGAGAGAAGACAGACAGACACCTGTGTATTTTCCTGAGTTGCAAATAGATCCACTCTTGCCACCCCCCCCCCCCCCCCCCACTTCTTTAGATGTACCGTGGACAAGGATAGAATATGGAGCTCTGCCCATCTTAGAATGCTTCCTGCTAGGCACTGAAGAACTCTGTTCTGTTCTGTCTTGTAGGCCACCATTATGGCATTGTCGGACACGACCTTGATATGAAGTCCCTGAATTTCTCCGGCAAACGTTAGTAAGGCCATTTCTATTGCCTTTAGTTCCCTCCAATTTGGGGACCTTACTGCTTCTCTTGTGGACCATGAGCCCATCCCCAGGAGCTGGCATGCTCTACCTGACGGACAGGATCTGATTGGACTGCAACAATGACACTACTTCCACCAGCTTTTTCTGCTTTTCTTCTGGAAGAAAGATCTGTTGCTCCACTGAGTTAATACAAAACCCCAAGAATAACACATCATGTGAGAGAATCAAATTTGACTGAGGTTTAAGATCCATCCTATGGATTCTAGTTGAGCCTGAGCTCTGACCAAGTTCTTCAGAAGCATTTCTCTGGTTTGAGCAAAAAACAGCAGGTCATCCAGATAAGGAATCACTGAGATACCTTCTAGATTCAAAATGTGCCAATGCTTCAGCCATTACCTTTGTGAACACTCATAGGGCTGATGACAGGCCAAATGGGAATGTTCTGAACTGCAGGTGTACCACCTTCTTCAGTACTTTCAATGCCAATCTCATATTTTTGGGACCTGGCGGCAATAGCCATGGTAGGCATCCTGTAAGGGTATTGATGCCATGTAGCACCCTTGGTTCAGGAGGTTTTTTACTGAGAAATTGGAATCCATCTGAAATCTTCTATACTCTATCGATTGATTTAGCATATTGAGAATTAGGATGGGACAGAACTTTCCAGAGGGTTTCTGAACGAGGAATACATACATGCAAGTAGAACCCCTGGAAGAACTCCCTTGTAGGGACCGGAACAATGACTCTCTGGGATGTCAGTTCCTTGATTAGGGGACTTCATGGCAAGAGCCTTGGCTGGATCCCTTGGGGCGTTTGTCACCAAGAATCTTTTTGGAGGTTCTTCCGAGAATTCCATCACATATCCCTGGGAGAACACGTTTAGAACAAATTGGTTTGGTGTAATGCCTCTCCACTGCGGAAGAAATTCCTGGAGCCTTCCTCCGACCAAGAGAAAGGAGTCACTGCGACGTTCCGGAAGTTGCAGGAGAATTGAAGAGCACTCCACTCCTACCTTTGGGCTTCTGAAAAGACCAAGGCTTCTTTTCCCAGCGTTTTAACTTCCTTCTGTCCTTTGAGGCTGAAAAAACGCTTACGGGTCCGCACCTGCTTCTTAAAGTGGTTGTAAACCCTTACAACCAACATTGACCTACAGGTAAGCCTAGATTAAGGCTTACCTGTAGGTCCAAGAAATATCTCCTAAACCTATACGGTTTAGGAGATATTTTCACTGAAGACAGCCACCGCGAGTGTCGGCTCCCGTGCGCATGTGCGGGAGTGACGTCATTGCGGCTCCAGCGAATCACAGCGCCGGAGCAGCGAGACCCAGAAGTCACTCCGGGATACATGGCAGCGGCGAAGAGGAAGACGGAGGACCGCTTCGGGGGCTTCGTTATCAGGTAAGTTATTCATAATGAGCTAGTATGCTATGCATTTTAGCTCATTATGCCTTTGCCTTACAGGGTGTTTTTTTTTTTTTGCCTTTACTTCCTTTTTAACCGGAAACAATTTCTTTTTATGGACCGTTCGGTCAAGAATGGATTCTAGTTCTGAACCAAACAGCAAATCCCCTGCAAAGGGAATGCTACACAGCCCGTTTTTTTTTTTTGATGCTGCATGCCTGGGACAGATTTTTAGCTATAAGGCCCTCCTAGCAGAGTTTGTTATTGCTGGGGACCTAGCCGACATGCGTATGGACTATGCCGACACATTTGCAATATATGACAATGTTGCAGATAAGGTTGTAAAGGAGTCCAAAATCTCCCGTTTTGGGGAATTCGCAGGACACTGGCCTTAATCTGGTTAATCCAAGTGCTCTAAATTCTTAGCAACACATACTGTTGCCATTGCCAGCCTCAGATTGTTCATAACAATCATATTTGCCAGGCTTTTAAGAAGTAGGTCCATCCTCTTATCCATGGGCTCCTTTAGCGTGCCCATATCTTCAAAGGCAAGGTCAGTTGACTTTGAGACCTGAGAGAAAGCGGAATCCAGTTTTGGAACCTTGTTCCAGATAGAGTCAGGATTTCTCTCAAATGGGAATATTCTCTTGTGGGCCCGAGAAAAAAAAATGGCTTCTTCTCTAGTTCCAGACATTCTTTTTTAATCATGTCTAACTATCGAATGGACCAGACGGTTGTGCAGGGAGAGCTCCTTTTTCCTCCTTTTTCCTCCTTTATCCCCAAGGTAGCGTGGATTACTTTCACGAGTCCTCCTAACTCCTCTAGTGGCATCTTGTAGGGCGGCATCTACTTTATTTTCCTCCTATTCTGAATCTGTTCCATCTGGAGCAGGAGAAGCAGGTTCTTGGGAAGCATCCTGGGAGACTGAACCTCCCGTGTGTATCAGAGAAACCCCTTGGGATTCTGAAGATGGCTGCGGAGCCCTAGGCTCCCCTGAGAGACCTGGCTCTTCTCTCAAGTTTGACCTGAAAGGTGGCGCGGAGCTCATCCTTAATGGTTGAAACCAGATCGCCACAAAATGGATGGAGACTCCCCGCTGACTAAATCTGAGATACAATCCCTGTGCCCAAACAAGCCGCCACCACCACCACTTTGTGGAGTCCCTTATGCTAGGCAGAAGAGCTAACCCACTAGCCACTGCGCTACACATTCACCAGGGAGAGCTCTCACTTAATACCCATGGGATAAAATGGGGCACAGTAAAGAAGGAACACAGTCCCTTACCTTGGCTTTGCTGGTGCCTTGGCTTGCTCCCTTATCTGCTGCATCCTCCATTGCAAAGCGCACTGCGGTCGCGTGATTGAAAGAAAGCCGGTTCCCAGATTCCAAAACACCATCGCACCGACCCGGAAGTTTAAGAGCACCAGGTGACCCTGCCCTCACCCCCCTGCACTTTTCGGCTGGAAAGGACGCCGCTTGCACGATTCAAAACAATGGCGGCTGCTCAGCCGCCATAGGACCACTGCAAATGCCCATCTGCAAGAAAAAAAAATGGACAACACTCCCAGGCAGTACAGGAAGGGGGAGAGGGAGCCCATGGGAACATCCAGCAAATGGGAGGATCACTTGCCTAAAGAAAGAGAAAACTGACAGGTGAGAACCTTTGGTTTCACAGGAAAGTGCTGGGAGATCATGACTCATCAAAAAAAAAAAAAAAAACCACAACTGAAGGAAGTTGCGTGGAGGCCTCCTGTTAAAGCTTGGAACAATGAGGCGTTTCCTGTTGAAGGAGGAGCCATGATCTCTTGGGTGCTGTCCTGAAAGAGGTTTTGGGAAAGATACTTTTTTTTGTGACTACTACAAAGAATAATGTTATTGCTATACAGTGGATATAAAAAGTCTACACACCCCTGTTAAAACTGAGGTTTCTGTGATCTGAAAAAAAAAAATAAAAAAAATTGGACCAATAAACTGTACAACTCGATTGTAAAAACAAACAAATCTTTTAGGGGGAGAAAGTAAAAATAAAATAAGCTGGTTACAAAATTAAGCAAATCACATTCAAGCTCATGTTAAAGTGGTTGTAAACCCTTAGGCCGGGTTCACACCGCTGCGATGCGGGAACGCCGCGAATCCGCGGCGTTTTCCCGCATCGCACGACTCCCGCCGGCAGTTCACACTGCCCTATGCGAACGGCTGGGAGTGTCAATGATATGTTAATGACACCCCCCAGATCCGATCGCATATCGCAGTGCGATCTGCCGACTCGCACAAGAATCGGATCGCATGGTGTGAACGCCCATGCGATCCGATTCTGCTGCGGACGAAAAAATGGGTCCCGTGCGAGTTTGCTGTGGGACCGCTGCGAGTTCAGCCATACTATCTGTATGGCTGAACTCGCAGCGCTACGGAGATCGGATGTGATTTGCGGTGCGAATCACATCCGGATCTCCCCCCGCAGCAGTGTGAACCCAGCCTTACAAACAAGCTTTTTGCTACAGGTAAGCCTATAACACAGTTACGACAGTCATCAAGTCAAGAAAATGTGGCACAATAGTGACATTACCAAGAACTGGAAGTCCCTCCAGAATTGATGAAAAGACAAGAAGAAAGCTGGTTAGAGAGGCTGACAACTTCTACAATAACATTAATGGAGCTTCAGGAATATCTGGCAAGTACTGGCTGCGTGGCACAGATATGTTAATGACACCCCCCAGATCCGATCGCATATCGCAGTGCGATCTGCCGACTCGCACAAGAATCGGATCGCATGGTGTGAACGCCCATGCGATCCGATTCTGTTGCGGACGAAAAAATGGGTCCCGTGCGAGTTTGCTGCGGGACCGCTGCGAGTTCAGCCATACTATCTGTATGGCTGAACTCGCAGCGCTACGGAGATCGGATGTGATTTGCGGTGCGAATCACATCCGGATCTCCCCCCGCAGCAGTGTGAACCCAGCCTTACAAACAAGCTTTTTGCTACAGGTAAGCCTATAACACAGTTACGACAGTCATCAAGTCAAGAAAATGTGGCACAATAGTGACATTACCAAGAACTGGAAGTCCCTCCAGAATTGATGAAAAGACAAGAAGAAAGCTGGTTAGAGAGGCTGACAACTTCTACAATAACATTAATGGAGCTTCAGGAATATCTGGCAAGTACTGGCTGCGTGGCACATCTGACAACAATCTCCCGTATTCTTCATGTGTATCGGCTATGGGATAGAGTGGTAAGACTCTAGAAACTTTTCTTAAAGAGGAAGTAAACCCTGGAGGAGTTTACTTCCTCTTCCATTCCCTGCAAAGGCAAAGCATAATGGACTACTATGCATCGCATAGTAGCCCATTATGTGTCACTTACCTGACACAGGAGCCAGCGAAGTCACCGCTGTCCCCTGTAGTTCGGCGCATCCATCTTCTCGGTGGGGTCTCGCAGCTCCGCCGCTGTCATTCGGCGAAGCTGCGATGACGTCACTCCCGCGCATGCGCACGGGAGCCGAGACGCGCGGCATTGCGCGGCATCTTCGTCATCGAGGATGCCACGCTCAGTGCGCCTGCACGCCGCTATCTACGTCTTCGGGCAAATATCTCCTAAACCGTATAGGTTTGGGAGATATTTCTTGGACCTACAGGTAAGCCTTAATCTAGGCTTACCTGTAGGTCAAAGTGGTTTGTAAGGGTTTACAACCACTTTAAGAAAAATATCAAAGCCCCGCTAAATTTTGCAAAAACACATCTGAAGGCTACCAAAAGCATGTGGGAAAACGTGTTCTGGTCTAATGAAACCAAGGTTGAACTTTTTGGCCGTAATTCCAAAAGATCTGTTTGGCGCAAAAACACTGCTGGAACAGGGGCCTTAGTCAAGTTAGAGGGAATTATGAACAGTTACAAATACCAGTCAATAGTGGCACAAAATCTTCAGGCTCCTGCTAGAAAGCTGAACACGAAGAGTAACTTTATCTTTGAGCATGACAACGACCCAAAACATACATCCAAATCAACAAAAGAATGGCTTCACCAGAAGAAGATTAAAAGTTTTGTAATGGCCCAGCCAGACCCCAGACCCGAATCAGATTGAAAATCTGATTTAAGGGTGTGCACACTTATGCGACCATATTATTTTAATTTTACTTTCCTCCACCTAAAATATTTCAGGTTGTTGTTCAACTGAGTTGTACAGTTTATAGGTCACATTAAAAAGGTGGAAAAAGTTCTGAAATGATTTATCTTTGTCTCCTTTTAATAGGGGTGTGTAGCAGTGGTGGTTGGTGTGTTTTTTTTTGGGGGGTGAAAGAACCACCCCCCCCCCATGTCGATCGGACAGGTCAACTGGACCCAACCCCCCCTCCCCCTGGGGTCAGTCAGTTATCCAGCCCCGCACTTACCCCCATCTAGGTCATGGGCAGGCAGTGCTTCTATGGACGGCAGGTTCTACTGCATCTCCTCTTCTGCATCACGGCAGCTTCCACCATGCGTCTCCTCCCTCCTCCAATAGGAGCGAATATTCATTCGCTATTGTCACACAACTGGGTGGGCTCAGAATAAGTACTCTGCGCCCTGAGCCCACCCTATTAGAGCCTCTGTCTGTCTCTAATCACGTGCTTAAAAAAATAAATAAATAAATAAATAAATAAATAAACACCAAACACCCCCAATTGGAATCCATGAATCCGACACGCCCTGTATGTAGATTAGGGGGCCGGATGCACACGCGCGGGGGGGGGGGCGGGACCTGTGCGCCCCTTTTTATATCCACCATAGGTACATTGGAAGTGTACAGTGGACTGCGATTTTTTTTTTGTGGTTTATTATAGAATAAAAAAAAAAAAAAAAGTCAGACAAAAAATATAATAAACCCTCAGCTAGCAATAGCCTGTGCTGCTTTCTATTCTTTCTTCAGCTGCTACCTTCCTGTGCTCTTCTATGAGTGAACAGCATCCTGTGCCCCGTTTTTCAGTCATCCCAAGTTTCTGCCCCATCCCCCAGCTTTCATCTTAAAAGCGGGAGTCCGCCAGGTCTCCGCGTTTTTTTTTTTTTTTTTTTTTTTTAAAGCCAGCAGCTACAAATACTGCAGCTGCTGACTTTTAAAATAGTGACACTTACCTGTCCAGCGCGCCCGCGATGTCGGCACCCGAAGCCGATCTCTAGATCGTCTGTCGGGTGCTGCCGCCGCCATCTTAGGTATGGGAATCAGGAAATGGAGCCTTTCGGCTTCATTTCCCGGTTCCCTACTGCGCATGCGCGAGCCGCGCTGCGCAATAAGGACGGTCCCCGCTGCCTCTGGGATCTGTGTGTTTCCCAGCAGGCAGCGGGGCACTTGCGGAAAGGGGCGGGCACTTGCGGAAAGGGGCGTAATCTACGCCCCTTTCCGCAGAGAGCTATCCCGGAAGTGGGTGCAGAATACCTGTACTGTACAGGTATCTGCACCCCCTCCCCCCTGAAAGGTGCCAATTGTGGCGCCGGAGGGGGGGAGGGTTCCGATGAGCGGAAGGTCCACTTTAGGGTGGACCTCCGCTTTAACAAAAAACTCAGACATTATGGTGGATGCAGTTTTCATTTACAGCTTCAAACTACCGATCCTTTTCTGCCCAGCAGTGGCGTCACTAGGGTTGGTGTCACCCGGTGCGAAAAAAAAATTTAGTTACCCACCCACCAACTATAGTCCCTCCTCAGTACAGACCCCCCTCCACTAACTACAGACCCCTCCTCCCGCAGTATAGATCCCCCTTCCCCAATACAGACCCCCCCACTAGGTACAGACCACCCTCCATCAACATAGACACCCCTTCAGTAAGTACAGACACCCCCACCTCAGTGCAGACCCCTCCAGCAATACAGACAACCCCCTCAGTACAGACAACCCCCCCCCCCAGTTACAGACACCCCATCAGTATAGACGCATCCCTTACAGACCTCAGAACAGCAGATACACAGCAGTGTGTGTCCCTCAAGCTCGGGCTCCTCTTCCTCCTCCTCTGTGGATGTAAATAGAGAGGAGGGGGAGGAGGCTTCATTCCGCTCCGCTGAGGGACACAGCCGCAGTGTGAGACACAGGGCAGCGGGCGGTGTTGCTACCCACGGGTGTCACCCGGGTGCAGCCCACACCCGCCTAACAACGCCACTGCTGCCCAGCAATGTTCAGCCAGTTTGCATTCTTTATGAGTTTATTTGTGGCAGCTACATAAGCACACTGCTTTGCACGACAAGCCAAAATAGTATAAGTGGATTGTTTCCAACTAGTACTTCCTAGGGTTTCTGGTTAGCAGAGAAGTTATGTGCATGAAGAATATGGTGTTAACTTGCATCATAGAAGAAAGGGTTACCTGGGACATAAACAGGCTAGCATCCAGCACTGCACCAATGCAACAATCATCTGCTCAATGCAATCTATATTTTGAGAGTCAACAACAGCAACCACCAAATCCATTCTTAAGGCCCGTACACACGATCAGACTTTTTGACAACAAACAAGCAAATTAGCTGTTTTAAGGCAACATCCGACCGTGTGTACGCTCCATCGGACAAACTTTTTTGGTTTTCATCTGACTTTTGTTGGCTGTGCGAACGAACAAACTTTGACAACATAAGTCCGATGGAGCAAAGTCCAATCGTGTACAGAAAACCATCGGCCTTTACAAACATGCATGCTCAGACAACAATACAGAAGTTGACCAAAGGTGGCGGTAAAGAGCAGAAAAAACACTTGATTTGGTGAAAGTTGGCTGAAAAATTCTGATCGTGTGTATGCTTAACAAGTTCAGGGCCAACTCCCTTTATACAAACTTTCCCGTGGACTATTGTACAAAGTCTGATCGTGTGTATGAGGCTTAACAGATTTTTGACCAGTAGGTCAATGTCAGAGTTTAGATGATCAGGGTGTGATCATAGATTGAAAAAAGTCCACCAAGGCATAAATGAGTCAAGAAATTACTTCGAAAGCACTACATTACAAGGCAAGAGGGAGGTAGCGTGAACTTTAAAAAGGGTGGACTGGCATGCATAAACAGTGCCTGGCTGCTGGAGTAACAGATAAAGTACAGCTTCAGAATTAAAATAAATAGAAAGGTCCTTCCATGTGACCAACTTGTAAACTACATAAAAGCATACAGTATATGCAAGCATGGCCAGTAGTAAAAGGAGTGGCCATCTCCATGAAACGCCTAGAGCCCCAGCCTCCTGTTACATCATACAATCAGGGTCGCCAACCGGCAGTAAACGTTTTTTTTTTTGTTTTTTTTTTTTTTTTACAACTGCCAGTAAATATCAGGGGCTGATAATTTCAAGATGTGTTGACTTTTTAAGTGTAAATCAAGCAAATTATTTTGTTATAGGTATCGTCAGTGTTTCCATATCATGTTTTTACAGTTTAAATATTCACTGTTAGTTTACAATAAGAATTATGTAATTTCTCAGGTTGCCAGTAAAAAATGTCCTCTGCCAGTAAATTTTCCATGTTTTTGGCAGTAAAAAATGCTGAGGGAGGTTTTCAACCCTGATCATGCGATTCTGAGATTCAACAATACGAACGCTACGAATTTTATTATTAATCATTACTATTAAACATAATTATGTCTTTCATGAACTGGAACAATTTTATTACCATTGTCAGGGCTGGGCTCAGCCGTTCCTTCACTGAGCTGGCTGCTCAGCTGTCGACTAATTGCCAGCTCCTATCTCTCCACAGTTACTCTGCTGTTGATGATATCCTGCTCGTCAGTCCTAACTACTTAAAGCGGAGTTCCACCCTAAAGTGGAATTTTCGCTCATCGGAACCCCTGCCCCCCCCGTGTCACAGTTGGCACCTTCCAGGGGGGGAAGGGGGGGTGCAGATACCCGTCTAAGACAGGTATTTGCATCCACTTCCGGGCATAGACTCCCATGGGAGTCTATGCTTCTTCCTGTCCCGCCGCGCTGTCTGCTGGGACGCACGTGTCCCGGAGACAGCGCGGACCATGCGGACTCACGCATGTGCAGTAGGGAACCGGGAAGTGAAGCCACCACGCTTCATTTCCTGACTCCCTCACCGAGAATGGTGGTGCAAACAGCCGAAAACCGAGCGATCGATCGGTCTCGGCTGCCGACATCGCTGGACCCTGGGACAGGTGAGTGTCCATTAAAAGTCAGCAGGTGTAGTATTTATAGCTGCTGGCTTTTAATCATTTTTTTTTCCAGTGGACTCCCTCTTTAAGCTGTCTAGTCCAGAGGACCTCTGCCTTTGCCTTGGTCAACATCACAGAAACAATCGCCTGCGATCCTGTTCCGTTCCAAGTCTTGCTGTGCCCTTCTGGCTCCAGATCCTGTTTGCTGTTCCACTACATTGATCCCGGACCTATGGCTTTGCTGACTTTCCGTTCCGGTTACTGAACTTTGGCTATGTTTTGACTAAGTTTGTTCTTTTACTTTTATTATTAAACAAGTGTGATTTAACTGTACTTCTGTCTCGACCTGATTTCATGGTTTCTGACAACCATATATCAATGCATCTATTACCAATAGATTGTTTTTTACAAGAGTGCACACGCAACACCTTAATATTGGATTGCTATCACAGCAACCACTGAATCGCTTGGATTGCATGGATTACATTGGAGCGCTTTTGAACTTTTTTTGATTGCACAGCAGTGTAGCACTTTTTTTTCCTCACATATACGTGTATATATAGTTTGGTTCACCATTATATGGGTTGAAGGATTTTATTGATTTATTTTTTCTCACCATATGGACGTTTTATCATATACTGCATGAAAGCACTTTATTTGGAATATTGTATGTATTTTAGCACGTTATCACTTTATTGCTGTTGTTATATAGCACATTTTTTCGTTTCACTATTTGGATTTTAAGTTTGAAAGCACAGCGTATTTTAGAATATTGGATGATTTGCATGATTTATGAGACATATGCAACGCTAGCTGATGATTCAAAATTATAGTGTCATTTGAGAGACCCTATTTTGGGCTTATAGCAAGTGGTGGCTCGCAGGACATTACATTGTTTATGAATTATGTTGTTATGTATAATAAATTGGCGAGGTGCTACTCATGTCTATTATGTTATTTCCCTTATTTAATGTATTTCTTTTTGGAATCCATTATCATGCGATTTTATACCCCTAGTTTCTTAGCTGTGCTTCATACAAAGTCCCAACCAATTCCTTCAGTTAATTGATTTTATTTTATACAGCTCTGATGCTGACTATGCCACAAGGTATTTTCCAAATATATTGGCCTGAGCTGAAAATTAGAGTTCCATGCCAAGTGGAACACAAGGGGGTTTTCACTGCCGACTTCAGGGCTTTGGCAAACAGAACACCAGTATACTTTAAATTACACTATAAAAGGTATAAGATATAAAAAGGTATAAATAGACACATGGAGTCATCTCAATGCCTTATAAACTTTGTACCCATCACTGTGCTGCATAGCACAGATAAAATCTCAAGTAAGAATAGGTCGAAAGCCCTTACAATCACTTGTAGCTAGAGTTCCATCCACCTCTTGTCCATTTTCAGTCCACAAGTGTGATCTGTAGTGTATGTTAAATATTACCTTGCTGTGCAGCACTGCTGGTGCCTCTGCATTAAAACTTTCCAGCAGCTTTTGCGGTCCCAATAATAGGTAGGGGCAACCTAAAAACGATATTGGTTATGGGCTGTGATACAAGTGGTACATTGTGGTGACATTAGACACTCCAGCAAAGTGGGCATGTACACCTGTAGCTTAGGACATAATGGTGGTCATGGGGAGTGCAAATTCGAAGTATCGAGAACACAGCCACCGAGAAAGGTTACCCATTTCACAGAATCAAAATGTTGATATGGGAATAAAAACACAGATACTGGCAGAGACAACGTCCTTAGTTTATGACCACAGAGTTAATGAATTGGGAAAACCTATGCTCGTTGGATAACTTGAGACTTTCAGGATTTCCAATATCCTGCCTGAATCTATCTGTGGCTGTTTAAGCGGTAGTAACCTACAAAAAAAAATTCCCTTGCAGAATAATAGCATAATGTGCTAGTATACATCTCATACTAGCACATTATGAAAGGCTTACCTTGGAACAAAGCCCTCCAGAGGCTCACTGTTACTACTGAAAGGGCTTCCATCTTCACCCAGTCTTCTTTCCAGGTTTGCGGGCTTTGGCAGTTTGACCGTCCTAGCCGTGATGACGTCACTCACACATGCGTGCTGGAGCCATGACCACAGCATGGCTCTCTCAGTGGATGTCACACCAACAACACCGGCTGCTAGTATAGTAGTAGACGACAGTGCATGTTGTTGTTAGGAGATATTTACTGTACTATAGGCAAGTCTTATTTTAGGCTTACCTGTAGGTAGAAGTAAACAATTGGGCTTTACTACCACTTTAATGTTATTTTTTTTTACAATCCAAGGAATAAAGCAGAAAAGGAAAAAAAGACATCCATTTTCCTAAGGACACTAAGACAAACTGAGAAGGTTTAAGTTGTGAGTAGTTGTAGCCTCAACAGGGCCTTATTTGAACCTAATGTCCTTTTCTCCAGCAGGTAGCATTTTAACCCTAAGTTTCTTATTATCAAGCTGTGCCCAACAATGGACTTGTGGGTTTAACCAGTCATTTTTGGCCCTGCATATCACTGCAAGAGATTGACACGAATCATGACTGGACAAAATGTCAGAAGCTGTACTTTATAATGCCCGTTTTATTGCTGTAAGTAAAAAAGACATACTCCACGATTCATTCATAGTACCTAGAGGGTGTTTGACTGGAATGACTCTTCTGAAATTTGCTAATTTTTTACCATCCTCATGGAACATTACAGTGCCTTGAAAATTTATTCATACTCCTTGAAAATTTTCCACATTTTGTCATGTTACAACCAAAAACGTAAATGTATTTTATTGGGATTTTATGTGATAGACCAACACAAAGTGACACATAATTGTGAAGTGGAAGGAAAATGATAAATGTTTTTCCAAATTTTTTACAAATAAATATCTGAAAAGCTTGGCATGCATTTGTATTAAGCTCCCTTTACTCTGTTACCCCTAACTAAAGTCTATAGGAACCAAATGCCTTCAGAAGTAATTTAATTAGTAGAGACCACCTGTGTGTAATTTAATCTCAGTATACATACAGCTGTTCTGTGAAGCCCTACAGAAGTTTGTTAGAGAACCTTAGTAAACAAACAGCATCATGTAGGCCAAGGAACACACCAGACAGGTCAGGGATAAAGTTGTGGAGAATTTAAAAAGCAGGGTTAGGTTATAAAAATATATCCCAAGCTATGAACATCTCACAGAGCACTTTTCAATCCATCATCCAAAAAAAAAAAAAAAAAAAAAAGTATGGCACAACTGCACACCTATCAAGAAATGGCTGTCCCGCGAAACTGACAGGCTGGGCAAGGAGTGATTAATTAGAGAAGCAGCCAAGGACATTCTAGGGGGAGTGGCCGGATGTAGAAGGTGTGGAAGGTGTGTTTGGAGACGGCGAGGTGATGTGAATGATCCGCCGGCGGATTCTCTCCCTGTGCTCTTGACGCTTAGTGTACCCTGGCTGGGAAGGCGGAGTGGCGAAGCGGTGATTGGAGGGACGTGAGAGACAGGCTATGAATGATCCGCCGGCGGATTCTCTCCCTGTGCTCTTGACGCTTAGTGTACCCTGGCTGGGAAGGCGGAGTGGCGAAGCGGTGATTGGAGGGACGTGAGAGACAGGCTATGGTCCTATGTGATTGCTCGAGAGGCTCCGGAGAACTCGCTGAGGTCGGAGATTGCCGAAGATAGCCGAGCCCACCCGGAAATTACCGGAGATCGCCGAGCTCCGCCGAAGGTCGCCGAGAGCAGCCGCGAGACTACAGCGAGACGCGGCACGGATGGCGGCAAGTTGAATAACGCCCTGAGGGACGCCCCGGCGGCTGAGCGCTGCTCCGGCGAGGAAGTTTGAAGGCTCCCGAGGTATGTGAAGTGGAGGTGGGGAGACCGGACAGAAGCAGAGCAGTGAGCAGGGGACTGGCAATGGAGTAAGCGTTATTTATGTTTTCCACCCCAGATACGGGTGCTCTTGGCAGGAAGATTTATTCATTCTTTAAGTGGAAACAAAACTGTGTATTAAGGACATTTTTAAAGGACATCCTAGGCTGGTTAATATTTTGATAACCCTGACAGGGAGGAACAGGGACTGTGTGAACATCAGTGTCTCTCTACTTGGGCAAAAAGAACCCTGAAAGGACAGTTGCTCAAAGGTTAAATGCTTTATAAATGCTGTGCAAGTGCTGTATAATTATTTACAACAGGACACGGACCCTGAATCACGCTCTCACTGAAGGAAAATTGACTGAACTATATACACTCAGTTAACCCAGCACAGGGATTCACCTCCCCCTCCCCTCTTTTTACTTTTAAGCTGTCTTGAGCTACTACTCTACTACTACCTCCATTTATTCTCTGGTTGCGCTACCTTCCTGATTAGGCTTACATTCTTACAGTAATCCTGAGCAAAGATGTCAAGGCGGCGAGGAGAGGAGCAGACACTGGAGGAGAATGAAGGGACACAACATCTCCGCTCCTCAAAAGAAAAGAATGCTCAGGTGGCGCGAGCTGCAGCAGCAAAATTAGAACGGTATACCCGTACACCGGGTCAGTCTCCAACAAAGGGAGAGCAAGCGGAACAACAGGCCCAACCTATACAAGTAAAAACACAACAGGGGGGCTTAGCGGACAGAAAAAGTCAAGGTCACTCAGGCTCAAAAACTGCAGCAGTATCAGGCTCAAAGAATGTAAGTAAACATCAAGGGGTAACCCAAAGCGAGACTGAAGTTGGTGCTAAAGGTAGCCCCCCCGCTGAGGAGGACCCAACATTAAAAGAGGTCCTTCAAGCTGTCAATGCATGTAAAATCTCGCTGGGAGAATTATGCGGTCAATTTAAAAGCATGAAGGAGGAGTTACTATTGATCAGACAGGACATGCAGAATGCAGCGGAAAGAACGTCAGTACTAGAAACAAGGATAAGTCAAATGGAAGATGATTTACATCCATTACACCAAGAGGTTAATAGCACGTGAAAACAACTAGCTAGCCAAACCGCTAGAATGGATGAAATAGAAAATAGACTCCGAAGAGACAACATAAGGATGCTGGGACTGCCTGAGAGAAGTGAAGGCCCTGACCCTATAACATTTTTAGAGTCATGGTTTATAGAACTATTTGGCAGAGAAAAATGTTCACCTTTTTTCTCAATAGAAAGGGCCCACCGAGTTCCTTTTAAAGCCCCACCTCCTGGGGGCCGTCCTAGACCAATGATCTTGAAATTTTTCAATTATAATGACAAAGTGACGTTGATGCGTAAGGCAAGGGACTTGGGAAATGTTATGTATGACGGTATGAAGATTTCCTTCTATTCAGACTATTCACTGGAACTGCAGAGGCGCAGGGCCGAATTCTTAGAGGTTAAATGTACCTTACGGATCCATAAGATCACATATGCCATTTTATACCCAGCGCGCTTGAGAATAGCGACACTGGGAGGAATACGGTTGTTTGACTCCCCGGGCGATGTAATCTTATGGCTGGAGGCTAATAAGGAGTCATTACAGATGCATTAAGGGGGTGGAGGGGGGGAGTTGGGGTTTTCCTACTTTTGAATATTTTCTTTGGAGCACGGGGAGAGAGTTGAGGGGGGACGTAAATGAGGTATGAAATAATGATAGTAGGGGAGATAGGGGTAAAGGTTTCTTCTTTTCTTCTTCTTATTTGTTTTATATTACTTGTGGTTTATGTCCCCCCTCTGGTGGAGGAAGAGTGTTACGAGTGTGGGGAAGTGAAGGAAGGGAAGGATGGAAGGGAGGAGCGTGAGAGGGCCATGTGTACCCCCTTAGGGGAGTGCCTAGATAGGTGGTGGGTTGGGGGGGGGGGGGGGGGGTAGGGAGGGGGTGGAAAGGGAGAGAGGGTGGAAGGGGTCAAGAAATCTTGAATATAGGGGATTATAGGAGGTTGAAGGTTGCACACTGTACATTTGGCACACAAATAGTAGCTCAATTGGAAGCTATCACTATAAAGATGACACACCCGCAGGGATTTTGTAATTTAGGAGGAAGTGGAGGGAGCACGGGTAGAAAGAGATATTACAGGATATTTTTCACAAAATTTGTATTTTCACCCCCTTCTTTGCTTTATTGTTAGCCTATGCTGAATAATGCAGGATAAAATACTTGATGTTGCCTCTTGGAATATAAGAGGCCTGGGGAGCCCGATTAAACGAGCAACAGTTTTCTCTATGTTGGAGAGGCATGGGATCGGTCTGGCCTGTCTGCAGGAGACACATTTAACAAAATTAACCATAACCCAACTTAAAAACAGGAGGTACCAAAATCAGTACCACTCCACCCACACATCCTACTCGAGGGGAGTGTGCGTGATGATAGGAACAGGGGTGAGGTTCGTCTGCAGACAGGCCAGTATTGACGAACTGGGTCGTTATATCTTTCTATATTGTGTTTTGGAGGATAAACCATATGTCCTGGCGTGTGTCTATGTACCGCCCCTGTTTAAGATTGAGGTGGTGTATAGTCTAATGGATTTTTTGGCGGATAAGGAGGATGTACCGGTTATAATTTTGGGGGACTTTAATGAAGTGCTTGATAGAGGGGCTGATAGATTCCCCATTAAACTCCAACTGGGAGAGATGGGGTCAACAAGACTAAGTCACTTCCTGAAGGAAGTAGGATTGTTGGATATGTGGAGAGTGAGGAATGTGAACGTTAAGCAATATTCTTGCTTCTCAAGTTCGCATTCAACACTCTCCAGAATAGACCTGGCCTTGGGTAATGAGGAAGCGAAGCGCTGCAAGATGTAAGGAATATAGAGTATCTGCCCAGAGGGATATCGGACCACTCATTTTTGAAAATAGTACTGAGTACAGGGGAAAAAATAAAAAATACCGGGGGGGATGGAGAATAAGTCCATTCTGGCTTGAACTAATGAAGGATGTAGAAGAAATCCCAAAAAGACTAAAAGAGTTTTTAGTATTTAATATAGATACCGCTTCAACTAATATAACATGGGATACATTAACCACTTTCAGACCGGACCATTTTGCTGGTAAATGACCAGAGGTCTTTTTACAATTTGGCACTGCGCTGCTTTAACTGGTAATTGCGCGGTCATGCAATGTTGTACCCAAACAAAATTTGCGTCCTTTTCTTCCCACAAATAGAGCTTTCTTTTGATGGTATTTGATTGCCTCTGCGATTTTTATTTTTTGCGATATAAATGGAAAAAGACCGCAAATTTTGAAAAAAAAATGATATTTTCTACTTTTTGTTATTAGAAAAATCCAATAAACTCAATTTTAGTCATACATTTAGGCCAAAATGTATTCAGCCACATGTCTTTGGTAAAAAAAAAGTCAATAACTGTATATTTATTGGTTTGCGCAAAAGTTGTCACATCTACAAACTAAGGTACGTTTTCTGGAATTTACGCAGCTTTTAGTTTACGACTGCCTATCTCATTTCTTGAGGTGCTAAAATGGCAGGGCAGTACAAAACCCCCCCAAATGACCCCATTTTGGAAAGTAGACCCCCTAAGGAAATTGATAAGTGGCATGTTGAGCCCATTGAATATTTTATTTTTTTGCCTCAAGCGATTGAATAATGACAAAAAAAAAAAATTTTTTTTTTTTTTTTTTTTTTTTTTTTTACACAAAGTTGTCACTAAATGATATATTGCTCACACATGCTATGGGCATATGTGAAATGACACCCCAAAATAAATTCTGCTGCTTCTCCTGAGTACGGGGATATTTTTTTGGGAGCCTAGCCGCGTACGGGGCCCGAAAGCCAAGAACCGCCTTCAGGTTTTCTAAGGGCGTAAATATTTGACTTCACTCCTCACTAACTATTACAGTTTTGAAGGCCATAAAATGCCAAGATGGCACAAAACCCCCACAAATGACCCCATTTTAGAAAGTAGACACCCCAAGCTATTTGCTGAGAGGCATGTTGAGTCCATGGAATATTTTATATTTTGCCACAAGTTGCGGGAAAATTACAAACTTTTTTTTTTATTTATTTTTTTCACAAAGTTGTCACTAAATGATATATTGCTCACGCATGCCATGGGCATATGTGAAATGGACACCCCAAAATAAATTCTGCTGCTTCTCCTGAGTACGGGGATACCACATGTGGGACTTTTTGGGAGCCTAGCCGCGTACGGGGCCCCGAAAACCAAGTACCGCCTTCAGGCTTTCTAAGGGCGTTACAGTTTTGAAGGCCATAAAATGCCAAGATGGCACAAACGCCCCCCAAATGACCCCATTTTGGAAAGTAGACACCCCTAAATTTAGGGGTACACTAGTGAGACTAGGTAATAAATGGCGGGTGCCCTGAAACTATAAAAAAATAACTAACCAACCAGCGTCACCTGTAACCGTTATATGGTGATCACTGGTGAAAGGGTTAACTAGGGGGCAATCAGGGGGCTTTATGCGGTAGTATATGGGGGTCCCTGGCGCTATAAAAAGCTGCGGCGAACCTAAATACCTACCTGCCTAACTAGCGTCACCTGTGACACTAATACAGCGATCAGAAAAACGATCGCTTATTAGGCTGGGTTCACACTGGAGCGATGCAGGAACGCCACGAATCCACGGCGGGTTCCCGCATCGCATGCCTCCCGGCGGCAGTTCACACTGCCCTATGCGAACTGCTGGGAGTGTCAGTGAAATGTTAATGACACCCCCAGATCAGTTCGCATATCGCAGTGCGATCTGCAAACTCGGATCGCATGGTGTGAACACCCATGCGATCCGATTCTGCTGCGGACCAAAAAAAGGGTCCCGTGCGAATTTGCGGCGGGTGCGGCGCGAATTCAGCCATACTATCTGTATGGCTGAACTCGAATCGCACAGAGATCGGATGTGATTTGCACTGCAGTGCGGTGCGAATCACATTCGTTCTCATAAACCGCTGCAATGTGAACCCAGCCTTAGTGACACTGGCGACGGGGGGTGATCACGGGGTTAAACCTTTATTGGGGGGGTTAGGGGGGCACATTAGAACTAAAGGGGGCTAACCCTAACTGCCCTAACAGTTATTACAGTCACAAATGACACCAATGCAAAAAAAAAAAAAAAAAAATGCAATTGGTGTCACTGTGACTGGGGGGGGCAGGGGTAATTGGGGGGGTGATCGGGGGGTAAAGGGGGGGTGTGAGTGTGCCTGGCATGTTCTACTGTACGTGTGGTGTGTTGGTGCAACTCACCGATCCTCTCTCCTCGGTGCCGGAACGAAAAATACCGACACGGAGGAGAGATTACATCACTTCCTCTCCTGCGAGGAGAGGAAGTGATGTCAGGGAGCATTTCTATTCGTCGGGAGCGATCGCGAGGGGGTGGCCATGAATGAATGGCTGCCCCCTCATCCCGAACGAATGCCGACCGCCGCAGGCACCGGGGGGGGGCCCGATTGGGCCCCCCACCCGCGGGAAGGCAGGGACATATATACGCCCATATGCCTGCCCGTGCCATTCTGCCGACGTATATCGTCGTGCGGCGGTCGGCAAGTGGTTAAAAGCATATATCAGAGGTATTCTGATCCACCAGGTGGCTAAAATTAAACAGAAATCTAGGAGCTGGGAGGAAAAAATTAGGAAGGAAGTAATAGAGGCAGAGGAGAATTATGTTCAGGATCCCACCTATGAAAAACAAAGAATATGGCTAAATAAACAGCATGGGTATAGATCGGTAATTATCAAAAGGGAAGAAAATAAGCAGCTATTTCAGAAGCAATGCCATTTTGGGGAGGGAGAGAGTGTTGGGAGAATACTGGCCCAGTTAGTAAAAACGAATTCCCCCTCAGCTATAATCCCAATGATCAAGTCTATGAATGGGACAGTTCTTACAAGCGGGAAGGAGATTGTAGAAACCTTTAGGGTTTTCTATGAGGAACTATATAGAACTCGAGGCCAGAGAAACGAAGAAGATATGGGCGTATTCTTGGAGAAAGTGAAACTCCCAACCCTCACTCAAGAGGAGAGGGAGGACTTGGAAGCCCCCATAACCCTGAGTGAGTTACAGCAGGCAGTGACCGGTATGGCCAACCAAAAGTCCCCTGGGCCAGATGGCCTACCGGTGGAACTATACAAGAAATATAGTGAAATTTTACTCCCAGAGCTACTTAGGACCTTGAAAGGGGCAAAGTTAGAGGGGAGATTGCCCGCATCTATAATGGAGGCGACCATTATTGTAATACCTAAAGAAGGAAAAGATTCTCAAGAGGTAGCTTCGTATAGGCCAATATCACTTTTATGCTCTGATGCTAAAATACTAGCGAAAGTACTGTCAAATAGGTTAAATAAGGTCATTAATAGGCTTATACACATAGATCAGACAGGTTTTAGTGCAGGACGATCAACCAGCATGAATATCAGAAGGGCATTTCTAAACATTCAGACCCCTCCGATGAATGTGGGCTTGAGGGCCATCCTATCTTTGACAAAGGCTTTTGATAGTCTAGAGTGGGGGTATTTATGGCGTGTCCTGGAGGGGTGTGGGGTCGGCCCCGCATTCATCGGATGGATTAAAATGATGTATAGTGCCCCCAGCGCAAAAGTAAGAATAAACAAAGAACAATCTGAAAGAATAGAAATGAGCAGAGGGACAAGGCAGGGGTGCCCACTTTCCCCGTTGCTCTTTGCAATTGCAATGGAGCCGTTGGCGATCGCCATTAGGTCAGATCCTGAGATATCTGGGTTTCAAAGGAAGAGGGTAGGGAGGAAAGAATCGCATTATATGCAGATGATGTTCTCCTCTTTTTAGGGGATACTCGTCAATCCCTGGTGAAGGCAATTAAACTGGTAGAAGACTTTGGAGGATTTACGGGTTTGACAATAAACTGGGGGAAGTCAGAGCTGCTCCAAGTAGACATCCCAGGCGCAGTGAGCGCGACGGGGATACCGCAATTAGAAGTGGTAGATTCAATGAAATACCTCGGTATATATTTAACAGCAAATTTAGAGCAGTACGTTGATAAAAATATGGTTCCGCTATTGGGTAAATTTAAGCGAAGCTGTGATGCCTGGAGTCGACTCCCCTTGTCGATAGCGGGCCATTGTAGCCTGATAAAGATGATATGGTTGCCACAATTGTTATATGTCCTGCACAATGCCCTGGTTTGGATAGGGAAAAAATGGTTTAAAAAGTTTGAAACTCTCTTTCGGGAGTTAATCTGGAAAAGGGGACAGGCGAGAATCCGACTCCAGGCGCTACAACAGCCAATGGATAGGGGGGGGGGGGGGGATTAGCCGTGCCCAACCCTAGGAATTACTATTTAGCAGCGCAGCTGCAACATCTGGTGGCCTGTGACCAGGAGGGGGAGGGTAACCCAAATGGCAGAGCAATGCTGATAGGAGCCCCACATAAAATACTGGTGGATGCACTGGAGGCAAGTTCTTTTCAGCGCAAGGACCCCATAATAAATATGCTGAGCAAAGTATGGAGAACGGTAAAAAAGATGCTGGGATGTATAAGCTGGTCAGAATACACGCCCCTGTGGGATAATAAGAACTTGCAGGAAGTATTGTTAATTGGGAAAATTAACACATGGGAGATGAAAGGAATAACCAGGCTGGGCCAAATTTATGATGGTAGAATTTTGAAAACATTTATGGACCTAAAAAGGGAATATGATTTACCGCAACAGACATTTTTTCGATATCTACAGCTTCGGCATGCTCTGAAAGCGCAGTTTGGTCCACAGATACCTGAATGGGACAAGACATCCCTATCCCAGGAGATAATTAAAATAGATAAATCTAGGGGAGTTATATCTACCCTTTACGGGTTATTAGGTAGGGGTTCCAATAGAATCTGGCTTAGCCAAGCAAAAGAAGAAATGGGAAGAGGACGTAGGAGAGATCACAGAGGAACAGTGGAAGAGAATATTGGAACTGGGACCTCTATTATCGGTCTCTCCATCACAGATTTTACACTTGATGCTGATATACAGGGCCTATTTCACCCACAAGAGGTTGCTCTTGTTCGGAAGGAGGACGGACGCCAACTGCCCTAGATGCCGAGGCTATGGGGACCTTTTACACATGATGTGGAGGTGCCCAAAGCTGTTTCGGTACTGGGAAGGAATAGTAGAAATCATAAATAAAACATTTGGGACCAAGTTGGACCTGGACCCCAAAACTTGTATATTAGGATATAGGAAAACGCCGGGTGAACAGAAAAGCACTACGCTCGCAGTTATACGCTGCTTATTTCAAGCACGGAAACTGATAGCACAGAAATGGCAGTCCGAGAGAGCACTCCTTGTGAGTGATTGGGCCCAGGTTATCAATGATTTAATTTGGAAGGAGAAGACTGTATACATATGTAGAGGAAACCTTATAGGATTTGAGAAAATATGGAGGCCATGGCTGAATGAAATAGGGTATCCACCAGATCAGCAATAGCAGTAGAGGAAAAAAAAAAAAGTAGTAAATAAAGGATAAGGTAACTTAAAAACTATGGAGTACAGGTTTGGAAGTTAGTTCAGAAACAATAATGATCAACCTAGAAAGAAGGAATTTAGGGGAGGGAGGGAGGGGGAGGAGGCAACAGAATGCGGGATAAATTAAAACAGAAAGCGTGAATGACCGACAAAATTTATTGTTCTGTTTATAATCTGTTTTTTATACTACGATATTTTTGTATGATGAAAAAAAAATAAATAAAGAGAATTCAAAGTTAAAAAAAAGAGAAGCAGCCAAGAGGTCCATGATAACTGTGGAGGAGCTGCAGAGATCCACAGTTCAGATGGGAGAATCTGTCCACAGGACAACTATTAGTCGTGCACTCCACAAATCTGGCCTTTATGGAAGAGTGGCAAGAAGAAAGCCATTGTTGAAAGAAAGCCATATGAAGCCCCGTTTGCAGTTTGCAAGAAGCCATGTGGGGGACACAGCAAACCTGTGGAAAAGGTGCTCTGGTCAGATGAGACAAAAATTTGACTTTTTGGTCTAAAATCAAAACGCTATGTGGTGGCAGCATCATCTTGTGGAGGTGCTTTTCTTCAGCAGGGACAGGGAAGCCGATCAGAGCTGATGTGAAGATGGATGGATCCAAATACAGGGTAATCTTAGAAGAAAACCTGCAATGCCATGTACACACGGTCAGAATGTCGGCCAGCAAAAGACCGATGAGAGCTTTTTGTCGGAAAATGCAACCGCGTGTATGCTCCATCAGAATTTTGCTGGCCGAATGTCCGCCAGCAAAAGATTGAGACCAGGTTCTCAATTTTTCCGACGGAAATTCCGATCGTGTGTATGCAATTCCGACTTGCAAAAACTCAAGCATGCTCAGTTTCAACTAGGAGACGGAAGCTATTGGCTACCGACTATTTAACTTCCTTTTTCTAGTCCCGTTGTACGTGTTGTATGTCACCGTGTTCTTGACGGTCAGAATTTGGGGTGACTGTGTGTATGCAAGAAAGCTTGAGCAAAATACCGTCGGAAAAAAACATCAGAACTCTTGCAGACCAAAATCCCAAATCATGTGTACGTGGCATTAGAGTCTGCACAAGACTTGAGACGGGGGCAGAGGTTAACCTTCCAGCAGCACAATGACCCTAAACATACAGCCAGAGCTACAATGAAATGGTTTAGATCAGTGTTTCTCATCTCCAGTTCTCAAGGCACTCAAACAGGTCATGTTTTCAGGATTTCCCTCAGATGAAACGGCTGTGGTAATTATCAAGTCAGTGAAACTGATCAAATCAACTGTGCAAAATAATGGAAAGCCTGAAAACATGACCTGTTGGGGTGCCTTGAGGATTAGAGTTGAGAAACACTGGTTTAGATGAAAGCCTATTCATGTGTTAAAATGGCCTAGTGGAAAATTAAGGGGGTATAAATACTTTTTCAAAGGCACCATACATGATAATATGGGTATTATAACATCTTTAAAAGTATACCTAAAGGCAAAACTTTAGTTTTAGATAGAGTGGAGCGTAATTAGAACACTTGTCAATTTTACTGCCGTATGTCCCTCTAGGGGGGCAGATTTGCCATATTTACCCTGGTAACTGTTATTACAATAAAGTAAAAAGTAAAAACACATTTTGCTTTGTTAACAGAAGAATAGAGGGTTTTTAATGGGTACACTAGTTCTGGTTACAAGGGATTGCCTCATTTTTGATGGATTGCCTCACTTTTTTTTTAGGTTTTGGGGCAGAAAAGTGAAGGGAAACTTCCCCAATGGGACATAGATGGCAAAAAAGAATGACAGGGGATTGAATTCTTCATTAAGCAGCCCATAGGTTATGCCATTGACACCTACTGCTGTCAATCACAGCCTGTGAGGAGAGAGCAGGGGAGGGGCTGAGCCACACTGCACTTTATGTGTCTATGGACTAGAGGTCGACCGATATATCGGCCGATATTTGCCGTTTTTTAAATAATCGGCATCGGCCGATTGAGCTGATAAAAAGCCGATTTAGAACTACAGCGGGACTTTTCTATTACAGAAGTCATTTCAGTCAGTGTAAGTTGCCTGAGTCGTCATAGAAACACTTTCCTCCTCTCTGGCCAGGCTGCCAAGAAAAGAACAAAATTATACAATGTTTACACTTCTGAATGAATGAAGTCATCTCAGTGTTTAGAAGTTCTCAGTTTAACCATTTAAAGGCTAAATCTTTTCTGACACTTGTTGCTTACAAGTAAAAATCCTGTATTTTCTGCCAGAAAATCACATAGACCCCCCAAAAATTATATATATTTTTTTTAGCAGAGATCCTAGGGAATAAAATAGCGGTTGTTGCAATATTTTATGTCACACGGCATTTGCACAGAGGTCTTTCAAATGCATTTTTTTTTTTTTTTTTTTTTTTTTTTTTTTTTTTTTTAGGAAAAAAATACACTATTTAAAAAATAAAAATAAAATAAAAAAACAGTAAAGTTAGCCCATTTTTTTTTTCGTCCAAAAGTTTTGACCAACTGTTTTTATTTAATATATAGATTTTTTTTTTTTTTTTTAATCTAAATCATACATACAAGTAAACCGATAGGAGGTTTGTTTTGTTTAATGTTTAAATGTAAGAAATTTTCTGTATCACTTATGAAGACTGCTTTCACACTGGAGCGGGCAGGCGTTGATGGTAAAACGCACGTTTTAGCGGCTCTTTACCATCATTTTAGCGGTGCTATTTGGCTGCTAGTGGGGCACATATAACCCAGCTAGCGGCCAAGGAAGAGGTTAAATGCGCCCATGAAGCACTGCTGCCAAATCGCATTGCATGCGCTTCGGCAGTGGTGCCCATTCATATCAATGGGCAGGAGTGGTGGAGGAGCGGTATACACCACTCCAAACGTGCTGCTTGCAGGACTTTTTTTTTTTTTTTTTAAGATCCTGCCAGCGCATCGCCTCAGTGTGAAAGCTGTCTTTCACACAGACTGCAGGGGAGCCATTTTGCAGGCACTTTACAGGCACTATTTTTAGCCCAAAAGCGCCTGAAAAACGCCCCAGTGGGAAAGGTGTGTTAGATCAAGGGGGATTCAAAAAAAAATAAAAAAAGGAAAAAAATAAATAAATAAAATAAAATCGGCCTAACATATCGGCCCAAAAAAAAAAAAAAAAAAAAAAAAAAAAAATCGGCATCATATATCGGCTATCGGCCGCCATGATTTCTAAATATCGGCATCGGCCAGAGAAAAACCCATATCGGTCGACCTCTACTATGGACACACAGAACATGGCTTTGGATCAAGCCCGTGCAAATGCCCTCTTGGCAAGATGCTACTCTGTGAAAAACCAACCAGAGCAGGTAGATATAACATGTTTGTGATATATAAACAACAAAAAAAAAAAAAAAAAAAAAAAAAAACTCTACAAACACTTTAAGTACTGCACAGATTTGCTTAAATGTTCTAAGGTTAATTTTAAAATAACGATATCCAAATGGATTGCAACTATCTGACAAGTTAACAATGGCGTATCAGATGATCTTTGATAACTGGCAATTAAACCCCTTCGGAGCCTAAGGCCCCTTTCACACGTGTGAACAGTATAGTATGTCCGTATTTCATCCATCCGTTCTCGGATGAAATACAGACATACATGCATCCCTATGGGATAGCGGGTGTCAGCGGATGTTCATCCACTGACACCCAATATCATCCGTCCCCGCTATGGTCCAATTCTGTAGATGGAGGAAAATCCTATTTTTCTATCTGTCTGCAGACCGGATCAAATGAACATGGACAGATGGTCCATGTTCATCCGATCCCCCCCATAGCAGAGATATGACAATTATACGTTTGAGCAATTATAAATATATTAATTTTTTTCTGAAACACTTGTGCACATGTATAAAGTGAAGCCATGGTTTTGAATGTATACATACTATTTGTATAAATCACTTTTTGTGTTTTTAATGGTTGTATTGGGAGCGCCATTACTAGTATATAAAAAAAATAAATAAATAAATAAATAAAAAAGATAAGCTCTTTTTGGCGGAGCTTGGCGCGGAGCATAGATAAAGATTTGATCTGGCTGTTCCCAGGCTTATTCGACCAAGTTCACCATACATGTGAACGATTAATTGGAAAAAGATCGTTGAATGGTTTCCAGGATTTGAGGAGGTTCTTTATGTCTTATGGTCACTTGCTGGCCAGGCCATCTGGTCAGCACAATTTGTTGTCATTTTGGGTGAAAAGTCACGAATATTATTTGTAACACGGATTTTATTTCTCACATGGTGTTTGAGTGGAATCATTTAGAAAGAATTTTGGATTTTTCACGATATATTTGTTTGAGCAATTATAAATGTATACATTTTTTTCTGAAACATTTGTGCACATGTATGAAGTGAAGTCATTCACTAATGCATGGTTTTGAATGTATACATACTAGTTCTATAAATCACCTTTTGTGTTTTTTTTGTTTTTTTTTTATAAATTTTTATTCGTTTTAAAAGAAAAAGTACAGAACATAGCCTTGGGGCATTCCCCGGCTCAAACAATACAACACAACAGGTAAGGCAGAACACCTAAAAAACTATCAGCCTAACCCAAAGAACATACAACAACCAATCCCCATAGCTTGCTGCTAAAATTGACAGGAGCAATGCAAGTCCCAGTAATTAACACTAAGCGTAGTGATGCACTATAGGCAGTCTACCAACAGAGATCTACACGTGGGCGTCAACCGGATACTCAGGCATCCCAAACGCTACCCTAGAGAGAGCTTACCAGAGGAGTTGTCTACTGGATAGATTAGGTTGATAACCCAACAGGGCTGTCCCGCTCCCCAATCGTTGTCTCAGACTCCAACCAGATATTCCAAACCCTCTGAAACTTCTGAGGGCAACCCCGGATGGAATATGCTTCTTTGTACAGTGGTATTGCAAGGTTAACTAATGATTTCCATGCACTCAGGGTGAGGGTCGCTGTAGGGGCCCTCCACCGAAGCACAACAAGTTTCCTCGCATAGAAGAGTAGCAGCCCCAGCAATGTGCGGACTGCCCGCGAGGGAACCAAAGCATCCACCAACCCAAGCAGACACATCTCCGCCGTCTAAGGTATAGGGATCGTTGTCAGCTCAGTAATAAAAGAGAGTATGCTTGACCAATAACGTTGTACCACGGGGCAAGCCCAAATCATATGAATGTACCCCGCCAAATCCGCTCCACAGCGCCAGCACTGTGACGAAGAGTCAGGATAAATCCTACGAAGTCTACATGGGGTGTAATAAAATTTATGTAGTATTTTAAATTGAATTAGCCGATCTCTTGAGCAAATCAAATGTCTAAAGGGGGAGTCCCAAATGTCCTCCCAGTCCTCCCCATCCAATCCCGGCATCTCCTCCACCCAAAATTCCCTAAGTTTTTCCAATCCACTATGAACCGAGGGCTGCAAAGCCTTGTAGATCATGGACAATGGTTTAAGCAGCGACTCCTGATGTAGAAGCGTCTCCATACTAGACTGGTATAAGGTCGGGGGCGAACCACCAAACTGAGTCCCAAACGCATGACGAAGCTGCAGGAATCGGAAGAAGTACACATTTGGCAAATTAAACCTAGATTTAAGCTGGTCAAATGTCAGCAATGCAACATTCTCACAAACGTGGTGTAGACACCGAACGCCCCTCGACGCCCACACAATCGGATCCGGAATAGAGTAGAATTCAGGTAGGGAGGGATTGAGCCACAATGGAGTATTAGGAGAGAGCACTCGGGGCCCAGTCAGCCGGTGGCCACACACCCCAGACCACGCCCTCAGCACCGTCCTCATCGAGACTGAGAGGATGCGGAGCTCTTGGGCCCCTAAATAAAACGTTCCGCAGTGCTTCGAATGAGCCCACAATGGAGGCCTCCAAGGCAACAGCTGCGTTGGTGGCATCCGAGGTAAGCCAGCCGCGGGCATGCGTGAGCATCGCTGCTATGAAGTAGAGAAAAAAAATTAGGGCACGCCAGGCCCCCCTGCGTCCAAGGTCTCTGTAGTATGGACAAGCGGAATCGGGGAGGCGTGGCGCCCCACAAGAAACTGGAGATGTGTGAGTCTAGTCGCCGAAAAAGAATTTTGGGTATCCACGTTGGAGAATGGCGCATTACGTATAGGAGAGGGGGAAGCAATTTCATTTTAATTAAGTAAATTCGACCTATTAACGTAAGGGGGAGGCTGGCCCACACTTTGAGCCTATTCTGTGTGGTTTGTAGGGTGGGAAGATTAAGTTTACAAAAATCCTGTACCCTGGGAGAAATGATGACACCAAGATACTTAATTTGTCCCGCCCACTGTAGCGGAAGGGATGGGTCAGCCAGCCTCCCAGCATCTGGGTCCACTGGCAGGATCTGGGACTTGTCCCAGTTAACCCTCAGGCCCGACACATCCGCAAAGCGCGATAAAAGCTCCAACGCCGCCCGAAGGGACGGGCTGGGATCCCGGAGGAAGAGAATAATATCATCAGCGTACAGTGCAATCTTTTCCTCCAAGGATCCCACCCGCACCCCCCGAACGTCGTCCGAGGATCACAGCGCAACTGCTAAGGGTTCCACCATCAAGGAAAAAAGGGCCGGGGATAGAGGACACCTTTTGTGTTTTTAATGGTTGTATTGGGAGCGCCCTTTATCACAGCATTCACTCTTCACTAGTCTTCACTAATTTCAGGTGCAGCAACCCTTCTTTCCTTTTTTGTTTTATTATTGCCACCAATTTCATTCATTAATTATTCAAAGTAGTATTAAACCTTCAGTGTTTTTTAGCTTTAATACACTGAGCCCAATAAAATAAACATTACTTAGTAACTCATTTAATAAAATTCTTCCCCCAACCTTCAATACGCTGAATTCAGACTCTCAGTGTTGTTTCCCTGAGCTTCTGGTCATCACAAGGAGATAACAGTGGACAGTGCAGTCTGCAGCCAGTCTGTAAGCTTGGAGAAGAGACATAGGGGGAGGGATAAGCAGCAAAGTGCCTTGTCATCCTAGGCTACGGGGCTGTGTGTTTATAATTGATACACACAGTGTAGAAAGACACAAGTCTAGTCCCTGCATACAAGAGTGACGCTATAGGGAGGATGCAGGAAAAAGGAGCCACCCTGAAACAGAAAACCTATGGCAGCTGTCACGGCACCATCTAAAATTGGAAAATAGGAAAGATTAAAAGATAAAGAAGCTGCATACTCAGTAAGTGATGAAATCAGTAGCTGAAAGTAAGAGTGTAATAGCACATTAAGGATGAATAATGCTAATGTCGTCCTTAAATGTAGCACAATGACTATCACAGTTGTACATTATACTGCAAGTACACTACATGCCAGCCAAGCTGGCCAGAATAGGGGGGGGGGGGGGGGAGACTGAACTCAGACTGCCCGAGATGTGCGAGAGACCACGGGGACTTGATCCATATGCTGTGGCGTTGCCCCAAGCTACACCTATACTGGACAGGGGTCCTAAAAACTATTAACAATGCCTTTTCAGTTTCCATCCCGACCGACCCCAAACCATGCCTAGGCATCCTAGACAACCTCCCGCTAGAGGACAACCTTAAACTGCCCATTGCAAGGGCCCTGTTTCAGGCACGCCTGTTCATCCTTAGAAAATGGAAGGCAACTGAGCCCCACACGGCCAAAGAATGGATCAGACGGATGGGTGAGACCTTATGGCTGGAAAAGTTCATATTTCAACATAGGGGATAACAGAAAAAAAAAAAAATATATATACATATATAAAGTTGAGGACCAGTGGTCACCCTGGCAGAGCTCACCCGGCCTATCCCCGGTGGACCTCATACTAGATAGGTTACTGGGTTGCTAAATTGCAATGGCTAACACATCAGGTTGCACAGTTGGTCCATGGACAGAGAAGCAGGTCTCGAGGATCACAGACTACACTAAATAACGAAATGCAAGCTGTAAATGTAATGTCCTAGATAGTAGTGCAGTGATATGTATAGTTGTTGTATGTAAACTATGTGTTATTTTTAACTGGAATTTACTGACATGTTTGTAAACCAAGTTTTTCAATAAAACCCTTTTTTCGGAGAAAAAAAAAACAAAAACATTTTTTTTACCATGTCTTTCTCCCACCACCCTATGTCTATGAGTACTTTTAGTGTGGCTTTTCTAGTCTATAAACATTATTTACAGCATTTCCAGTTTTGAGCGCCTGCAATCGTTTTGTTTTTTTTGCAATTAGGAGAAAAAAAATAATAATTTGGTAGCACATTTTACTAAATCTTGTATTAGGGTTTGTATAAAGGCAGTGGATAGGTGTTTTTGGCAGTGTGATGGAGAACGTATCAGCAATTTCTTCTGTGAGAAACTTAGTACTGACATATTTTTACATCAAGTGTTCTGCATTTGGGAGGCAAGCAGGAGCCTGCAGTGTGCATTCCAGTATCACAAACAGACACCTTCTAGGATCATTACATCTGACAAAGGGTAGTGTGGTAGAATGGAACAGTGCAACTATCCCTGGATGAAAAAATAAGCACTTAATCAGTAGGTTGTGATCGCTGTATGTATCCCACAGATTCATTTTCAGTTTTGACTAAAGTTTTCTTCTAAATCCCTTAAATTATAAGTTTGTTTTGGCATTTGCAGTAAGGGCCGGTTCACACAGCGAGGCGAGGCGAGGCGAGGCGACACGGCTCGCCTCGCTCCCGCAAGTCGCCCCCGTTCTGTACTATGGAACCGTTCTGAGAGGAGCGACTCGAGTCGCTCCGACTCAGAAAAAAGGTTCCTGTACTACTTCGGGGCGACTTCGGGGGCGACTTGCATTGACTTCTATACAGAAGTCCTCTGCAAGTCGCCGCTGAGCTCCCCGCAGGTCGCGGCGAGGTAAGTCGGAGACGCCTCGCCGCGCCTCGCTGTGTGAACCGGCCCTAACAGTGGGTCTCATAAATACATTATTAAACATTGCAATGTGCTAGGCTAGTTAAAATGATAAAAACTTACCCAATACAATTCTCTGGATCAATTTTGCAGTCAATGTTGCATCTATATCGTTCCCATGTCATCCAGCCCATTGGAGGCGTCTTGGCTAAGCCATTGTCCAAAGAAGAACAAAGGGCAGACAGAGCAAGGAGAATGCCCAGATATATCAGCTGCATTTTATCTTCTATTCAAAACTGTAAATGAAAATAAGTAAATCTGTAAAGCAAAGTCTTTCGAAATTGACTCCATCTTATCAAGAGTGCCCCCATGCCACCCTCCGAGGGCATAGATATTACTATTTACTTAGTAGTGAAAATCTATAGCTTTTTACATGGCATGGTCAAAAGTTTACAATTAAAAAAAAAGTGTGCGTTTAGCTAATATAGTGAAAGACTGCAGCACTGAAAAAATCCCTGGATTGGTGAGATGTGGTATTAAAAGTAAAGTGTGCAGTCAAAATTAAATGTAGAAGTTCATTGACTTGTATGCAAATACCAAAAGGTGTATAAACAATTGATAAATAATGACAAAAAAAAAAATACCTTTCCTTTATGCAACATAAGCAAATTAGACATATTCTAAATAATTATTGGCATCTGCTCGTCGTGGATCCTTTTGCTTGCTTGCTGTGGCCCGGGGGCTGGATGTGGCCTTTGCTTGCCTTTGTTCCTCCCACTGACACCAACACCAATGTTGGGGTACCATTGCTCCCACCAACACCAACGATGGGACACTATTCCTCCCAATGACACCAACAATGGGGCACTATTCCTCCCAATGATGGGGTATTGTTTGCTCCCACGTTCTGACACTTTCTACTCCCACTGGCCACATTGCAGCCCCCCTAAACCCTGAAAGACAATAAAATGGCTGTTTAGAAGGTTTGGAGACCCCTGATCTAGATCAAACCGGTTATGACCTCCCCACAATTCTGCTACAACAACTAAATTAGCTATTGTAGATGAGACCAAGGATTTGAGGGGGTTGCCTCCCTGATTTTAGGATGGATGGAAATCTGCCTATACAGGTATTTCTCACACTTGCAAATAAGACCAGTTGTGAATAGCTGCTGGCGACCCAGTGGGGCTTCACTGTGATTAATTCTGGGGAAAAAATGTGGCCTTAGGCTTCATGCACATGAGACGCAGATGCAAACTCTGCTGGACACAAGCTGAAACCGGCATTTAGAAACACGCGTTTTGCCGTGATTTAGCGGCGTTTTACCGCTTTTGCGTCTAGAAGCGTTTAGTTAAGCTAACATCATAGACCCTCCCCAGCTCAAAAAACAGTATTAACTATTTCAGCAATTTTGTGAGACCAGAGTGAGTAGCAGCAGCTGTGAGAGCTGCAGTGTACTTGTATTTAGAGTGTCACTTGCCACGGCACCTGCCACAAGTTGTGGATTGTCCACTTGCCACGTCACTTGCCACAAGTTGGGGATTGTCCACTTGCCACAAGTTGGGGATTGTCCACTTGCCACAAGTTGGGGATTGTCCACTTGCCACAAGTTGGGGATTGTCCACTTGCCACGTCACTTGCCACGTCACCTGCCACGTTACTTGCCACGAGATGTGGATTGTCCACTTTCCACATCACCTGCCATGCCACCTGCCACAAGTTGTGGATTGTCCACTTGCCATGTCACCAGCCACATCACCTGCCACAAGTTGTGGATTGTCCACTTGCCACGTGACTTGCCACATCACCTGCCATGTCACTTGCCACATCACCTGCCACAAGTTGTGGATTGTCCACTTGCCACGTCACTTGCCACATCACCTGCCACGTCACTTGCCACAAGTTTTGGATTGTCCACCTGCCACAAGTTGGGGATTGTCCACTTGCCACGTCACTTGTCACAAGATGTGGATTGTCCACTTTCCATGTCACCTGCCATGCCACCTGCCACAAGCTGTGGATTGTCCACTTGCCACGTTACCAGCCACATCGCCTGCCACAAGTTGTGGATTGCCCACTTGCCACATCACCTGCCACGTCACCTGCCACAAGTTGTGGATTGTCCACTTGCCGCGTCACCTGCCACGTCACTTGCCACAAGTTGTGGATTGTCCACTTGCCACGTCACCTGCCACATCACCTGTCACAAGTTTTGGATTGTCCACTTGCCACGTCACCTGCCACGTCACCTGCCACAAGTTGGGGATTGTCCACTTGCCACATCACCTGCCACGTCACTTGCCACAAGTTGTGGATTGTCCACTTGCCACGTCACTTGCCACGTCACCTGCCACGTCACTTGTCACAAGATGTGGATTGTCCACTTTCCATGTCACCTGCCACAAGCTGTGGATTGTCCACTTGCCACGTCACCAGCCACATCACCTGACACAAGTTGTGGATTGTCCACTTTCCACGTCACTTGCCACGTCCCCTGCCACAAGTGGATTGTCCACTTGCCACGTCACATGCCAGTCACCTGCCACAAGTTGTGGATTTTCCACTTACCACGTCACCTGCCAGGTCACTTGCCGCGTCACCTGCCACAAGTTGTGGATTGTCCACTTGCCACATCACTTGCCACCTGCCATGTCACTTGCCACAAGTCGTGGATTGTCCACTTGCCACGTCACTTGCCACCTGCCATGTCACTTGCCACAAGTTGTGGATTGTCCACTTGCAATTGCAATTGTTTAAAATATTTTTCTAATCGTTTTTCATCATTTGCAATCATTTTTGAGATTTTTAATGTAAAAAAAAAAAAAAAGTCACCTTTAAAAACGCTTAAAAACAAAAACGTGGTAGCAGCGTTTTGCCGCGTTTTGCGTCTGAAACGTGGAAACTTTTACGTCTGAACCCATTTTTTTGCTTCTGGAAAAACGAGGTTAAAACGCAACTGCATAAAAACGGCAAAAAAATAGACTGTGTGCATGGACACATAGGATAACATTGAATGAGTTCAGGAGCAGTTGAAAAAAAAGTGTCCAACTGCCTCTGAACACGCGTTTAACTGCGTCTCATCTGAAAAGGAAGGAGAGATTTTTCACAATAAATGCTTGCTAAAAACAAACCTGATTTACAGGCTTGTAGCAGAAAACAGGGAAAATTACATGACCCAACCCGACCTCCTAGTACTGTACCTTGTGCAAAAAGTCACATGCTACTCTGCACTCTTGAGCAGGATGTTATGTTGACAGGTGGTGTGATGTTATGAGATGTTAGCACAATCTTAAGGTTTCTTTTGCGAGATGCAACAAAAATTAGACTGGTATATAAAATATAATATTGTTTTAGAAACTGGGTGACATGAGGTCAAAAATTAGGTACTGCATCCCATCAATACTTTTTGAAAATATAATAATGTAACACAAGTGCATTTGCAAGCGAGTTAATCAGTTCAAAGTTCCCATTGCCAACCCACTGCCAATTAATTTCTACTTAAAGTAGGATTCCAAGGTGATCTCTGGCCAGGTGAAAGACCTAACCCCACTGGTGTCATGCCCCAGACCTCCTTAATGCTGTTTTACAACCTTATTTTTGTATTCTTATGCACAATTCATAACCATAGGTGAGGAAAGGGACACAGTACCTTGCTACTGGACCTATTCGTATATAAATGTTGAGCTCCCTGTTTAAATCACCCACAACAAGGATCAAGGAATACTATACATTGGTTCACAGAAGCCTTGCTCGTACCTCTGTGAATAAATGGAGCAAAAACAGGTAAAGGAGCACCAATTAAGGGTGATCAGACCAAAGCAGCCTGGAAATAGGTATACTGTATGCATCTTTCCTTACACAGGTTAGTAAAACAGATCTTAGGAGAGGGAGGGGGCAGTTACATAGTAGGTAAGGTCGAAAAAAGATACAAGTCCATCAAGTCCAACCTATGTGTGTGATTATATGGCAGTATTACATTGTATATCCCTTTATGTTGCGGTCGTAGCTAATAGTTTATCGAAACCATCGATGCACCTCGTTGAGACCACTGCCTGTGGAAGGGAATTCCACATCCTTGCCGCTCTTACAGTAAAGAACTCTCTACGTAGTTTAAGGTTAAACCTCTTTTCTTCTAATTTTAATGTCTTGTTAAACTCCCTTCCGCAAAAAAGTTTTATCCCTATTGTGGGGTCACTAGTATGGCATTTGTACATTGAAATCATATCCCCTCAAGCGTCTCTTCTCCAGAGAGAATAAGTTCAGTGCTTGCAGCAACCCTTCTTCATAACTAATATCCTCCAGACCCTTTATTAGCTTTGTTGCCCTTCTTTGTACTCACTCCATTATCAGTACACCTTTCCTGAGAACTGGTGCGCAGAACTGGACAGCATAGTCCAGGTGCAGCCGGACCAGGGTCCTGTAAAGCAGGAAAATTATAATTTTATCTCTGGAATGAAACCCCTTTTTAATGCATGACAATATTCTGTTTGCTTTGTTAGCAGCAGCTTGGCATTGAATGTCATTGCTGAGCCTATCATCTAGGATCCAGGTCCTTTTCCATCCTAGATTGCCCCAGAGGTTCTCCCCCCAGTGTATAGATTGTATTCATATTTTTGCCACCCAAATGCATTAATTTTACATTGAACCTCATTTGCCATGTAGTTGCCCACCCCATTCATTTGTTCAGATCTATTTGCAAGGTTTCCACATCCTGCAGAGAAGTTATTGCCCTGCTTAGCTTAGTATCATCCACAAATACAGAGATTGAACTGTTTAACCCATCTGCCAGGTCGTTTATGAACAAATTAAACATGATTGGTCCAAGCACAGAACCCTGGGGGACCCCACTTTCCAGCCCTGACCATTCTGAGTACTCCCTATTTATCACCACCCTCTGAACTCGCCTTTGTAGCCAGTTTTCAATCTATGGTCCATGCCAACGGACCTTATTTTGTACAGTAAACGTTTATGGGGAACTGTGTCAAATGCTTTTGTAAAATCCAGATACACCACGTCTAAAAGTCCATGACTTTTGTTCAGTTAAGCCATCCAGGACTTTTGTTCTTTGTTTAACCGCTTGAGATCCGCGCTATAGCCGAATGACGGCTACAGCGCGGACCTGCTTTGCCGGGACTACGTCGACGCGCTCTGTGATCAGCGAGTCTATGAGACTCGCCTGATCATAGATCGGAGCAAGGGGTCGATCCCGACCCCTTACCACGTGATCAGCTGTCAGCCAATGACAGCTGATCATGTGATCTCAACAGAGCCGGTAATCGGCTATTTTTCCTCCTCACGCTGACAGCGCGAGAAGAAAAAAAAAAGCCGATCACCGGCGGCCGTGAGAGGGACTTCAGTCCCGATCACGGCCAAGTCATCAGTGCCCACCTGCCCCCTGCCAGTGCAACCTAATTAAAGTAAAAGTGTCACCCATCAGTACCACCCCTTAGTGCCCATAGTGCCACCCATTAGTGCCCATAGTGCCACCCATCAGTGCCCACAATCTGCCTCAACAACAGTGCTGCACCTCATATGCCACATATCCGTGCCCATCAGTGTCATCTACCAGTGCCCAGCAGTGCCACCTATCAGTGGTACCACACTACATTCATTGTCAAGCTATTTTTAACGTTAATATTTGGCTGTAATTCTCTTTAGGTTCACAGAAGTACTCCGTACTCCTGTGAACCCAAGTCATGTGACAACAGGCTATTTCTTGCCGTCAGCAGAGGACAGAGCTATGCCAGGCTCAGGGGGGATCCAGACAATATTGTCAGTATCTACCTGGCTGCCTGATTAACAGCTGGCTCTGCCTTTCTGTGTGCGGGAGTCAAAACTAGCCAAACACACTCTGCAGCTTAGCACTACATATTTGTTGTGAGATATAAAAGAAAATTCCACAATCAGATTTTAACCTGTGTGAGCTTGAGGAATTATATCCATTTAAAAAAAAATATATAAAAATAAAAAAATAAAAATAAAAATAAAATTGTGCCTGAAGAAAGGTAGTGGAGGCACCAGTAATGGGAATAAAGGAAGACGAAAGGTATAGTGAAAAATCTGGATGGCCGTACTCCCATAAAAATTTTATTGAGCCATAATAGAAAATCAACAATTCATACAGCAACGGGGGGAGAAATACAGCACAGCTAGTGCGTTTCACACCTTCCCTGGTGTTTAGTCATAGGCTATGACAAAGCACCAGGGAAGGTGTGAAACGCTTTAGTGTGCTGTATATCTAACCCCATTGCTGTATGGATTGTTTTCTATTATGGATCAATAAAAGGTGACTTTATGGGAGTGCATCCATGCAGATTTTTCACTATATGCTTCCAGATGCATGCAGGGCTAGCACCCTTTCTATTTGTAAAGGTAGTGGAGTAGAGGGATTTTGTTACCTGGAGCAGTGTATTTCGTATTTTTGTATTTTGGTGGAGACCCCAGCGGCCGGCTGAAAGGTGGCGGGGACCCCAGCGGCCGGCTGAAAGGTGGCGGGGACCCCAGCGGCCGGCTGAAAGGTGGCGGGGACCCCAGCGGCCGGCTGAAAGGTGGTGGAGCACACCTGCTGCAGCTCTCAGCAAAGTAAATACTGTATGTTTCTTGTAAATCTAAGATAAATAAGGAAATAGAGAATCTAACAGCAAGCATCACTTACTAATAAAGGCAACAGAAACAATTATCCAAGATGAACAGGGGTCGTAATGCCAGACTGACCAGAGATGCATGCAGCCTGAGACTCTACTTGCTGGTCTCCACCCAAAACTGATAAATAGGGATGAGCTCAGGCGTGTTCGCATGCTCCACGTGCACAGCCCGCAAGGAAGTCGGAGCAGCATTGCGCTAATCACAGGTAGTGAGACACTGCCCGATCTTTGCAGCCGTGCACCGTGGTCAATGTCTCGCCGCCTGCGATTAGCGAATCTCTGCACCGACTTCCTGGCGGGCTCTGCACGTGGACCATACGAAGACACACGAGCTCATCCTTACTGATAATCACTCAGACCCTGAAAAAAAAAAAAATGCAGATTTCTAACACTGGTTACCCCATCTTACACAGGAGTTGTGCACAGCATGTGTGTCCTAAAACCACATTTTATGGGAATATAGGGGTGATGTCCTCCTTCCTTGGACTACACCTTTCCAAAGCACTGCTATTTCAATGACAGCAAAGCTGATCTGTAGAGACATGACTTGCTACAAAGATATCTATTTTCATTCATAAATATATACACAAATATTTACATTACAAAACAACTAGAACAGGAGAAGCCACAAAAAGGAAAGAAGTTTAGTGCAAAAAGAATACCTTATACAATGCAGCCGGCTCCTTCCACCAACACTAATGTAAGTAATGAGAACACTTCCACACCAGGAACTGAGATCACATGACTGCAGCTACAACCACTTCCTACATACACAGGCATGGCTTGTGATTGTTTAGTTATAGGGAGAAGTTGCCTCACTGCTGCCACCTACTGTACACATCAAATAATGCACCGACCTTATGTAATTTTTGAGCAGAAACTGGTAGAAGGAGCATGTTCAGACAAAGTCTGGAGTACCTGCAATCAGTGATCTTAGCTGTAATTTTTCTAGTGGAGGTTAAAGCTAAACTCTGGGGGGAAAAAACATTTTTGCACGTTTTCCATGTACCATCAAAGTTCCTCTAGTTATGTGTCTCCCATGTGTGGCTGGCGGCTCCATTAGTTAAAACCAGGGCTTTTTTTTCTCAGAGAAAAGGTGCAGGAACTTTCCCTCCCCAGCCAACTTCCCGCCCCCAACCATGCCCAAACTCCACCCCCAACCATGCCTTCCTTAGGGTAGAGAAGTACAATGGCACCAAATAATGGTAATAAGTAGAAATCCCCCTTTGCCAGCTCTCCTCTCTACACAAATCTCCCCCTTTCCTAGTTCTCATCTCTGCACAAATCTCCCCCATTCCCAGTTCTCTCTGCACAAATCTCCCCCTTTCCCACCTCTCCTCTCTGCACAAATCTCCCCCTTTCCCAGCTCTCCTCTCTGCACAAATCTCCTCATTTCCCACCTCTCTCTGCACAAATCTCCCCCTTTCCCATGTCTTCCCTTTCCCAGGTCTCCTCTCTGCACAAATCTCCCCTTTCCCAGTTCTCCTCTCTGCACAAATCACCCCCTTTCCCAGTTCTCATCTCTGCACAAATCTCCCCCATTCCTAGTTCTCTCTGCATAAATCTCCCCCTTTCCCAGTTCTTCTTTCTATACAAATCTCCCCCTTTCCCAGCTCTTCTCTCTGCACAAATCTCCCCCATTCCCAGTTCTCTCTGCACAAATCTCCCCCCCTTTCCCAGTTCTTCTTTCTACACAAATCTTCCCCTTTCCCAGCTCTCCTCTCTGCACAAATCTCCCCTTTCCCAGCTCTCCTCTCTGCACAAATCTCCCCTTTCCCAGCTCTCCTCTCTGCACAAATCTCCCCTTTCCCAGCTCTCCTCTCTGCACACATCTCCTCCTTTCCCACCTCTGTCTGCACAAATCTCCCGCTTTCCCAGGTCTCCTCTCTGCACAAATCTCCCCCTTTCTCAGGTCTCCTCTCTGCACAAATCTCCCCCTTTCCCAGGTCTCCTCTCTGCACAAATCTCCCCTTTCACAGTTCTCCTCTCTGCACAAATCACCCCCTTTCACAGTTCTCATCTCTGCACAAATCTCCCCCATTCCTAGTTCTCTCTGCATAAATCTCCCCCTTTCCCAGTTCTTCTTTCTATACAAATCTCCCCCTTTCCCAGCTCTCCTCTCTGTACAGATCTTGCCCTTTCCCAGCTCTCCTCTCTGCACGCATCTCTTCATTTCCCACCTCTGTCTACACAAATCTCCCCCTTTCCCAGGTCTCCTCTCTGCACGAATCTCCCCCTTTCCCTGTTCTCCTCTCTGCACAAATCTCCCCCTTTCCCAGCTCTCCTCTCTGCACAAATCTTCCCCTTTCCCAGGTCTCCTCTCTGCACAAATCCCCCCCATTCCCAGTTCTCTCTGCACAAATCTCCCCCTTTCCCAGTTCTCCTCTCTGCACAAATCTCCCCCTTTCCCAGTTCCCCTCTCTGCACAAATCTCCCCCATTCCCAGTTCTCTCTGCACAAATCTCCTCCTTTCCCAGTTCTCCTCTCTGCACAAATCTCCCCCTTTCCCAGTTCCACTCTCTGCACAAATCTGCCCCTTTCCCAGTTCTCCTCTCTGTACAAATCCCCCCTTTCCCTGTTCTCCTCTCTGCACAAATCTCCCCCTTTCCCAGCTCTCCTCTCTGCACAAATCTCCCCCTTTCCCATCTCTTCTCTCTGCACAAATCTCCCCCTTTCCCATCTCTCCTCTCTGCACAAATCTCCCCCTTTCCCACCTCTCCTCTCTGCACAAACCTCCCCCTTTCCCACCTCTCCTCTCTGCACAAATCTCCCCCATCCTGCTCTCCTCTCTGCTAAATTTGTCCCCAGTTCCCCTATCTGCATAAATCCCCCGTCACCACACACTTTCCCAGTTCTGCCCTCTGCAAACCCTCCCCCCCCCCCCCCCCCCGTTCTCCTCCCTACTAACCCCTCAGCTCTCCCCTCTGCTAAAGTTTCCCTCCAGCTCTCTTCATCTTCATTACACAGTAAAGTGACGATCAGAGAGCTCCTCCTATCTGAACTGATCTGGTAGCAGGCGGGGATGTAAGTCGTCTCTTGGATGGCCACAAGGAGCTGCAGTACCGTGACCCGACCCGAACGAGGGCAGGACTCACATGGGCTAGCACAGAGAAGCCGGTAGAGCAAGTAAGTTGTGCAAAAAACTTCCTCTACCGGTTATTGTGTTTATGTGACATGTTGGAGACGAGAGGGCTGCCAACAGCACACTTCCTGACATTGTGACCACTGTTGATGTACTGCCAAATTCTGTGAAACGCCTTTGGGGACAGCTGATGGTAGAGAAATGAACATTCAATTCAAGGGCAACCATTCTGGTGGACATTCCTGCAGTCAGCATGCCAATTGCACGCTCCCTCAAAACTTGCAAAATATGTGGCATTGTGCTGTGTGATAAAACTGCACATTTTAGAGTGGACTTTTATTGTAGCCAGTCTAAGGCACACCTGTGCAATAATCATGCTGTCTAATAAGTATCTTGATATGCCACACCTGTGAGGTGGATGGATTATCTCAACAAAAGAGAAGTAATGAGCCGAACACCCCCCGGTTCGGTTCGCACCAGAACTTTCAAATGGACCCCAAATTCGTACGAACTTTAGAACCCCATTGAAGTCTATGGGACTCGAACGTTCGAAATTAAAAGTGCTAATTTTAACGGCTAATATGCAAGATGCTGTCCTAAAAAGGGTTTGGGGACCTGGCTCCTGCCCCAGGGGACATGGGTCAATGCCTAAAATGTTTTTAAAAATGGCCGTTTTGGCGGGAGCACTGATTTTAATGACGATTAAAGTGAAAAAAAAAGTGAAATATTCCTTTAAATATGGTGCCTGGGGGGTGTCTGTAGTATGCCTGTGAAGTGCCACGTGTTTCCCGTGTTTAGAACAGTCCCTGCACAAAATGACATTAAACAGAAATAACATAATTTAAAACTGCTTGCGGTTTTAATGTTATATCTGGTTCCTGCAATAAGGTTGAAAATCATTGAGAAAAATGGCATGGGTAGCCCTCCCTGCCCATTACCAGCCCCTTTGGGTCTTGTACGCATATTAAGGGGAACCCCGTACCCATATTAAAAAAAGGAAATGCGTGTGGCCCCCAGGCCCTATATACTCAGAACAGCAGTATACAGGCGGTGCAAACAAGACAGGGACTGTGTAGGTTTGTTGTGTTAAGTTGAATCTGTTTGTAATTTTCAACTGGTACATTTTTAAAGTGTAGCTCCAGTCAAAAAAACTATTTTTAAGCTTTTTGGAAAACATAGGGAAGGGTTATCACCCCTGTATAATTTGTTTTGTCGTCCATCTTTTTTCATCTCACTTGCTGTTGTCTCCTTCCGTTTGCAAGTAGGAGATGTTTGTAAGTTGGATGTTTGAAAGTAGGGGCCTGCCCTATATGCTCTGCAGAAATGGCGGAACAAGGTGTTGGTTTTGCCACAACATTGTAAGCCCTCAAAGTGACTCTTGGTGAGCGCTGGAGCGCCCTGCTGTGAACGATTATATCAATGATTGTAATTACATGCCATTGTTGAACAATGGTAGAAAAATTGACCTTTGGTGGTTGTGGTGCTGGTGCCACAACACTATAAGTCCTCACAGTTACTCTGGGTGGGCACAGGAACGGGCCCTCCTGTGAAATATTATATCAAGAATTGTAATTACATGTCCCTGTTAAACAGGGGCAGAAAAATTGGGCCTTAGGCACTGGTGCCACGACACTGCAACCTCTCTCATATACTCCAGTTTTATTGCAGGAATTAGCCCTGCTGCAAAGCATTGCATCAAAAATTGTAATTAAACGCCCCTGTTAAACAGGGGCAGAAAAATTGGGCCTTAGGCACTGGTGCCATGACACTGCAACCTCTCCCATATACTCTAGTTTTATTGCAGGAATTAGCCCTGCTGCAAAGCATTGCATCAACAATTGTAATTAAACGCCCCTGTTAAACAGGGGCAGAAAAATTGGGCCTTAGGCACTGGTGCTGGTGCCACGACACTGCAACCTCTCCCATATACTCTAGTTTTATTGCAGGAATTAGCCCTGCTGCAAAGCATTGCATCAAAAATTGTAATTAAACGCCCCTGTTAAACAGGGGCAGAAAAATTGGGCTGATGGCATCACCCAGAACCAGAAATGTTCTTCCAACATATCAGCGGAGGAGGAAGAGGATAGACAATCAACATAACAGGACAGTCACTCAGCATCAGCATAGGCAGTCTTGAAGGGATGTGATATTTCAAAAAAAATTATTCGGTTACATCAGCTTCAGGTGCTTGGTAGCTGTGGGTGATCCAAGACTGATTCATCTTGATGAAGGTCAGTCGATCAACTGATTCGGTGGATAGGCGCACCCTGTGATCGGTAACAAAGCCACCAGCAGCACTGAAGGTGCGTTCCGAAAGAACGCTGGATGCAGGACAGGCCAGTAGCTCAATTGCATACTGTGCAAGCTCTGGCCAGTGATCCATCCTCAAGACCCAGTAAGCCAGAGGATTTTCGGTGGGAAAGGTGTCCAAGTCTGACCTTGCCCCTAGGTATTCCTGCACCATGTAGACGCTGGCGATGGTTGCTGGAACCGATCATACCTTGGGGCTGCGGACTAAAAAAATGTCTGAAAGCATCAGTCAGACGGCCACCTTCTCCACCGCTCCTTCTGACCGATGCCTCAGCAACACGTTGTCCAGGACCAGGAGTTTGTAACCTCCCAGTCTCTGGGAACGCGTTGCACAGACCTTTCTGCAAGGCCTCCCGGAGATGTCTCATCCTCTGCTCCCTCTGCGATGGCAAGATAAGGTCGGCAACCTTACCCTTGTACCGGGGATCAAGGAGAGTGGCCAGCCAGTAATGGTCCCTCTCCTTGATCCGAAGAATACGAGGATCCTTCCGCAGGCTTTGCAGGATCAGGGAGGCCATGCAGCGTAGGTTAGCTGAGGCATTTGGTCCGGAGTCCTCTGGGTCACTAAGGACAACATGATCCGCAGCTACCACCTCCCAGCCACGTACAAGTCCACGGGTTTCTTGGGACTGTAAATCATCCCTACAAGACTGCTGCTGCTGCTGATGCTGAGTGCCAGCCTCCACCTCAATGCTGACACAATCATCCTCCTCCTCCTCTTTCTCCTCCTCATCCTCTTCCTGTGTGATGGGTGGCACAGCGGGAACACTGTCTGGATAAAGGGGGCCTTGAGAGGCAAGGAAGTCCTCCTCTTCCTGCCTCTGTTCTGCCTGCCCTGTCCATTATTCCACGCAGCGTATGCTCCAAGAGGTGGACAAGAGGTACAGTGTCACTGATGCATGCACTGTCACTGCTCACCATCCTTATGGCCTCCTTAAATGGTGACAGGACAGTGCATGCATGCCTGATTATGCCCCACTGGCGTGGTGAGAAAAAACCAAGCTCCCCTGACCCTGTCCTGGTGCCGTAGTCGCACAGTTACTCATTGATGGCCCTCTGCTGCGTGTGCAGCCTCCTGCAGCATGGCCAACGTTGAGTTCTACCTGGTGGGCATGTCACATATAAGGCGGTTTTTGGGCAGGTTCAACTCCTTTTGGAGCTCAGCCAGCTGAGCACAGGCATTAAATGATCGGCGGAAATGCACACAGACTTTCCTGGCCTGCTTCAGGACATCCTGTAAGCCCGGGTACCTGCCCAAGAAACGCTGCACCACCAGGTTAAGGACGTGAGCTACACAGGGCACATGGGTCAGTTGTCCCTGTCGGAGGGTGGAGAGGAGGTTGGTGCCATTGTCGCAAACCACCATTCCTGGCTTAAGCTGGCGTGGCGTCAACCACCTCTCGGCCTGCCCCTGCAGAGCTGACAAAACATCCGCCCCAGTGTGGCTCCTGTCCCCCAAACAAACCAGCGCAAGCACGGCATGGCATCGTTTTGCCTGCGTACTTGTGTAGCCCCTGGAACGCCTACGGAGCACCGCTGGTTCTGAGGACAGAGCACTGGAAGAGGCCATGGAGGAAGAAGAAGAAGAGGAGGGGGTGGAGGAGAGAGGTGTGTCACAACCAATAGTAGCATTTTGGAGGCGTGGTGGCGGAACAACCTCCAACACTACTGCACCTTGTCCTGCATCCTTCCCAGCTGCCAGAAGAGTGATCCAATGGGCCGTGAAAGACAGGTAACGTCCCTGTCCATGCCTGCTGGACCATGAGTCAGCGGTAATATGCACCTTTCCGCTGACTGCCCTGTCCAGCGAAGCAAGGACATTGCCTTCCACATGCCGGTAGAGAGCATCGCCTTCTGTGAAAAAAAGTGGCGTTTGGGGACCGGCCACTGAGGAACCGCACATTGTACAAACTCACGGAAGGGGGCCGAGTCTACCAACTGAAAAGGCAGCAGTTGAAGTGCTAGCAATTTAGCCAAGCTAGCATTCAACCGCTGGGCATGTGGATGGCTGGGAGTGAACTTCTTTCGCCGGTCCAGCAGCTGGGGCAGGGACATTTGCCTGCTATAATCGGACGTGGGTGTACTGCTAGCAGAGTGCCCAGAAGCACTTGGCTGTGACACACCTAATTCTACACCTTCATTCCTCTCAGAGCAGGTTTCAGAGAGGACTGAAGGTCTAGTGGGGTTGGAGATGCCAGCTGATGAGGAGCAAGGAGAGGTCCGCTTTGTTCTTTGGTGTGGGTCTTTGAGGTACGCTTGCCAACGAGCTGCATGGCAGGTCAACATATGTCTGGTCAAGCATGTGGTGCCCAAGCGGCTGATGTTTTGGCCACGCGAGATACGCTTGAGACATATGTTGCAAATAGCAGCGGTGCGATCTGATGCACTCGTCTCAAAAAAGGCCCACACCAAAGAACTTTTAGAATAACGCGCAGAGGCAGCGCCCTGCACAGGCGGAGCTCTATGGTGTGATTCAGTCGGTGTGCTGCCCCTAAGCTGGCCCCCGGAGGGCATCCTGCCTCGTTGGACATGTGCCTCCTCCTCCTCCTCCTCTCTCCTACCAGGCACCCACGTGGAGTCAGTGCCCTCATCATCCCCTCCCTCTTCATCGCTGTAGCAAACCTGGCAGTATGCTGCAGCTTGTGGAACATGACTGCCAGATTGCTGTCCTTCTTGAGCATCCCCTCTCTCTGCATTCACGCTACTGCCTTCCTCTAGCTGAGTATCATCATCAGAGCCTACAAAACACTGGGCATCCTCCTGGAGCATGTACCCAACACTGTGCTCAAAGAGTTCAGGAGACTCCTCAGGAGGACGTGGTGGGTCTAGGGAAGGAGTCACTGATGATGACATTGAGAGGAGGGAAGACGATGCGTTGGCAGCTGCTTTGCTAGTACCCTGAGACTGGGTGAGAGAGGATGAGGAGGATGAAGAGGGCTTGGTCATCCACTCTACCAAGTCGTTGGCATGTTGCGGCTCAACATGTCCAGCTGCCGAAAAGAAGGACAAGCGTGTCCCATGGCCACGTGCTGATGATGACGATGCACCGCGTCCACGACCAGCACTGCTGTCTCTAGACACAGAGCCTGCTTGCCCTCTTATCGGCTCGCGCCTGTCTGCCTCTCCTTGCTGGCCTTCCAGACATGGTAATGGCCTGAAGGGAGTTGGGAAAAACAGCAATTGGGTAGTGTATATTGTGCTGGAGGCACACAACACCCACTAACTCCTGCAGATGCCTTTATTATAGAACACCAGCAATAAAGGGTAAATACAGATGTATACTGTGTTGTGCTGGAGGCACACACAACTTCCAATAACTCCTGCAGATGGCAGATGGCTCAAATAGAGAAGAGCTATGTAGGTGGATATAGCGGTGTGTACTGGGTACAGAGCACGCAGACAGCACGCACAAGTTCCTAACACTGATTGCAAGCTCTATTATAAAAGATAGATATATTGCTAGCTATATAGGTGAGGTGAACATAGCGGTGTATACTGCGGTCAGGGCATGCAGACAACAACCACTACAGAAGAGCAAGATCGAAAAATCGGCCGATAACGATCGGTGTATACTGTGTTGAAGGTACACAGAACACCCACTAACTGCTTCAGACAACAACACACTACACAAGGCCACCACGCTGGCGGCCTTATATAGTGTGGGGCGTGTACTACACAGCCTGAGCTATGATTGGCCATAGGCATCCTGCCTGTGGCCAATCATGGCTCTCCTCGCTGCCGGCGCTGTGATTGGCCAAGCATGCGGGGTCACAGTGCATGCTTGGCCAATCATGAGCCAGCAATGCACTGCACCATCGCAGTGCATTGTGGGCCGTGAGCGCCACACGAATTTGGTGCGAACGGCCCATAACGTTCGGAATTCGCAGAACGGGCGAACAGCCGATGTTCGAGTCAAACGTATGTTCGACTCGAACACGAAGCTAATCCCTACTCACTAACACAGATTTAGACAGATTTGTGAACAACATTTGTGAGAAATAGGCATTTTGTGTACATAGAAAAAGTCGTAGATCTTTTCGTTCAGCTCATGACAAATAGGGTGTGGGAGATTAGCTTGTGGGGATCACCTTTTCTGGAAATTAAGGTCAGCGTGCAGGCAGTTTCTTTAAAATCTGGCGGGTTGCCAGCTTTATTTAGAAGAGGTTGGCAAAGTCAATGAAATCAAACAAAAACAGTAAAGTAAATCCTTTATGTCCGGCACAATAACTAAACAGTGTCCCCTCTCCCCGGGCATTTTTCTCTGTCGATTGAACCCATGGCCATCCTACTACGCTCGGCACCCGAGGTCCAGGGTATAACTATAGGTCCCCTCAGCAGGAAAAAGTGGCGTTGTATGCTGACGACACCTTATTATACCTCAAGACAATGGGGTCTCCCTACAGGCTGCCCTGTCGGTCATTGACGGATTTGGATGGTTCTCAGGAATCTGCATTAACTGGGGGAAGTCCATTCTTTTTCCGCTCCATTCAAGGACGGATTCTCTGCTGCCAGATATACAGCTCCGGGGGGGGTCTCACAGTTCTGATATCTGGGGGTTGAAATCCATCGAGCCCTAAAGCAATTTATCTCCCTTAACTTAAACCCTGTAGTTGCCCAATTGTCCCAGCGATGTGTTGCCTGGAAGTCTCTTCCCCTCACTCCTGTAGGCCGAGTCAATCTTGTTAAGATGTCAGTCCTGCCTAAGTTTACCTACCTCTTTAGACAAACTTCTGTACCCATACCCAATATATTCTTTAAGGAGGCTGGATAGCATCATTACTTCATTCGCTTGCAATGGGGCTGTTCCTAGAATAGCAAAAATGACCCTGAAACTACCTGTCACGTTGGGAGGCCTGGCCCTACCTTATTTAATCAAATACTATTGGGCAGCGGCCCTGGTTACTGTTAAATGGTGGCTGCCTGAGATGTCTGCCAACCCCACTTCTATCCTTGAGGCCGCGCTGCTCGGTTCCTACTCTGAATTGAGAAATTTAATCCAACGGGGTCCCCGACCTAACCCACATGTGACCCTCTCCATGCGTGTGAACATCAAGGTATGGGAGGCTGTTCGCCTGAAGGTTGAAAAGCCAAATACTTGGTCTCTCAAAACCCCGCTATGGGGGCAATACCCGACTACCTCACTTCCACTCTATCCCAGATCCGGTCCTATGTGCCAGCTATGGAATTACGACTTTGGAAGATATAGTAGTTCAGGGACAGTTGAGTACCTTTGCTCTCAAGAGGGGATGTGGTCTTCTGAATCACATGTTCTTTAGATATCTCCAACTACGCCACGCTTTTCACACAGTTTTCTTCCCGGTCTTCAGATGGCGGAAGAACACTCTCTACCCTCTATAACATACTAGCCACTCTTGACGCATCTAAGGTCTCTCAACTGTTTACACTTTGGCAGTGGGATATCCCAGAATTAGCAGATGATGACTGGGAGGATGGCATCCAGCAGTATCTTCCCCTGATGATTTTGGCACAAGCTAGATTTAACCAACTTAAATTTTTGCACCGCGCCTTGGCGAGAATCTACCCTGACCGCATGGCAATGTACCCTAAATGTGGCTCAGACGATGCTGATTTCTTCCATGTAGTTTGGTCCTGCCCCTTTTGGAAGGAGGTACTGGGCGACATTAACCTTACTGGGAAAATGAAAGTCCCATATAGCCATATTCCCCTCCTCCTAGGCATATACGATTTCCTTGAGGCCCCTCAGAGGAAAAAACTTTGTATTCTACACCACATTCTATGCTAGGAAGGCAGTTTTCCTCCAGTGGAACAAGGCCCAACCACCTAACCGACAGCTCTGGAAATCTTTAGTAAATTCAGCCCTGCCGCTCTACAAACTGACCTATCTGGAAAGGAACTGCCCAAAGAAATTAGATAGACTATAGGCCGCATTGTGGAGGCAAGGCAACTGACCCTTGAGTAGTGTTCGGAGGTTCCCTCACCACTACTATTTGCCCCCTGGTTCTATCCGTGAGTTGATCAAGTTTGAGAGCTGAAAGCGTTCATTGTTTATATATTAGCTACTCTCCCCTTGCAATGGAAGTAGGATTCTCCTGTTTCCCCACCCCTCGGATACACTCCTCTACACTTTCTGTGATGTATATCTCCTTAGATCTGGTATATTAGCCACAGGCTGAGATTTTACTGATTGATACTCTATTTTTATACATCTGCAACAAATGTAACCCTAATATCCAACTTCTGTCTGTCTGTTTTATTTTTTATTTTTTCTCTTTTCTTTGTCCATTTTTTGTAAAATCTAAATAAAATTTATGTTAAAAAAAAAATAGTTTTCTACTTACTGCACTTAAATTGGTGCACCTTGTCCCTTTTTACCCAGGGAAGATATTCAGCATGCAGAGGTATGGCTATATTGCGCTGAATATTCAGCATGGCTTAAAGGAGCATAGTTATATTGAGTCTAAACCTACACATGGCATACACTGCACACAGTCTGCAGAGCTTTTATCCACAACATACTCCATAATTACTGTGCTGTGAATGCCAGTCTCTATGAGATGGACTTCCTCTATCCTTGTGAACAAAACAGGAGTGGTGAAACATGTCAGGGAAGGTTGGTTCCCAGGAATTCGAATTTCTGAAGAGAATAAAATAGAATAGAAAATAAAGAAACAGAATAGAATAGCATAGAAAATAAAAGCATAGACTATAATAGCGTAAAACAGAACATAATACAAAATAAAAGAATAGAAAAAATAGAATAAAAAAGGGATAGAATAGAAGATAAAACAATGAAATGTGAAAAGAATAGAGTAAAACAGAACAAAATAAAATAAAAAATAAAAGAACAGAATAAAATAGAATAGAAAATACATTAATAGAATAAAAAATAGAACAGAATAAAATAGAAAGAATATAACTATCTTCTAATTTCAAATAGAATACATTTGCATTTGACTAGAATAGAAAAGAAAGAAAAAATAGAATAGAAAAAAACAATAGAATAAAATAGAAAGAATATAACCTTTTTCCACAATTCGAATTTCAAAAAGAATAAATTCAAATTCGGATAGAATAGAAAAAAATAGATTAGAAAATAAAAGAATAGAATAGAAAGAATATAACCATTGAATAGAAAGAATATCGATTTCGAATGAATTTTGGAATGAATTTTCTGAATTTGGTCGGAAAATCCGAATTGATTCGAATTTGAATAAACAAAACAAATTCTAAAACCGAATTAAACAGATTTAACTAAACAAATTTATGTAAATCAAAACAAATGTTTTTGTTCTGCACAGGTCTAATAGCCATTCACACATGGGACACACTTATTTAGAGGTGATTAAGAGCTGGTTCACACAGGGGCGACTCAGATCCGACTTCAGGTCGCCCCTAGTTGCCTCAGGTCGGACAACATGTAAAAATCAATGTAAGTGAATGAGAGCCATCTTAATGCACACTACTGAAGTTGCTCCGACTTCAGAAAAGGTTCCTGTACTACTTAAATCTGACTTGTAGGCAACTGGTACCCATTGATTTCAATGGAGGTCGCCTCCAAGTCGGATCTCCGTCTATATGGAGGCGACTCTGACAGAATTATCAGCTCTCAAGAGGGAACTCCACGGCAAATTTATTAAAAAAAAATTGGCATGGATTCCCCCTCCGAGAGCATACCAGGCCCTTATCCGAGCACGCTACCCGGCCGGCCAGGAAAGGGGGTGGGGACGAGCGAGCGCCCCCCCCCCCCGAGCCGTACCAGGCCGCGTGCCCTCAACATGGGGGGTGCCTTGGGGAAGGGCGCGGCCCCCCCACCCCAAAGCACCTTGTCCCCATGTTGATGAGGACAAGGGCCTCTTCCCGCCAACCGGCTCTTACTGGTACAAAGCATGTGCACAACCCCATCCCCCCCCCCCCCCCCCCCCCCCGAGAGAAGATTAAACATTAAACCAAAAAAAGTGTCTGATGGTTTAGCATACTGTCAGCTGCTCTGGGCAAGATGTAATTTTTTCCTGACTCGTTTGGATAAAAATCTTCCTTGCAGTCACACTCACCTGAATACTGCCCTGAGCAGCCATCTTTCAGTGTTGTGAAGGTTAACAGTGACTACATGGAGGCTTCTTCACAGTAAGAGCTGTGAAAATGTGGAATAGAGACTACCTCAAGATCTAATTCTGGCTAGTAGATTCAATATTATTCTCCAAATACCGATGGGCAGGGGCGTTGCTAGAGGGTGGCTTTTGGGGCTATAGCCCCCAATCTGGGGCCCATAGCCAGAGTCTCTCAGAGACAATCATGGTTGTGGCCTCTCTGCAGCTGGGCCTCGAGTGTGGTGGGCAGCACCAGAGAGCGGGCATGCAGTATGGGAGAGCCGCACGGACAAGAGAGCAGAGAGATGTAAGGGGGGCTCTCTGTGAACCCTAATGTAAGGGGGGCTCTCTGGGGACCCTGATGTAAGGGGGAGGCTCTCTGGGGTCCCTGCGGTAAGGGGGGCTCTCTGGGGACTCTGAGGTAAGGAGGGGCTCTCTGGGGATCCTGATGTAAGTGGGGGGACTCTCTGGGGATCCTGATGTAAGTGGGGGCTCTCTCTGCTGATCCTGATGTAAGTAGGGGGGCTCTCTGGGGATCCTGATGTAAATGGGGGTGCTCTCTGGGTATTCTGCTGTAAGTGGGGGGCTCTCTGAGGACCCTGCTGTAAGGGAGGGGGCTCTCTGCAGACCCTGCTGTAAGGAAGAGGGCTCTCTGGGGTCCCTGATGTAAGTGGGGGGCTCTCTGGGGACTCTGATGTAAGTGGGGGGCTCTCTGGGGACCCTGATGTAAGGGGGGCTCTCTGGGGACCCTGATGTAAGGGGGGCTCTCTGGGGACCCTGATGTAAAGAAGGGGTTCTCTGGGGACCCTGATGTAAGTGGGGAGGCTCTCTGGGGACCCTGAGGTAAGGGGAGGCTCTCTGGGGATTCTGATGTAAGGAGGGGCTCTCTGTGGACCCTGATATAAGGGGGGATCTCTGGGGGCCCAGATGTAAGGAGGGGCTCTCTGGGAATGCTGATGTAAGGAAGGGGCTCTCTGGGAATGCTGATGTAAGGAAGGGGCTCTCTGGGAATGCTGTTGTAAGGAAGGGGCTCTCTGGGAATACTGATGTAAGGAAGGGGCTCTCTGGGAATGCTGATGTAAGGAAGGGGCTCTCTGGGAATGCTGATGTAAGGAAGGGGCTCTCTAGAGACCCTGATGTAAGTGGGGGCTCTCTGGGGACACTGATGTAAGGAGGGCTCTCTGGGAATGCTGATTAATATATATATATATATATATATATATATATATACACACACACACACACACACACAGATATTATATATATATATATATGTATGCCCACCCAAGCGTATGACTTTCTTTATTTCGCTGCTGTGGGCTCTAGCCCTAGATCTTCTGTAGACCTGGCAATGCCCCTGCCGATGGGTAACAGTACTACCTCCCCTAATGTAAAGTGTAAGAACCACTGTAATAGCACAATCATGTAACAAAGTCCACAGATAAGTGTCAGTATTTAGTGGCAGTTCCAAATTATATAAAATGGTGCTCCAAAGGGTATGTTCTCCAGAAAAAGACAGACCACATGTATTTCACACCAAAATCACCAGATGGCCAAGACTCCTTGCGTTAGCAAGCGAGCCAAAGGCAGCATGTGTACAATGAATCCAGGCATCACAGCCTCTGTATTGCCAACAGCTCTTTATTCAGTCCTCCAGGATAGGTACTCTCCCCTAAAGGTAACTCAGAATATGTCCTCCATGCTCAGGCAATAAAAAAGAGAGATCCCACACAGTGAATTTATTTTTTTTAATTTTTTTTTAGGTAAAAGATTAAAATGTATTGCATTCAATTCAATAAAATAAGCTGCATTTCAGGTAAGTAAAAGAGGGGGCTTTGGGGGGCTGCTGCACTACAGAAGGTTTTTCCCCTTGCATAGAATACATTAAGGCAAAAAACCTTGAGGGTTTACAACCCCTTTAAGCCAAACTAGAACACTTTAGAGGCGCACAGTAATTTTTTTTAATATACACTATAGGATTGTAACAGACCTGGGACACCTATGGGCATTCTAAAGAGAATAGTAATGTGGCACACATAGTGCCCCCTCACCCTTCTGTCAGGCCCTGTTCCGAGCCACATTCCTTTCTGAATAATGTGTCCAGATTTTAGGTGGACTGAAACCCGGACACATGATTCAAAACCCGGAATGTCCAGGTGAATCTAGAACAGGTGGCAACCCTAGTACAGAGCAAGGACAATGGGGTGGGTGGGTATCCAGGAGGAGCAGCTGTCCTGTGCACAGTGTGTCCTAAGCTGTCTAAATTGGCCCTAATATGTGCATGTATAAATGTGAGTTAGGGACCTTAGATTGTAAGCTTCTTGAGGGCAGGGACTGATGTAAATGTACAATACAGTAGTGCCTTGGATTACGAGCAGAATTAGTTCCAGAAGAATGCTTGCAATCCAAAGCACTCGTATATTAAAGCGAATTTCCCCATAGAAATAATGGAAACTCTGATAATACGTTTCACAGCCACTGCTTGTCTATGCAGTACCGCATATGGCCAGAGGTGCAGGGGCGCCGGAGACACTCGGAAATATATATATATGAGTTGCATAAATTGACGGCGCTATACAAGTACCTGTATTAAAAAATAAACATGCAGTGTACTCTGTAATACATGGAATTACGCAGCAGAAGTGGCTCCCGGAGGCATAAAACACAAAAAAAAAGCAAAGTTTTGTCTTTAGTTACACTTTAAGCACACCTATGTTTTTTTTCATGAAGAGCTAAGTAACAGGTTCACTTGTATTCAAACCCTCCTCAATTCCACATTATTTCTGCTTCCTTGACGCTTTGTTCAGCCATCGAGAATGAAGAAAATACTTTGCTTATTGCATATGGTGCAATTATACAATGCTTGCATTTAAAAAAAATAACCTTAGGTTTTAGGAATCAGTTTGATCCGACCCGGCCACACTGGTTGTGGTGTGCCACTGATCACATTGAGCACTTGCATAGCACATTGAACACACAGACACCTGACAAAGTCACAGCTTGTGGTGAGACATATAGGGTAGAAGTGTGTGGGGTTTTTTTTTTGCGGTTGCGAGTCTAATATGAAGAAGAAAAAGTAAGAGAAGTATAAGCATTTGGAGACAGAGAATGACAAGTAGTAGAAGTACAGTATCTCTTGCAGTTCTTGATCTCCAACTACTGTATGTGTAGAAATAAACACGTAAAAACTGAGGCACAAAAGTCGTTTTTGCCCATGGAAATTTATTGAGAGGCCATAATAAAAAATAAAAAAAAAGACACAGATGCATGCATTGATATGCCAAAAAAATCATAAATATTAACGGAACCTCAAAGTTTTTTTTTTTTTTTTTTTACATCCATCACACACATTCACTCTAATTAGCACATAGAACATTATGCATTAGTGCATAGAATATTTATGTACGAGACTTAGCTCTGCATTTGCAAAAAAAGAACAAACCAAAAAAAACCAAAACAATTAGGTAAGCTTCTGAATATTCCTAGCTAAAGCCTCTCTATGGTCAATATGTAAAATCATATATTAATTTCTACATTGTATTTCAATGCCATTTCCTAATAATCTGAATGATTTTGATATTCGTAAACTTGCTTTGTGAAGATTCACATACATTTACCTTGAATTCAGTAACATGTAATCACTATGCCTTCTGAGTAGGCGCTGCTGTGGCACACATATCCCAGAGCCTGCCTTCTGAACTACAGAGGTGCTGTGAGTCAGGGTCAGTACCATATGCATGTGCAGGGGGTGTGCCAGATGTGCCTGGGCATATCCTGATCACTCTATGCGGTGCCAAACCCTCCTCCTGCCTTGGCTTCCCCCTATATTGTGCCCCCCACCGCAGCGCTGCTGGCTTCCCTCCTCTCCCCCCAATTCCTGCAGGGGATGTTTCAGGATAGAGAGTGGGGGAAGGGGCTAGCAAATATGTACTGTATTATCGGGGTATAACATGCACTTTTTCCCTCTGAAAATCAGGGGTAAATTGTGGGTGTGTTATACGCCGTTTCCTCCTGCTGTTTCTGAGTTGCAGGAGGGGGCAGGGGATGCCGGATTACACAGAGTGGCGATCAGTAACACAGAGTTCTGCCTCCTGGCCCAGGATTGGACCACTGTTCTGTGAATCACAGGAGCTGGACCAGGAGGGGGGACTGTGTGTGACCGATCGGCAGGTACACAGGAGATCACGGCGCTGTGTAATCTGGCACTGGCGAGCCTGTAGATGAGCAGGGATGTGCAGGATGCATTAATTTGCGATGGTGAGGCTGCATTAATGGGCAATGGAGAGGCTGCTGATGGGCAATGTGCAGGCTGCATTAATTGGCAATATGCAGGCTGCATTATTTGGCAATGGTGAGGCTGCTGATGGGCACTGTGCAGGTTGCATTAATTTGCAATGGTGAGGCTGCATTGGTGGACTGTCACCCTTATTTTTCTTCAAAGTTCTTTATTTAAAATTTAAGTTTTTTTCCTGAAACTTCCCTCTTAAAATGAAGGTGTGTGTCATACACCGATAAATACCGTAATTTGCTAGCCCCTTCCCTTTTTAACCACTTGCTTACTGGGCACTTAAACCCCCCTCAGTCCCAGACCAATTTTCAGCTTTCAGCGCTGATGCACTTTGAATGACAATTGCGCGGGCATACAACACTGTACCCAAATGAAATTTTTATCATTTTTTTCCCACAAATAGAGCTTTCTTTTGGTGGTATTTAATTACAGCTGGGAGTTTTATTTTTTGCTAAACAAACAAAAAAAGATGCAAAAAAAAATAAAAATAATCATGTTTAATAGTTTGTTATAAAATTTTGCAAACAGGTCATTTTTCTCCTTCATTCTTCATTCTTCATTCATGCGCTGATGAGGCGGCACTGATAGGCTGCACTGGTGGGCACTAATAGGCTGCATTTGTGGGCACTGATAGGCTGCATTGGTGGGCACTGATAGGCTGCACTGGTGGGCACTGATAGGCATAGTTAAGGCGGCACTAATAGGCACAGATAAGGCGGCACCGATGGGCACAGATAAGGCGGCACTGATGGGCAAAGATGGGCACAGATAAGATGGCACGGATGGGTGGCACAGATGGGTGGCACTAAGGGGCACTGATAGGTACCACTGCTAGATGGGACTGATGGGCACTGATAGGTGGCACTGATAGGTGGCACTGCTGGGCACTGATGGGCGGCACTGCTGGGCACTGATGGGCACTGGTAGATGACACTGATGGGCACGGATATGTGGCACTGGGGTGCAGCACCTTTGTTGAGGCAGATTGTGGGCACTGCTGAGTGGCACTGTGGGCACTGCTGGGTGGCACTGCGGGCACTGCTGGGTGGCACTGTGGGCACTGCTGGGTGGCACTATGGGCACTGCAGAGTGGCACGGACGGGGGGCACTTATTTTTTTATTATGTTCAGTGATGAGGGGGCAGGTGGGCACTGGCAGGGGGCAGGTGGGCACTGGCAGGGCTGGCCGTGATCGGGACTGATGTCCCGATCACGGCCGCCGGTGATCGGCTCTTTTTTTTTCTCCTCGCGCTGTCAGCGCGAGGAGGAATAATAGCCGATTACCGGCTCCATTATATCACATGATCAGCTGTCATTGGCTGACAGCTGATCACGTGATAAGGGGTCGGGATCGACCCCTTGCTTGGATCGGTGATCAGGCGAGTCTCATAGACTCGCCGATCACAGGGCGCGCAGGCCGCTCGTGCACGGGACTACGTCAAAAGACGTAGTCCCGGCAAAGGAGATCCGCGATGTAGCCGTCATTCGGCTATAGCGCGGTTCTCAAGTGGTTAAATAAACACACTCACTCACTGTGTTCAATCATAATTGAAGCATAGTTTACTATTTTTCAGTTTGTGAATGAACAGGAAGCTGCTCAGCACAAAGCATTTCCTATTCATTCACTGTCCAGTACAGCTGAGGCTGCAGAGAAAGGCATGTGTGTTTGAGCTTTGAGGTGCGCACCCTAATGCAATAGGCTGCGCACGCCTATGGTCAGTACAGAAATCACTGTGTGCAGGTATTGGATAGGTCCGCCATGCTCAATCTGTGGTCCGTGTGTTGGGAACCATGAAATTCAGTTAAAGTACAGTTAAATCACATTTGTTTAGTAATAAAAGTAAAAAGAACAAACGTAGTCAAAACATAGCCAAAGTTCAGTAACCGCAATGGATAGTCAGTCAAGCCAGAAGTCAGGGATCAATGTAGTGGAACAGCAAACACGATCTGCAGCCAGAAGGGATGTCAGCAAAGCAAGTCTTTAAACAGGACCACAGGCGATAGGCTCTGTGATGTTGAGATCCTTTGGGCTGGACGGATTAAGTAGGCAGGACTGACGAGCAGGATATCATCAACAGCTGAGTAACTGTGGAGAGATAGGAGCTGGCAATTAGCCAACAGCTGAGCGGCCAGCTCTGAGAAAGAAAGGGCTGAGCCCAGCCCTGATACTGTGGTGCTGTCTGATGTGGCCAGAGTGGCTGTCCTACACATGCTGCTATTGCGGCTGGCTTCCCACTCTTCTCTATCTTTCCTAACACACAGACACAGGGAGAGGAGCCTTTAGCCCAGTAGATTACATCTAGTGGCATTCATACAGAAGTTCTGAGCCCTGGTTTACACTGATGTGATGTGGGAAACAGACAAGATTTGCTGCGTTTTCCCCGCATCGCATAACAATCGCACGGCGACCATGTGATCTACTGCAGGTGTAATGTTAGATTCACAACACCCTGAAACAGATTGCAAAAAGCAGTGTGATTGCCAGAATCGCAATGCATAGGTGTGAACACCCACACAAAACGCATGCCTCAAATCGCACCGCTCAGACATAGCATGTGATGTGCACATGAATGTAGTGTGATTCCTGTTGGAAGTGTGATTCCTGTTGGAATCACATGCGATGTTTCGCATGCACCAGTGTGAAATTTTGATTCATTCATTAAGCTTGCCATGGGAAGATCTCTCTTAAAGTGACACTAAACTCTGGTTTTAAAAAATCCATTCCAATCCCAAAAGAAAGAATTCACTATATTACAGCTTACCAATTGTTAGATGTGATGACTGCATTCGTTTTCTTTTTCAGGCTCTCTTTCTTCTATTTTCACTTGGTTGTGAGGCCACTAATTTGTTTTGTTTTTGGAAAAGAGATGAGACAAACCATTTAACACTGGCACTGTAATACAGTAGGTTTGTTACTGGCAGTGGTGTAGCTACAGGGGTCGCAGGGGTTGCAATGGCAGACCTGCCCCTGCTCTGGGGGGGCCCATGCGACTTGTAGAGCAAGGCTTTCCGATCAATATACCCATTATGCATTGGCACTGGGAGTTAAAGTGAAAGCAAAGGAGGCATATGTGTCTTCTGGAGTTCTGTGCTCTCTGTACCTGGCTGTGTGATTGAAAGTACTGCTATGTGCATAGTATTCCACCTATCACATGACACACTGCAGAGTATTCCAGCCATCCCATGACACACTGCAGAGCATTTCACCTTTCCCATGTTACTGCAGAGCATTCCACCCATCCCATGACACACTGCAGGTACTTCACCATAGCTCTCAAATGTCCCTGATTTCGAGGGACTGTCCCTGATTTGGAGAAATGTCCCTCATTCCTCCTCATTTGTCCCTCATTTTGGTCTGATCTATATAGATGTATATAAAAATGCACCTATTATCTATCAAAAAGTGTTTCTAAACCTTTTACCTGATTTCTAAATTGCTGCATTTGTAAATTCCATAAGCCAATATAAAGGAATAGTAGTGGTAAAAAAAAGCACTTGTGGGTTTAACCAATCTTGTTTTTTGTACACTATTCCTTTAAGGGGGCGTGGCAAGGGGTGTGTCCTATGCCTACATACTTTTGCTGATAGGTGTCCCTATAGGGTTGCCACCTGTCCAGGATTCACCCGGACAGTTCGGGTTTGGAGTCATGTGTTCGGGTTTTAGACCGCCTGAAACCCGGACACATTATGTAGACTTGACTATGGCTTCCCAGCAGGGTTGCTGGCTGCAGTTGTCTAAGCTGAGAGTGTCTATTACACTCTTTCACACTGCCCAAAGCCAGCACTAACAATTCCCCTCCCCCCCAAACACACACAGATGGGAGAGGAGAGAGGGCTCGACCTGCACCTCTTCCCCCCACCCCTACCCCTCTGTGTCTTCCCACACTCCAATCCCTGGCGCTGTGCCTCAGAAAAGGAAAGTTGGGTCCGGAAATTTAAATCCACCAGCCTCAGATACATCTGGATTAAAGATGCTGAATGCCAAGGGGTGAGTGAGCTCACCATCCATCCCTGTCTGTGACTGAAGTCTCCTCTCTTCTCTCACCTGCCTCTGAGTGAGTACATTAAGGTAAATCAGGGTTTTCAGAGCACCCCTTTACATCAGCGTTCCCCTTTACACCAGAAACCAGTGTTTCCCCTTACATCAGGGTTCCCAGAGGATGTGGGAATTATGTTAGAGTCCCCAGAGTTCTCCCTTACATCAGAGTCTGCAGAGTCCCCCCTTACTTTGAAAGGGAGCTCTGCAAGTTCAGATGTAAAAGGGGAACTCTGTGGACTCTGATGTAAAATGTGAACTCTGTGGACTCCGAAGTAAAGAGGGACTCTTGTTATTAACTTCATATGATTAGAAATGTTATTTAATAGCAAAATATATGTATAGTTTACACTATATATAAAAAAAATTATGCGCTGCTAAAGTGTTCGGGTTTGACTTGAAGAAAAGGTGGCAACCCTATGTCCCTCATTCCCATCTCAAAAAGTTGGGAGGTATGTTTCACCCATTCCATGACACACTGCAGAGAATTCCACCCATCCCATGATATACTGCAGAGCATTACAACTATCCCATGATACTCCACCCATCCCATGACACTGCAGAGTATTTCACCCAGTGGGTTTACTACTGCTTTCATTAAAAAAAATTTCTTTCTATTGCTGTCAACCTCCTCCAAAATGTGATCTGACTTCCTGTTAGAAGGTGGCTATGTTTGCTCCCCATGGTCACACTGTATGTAGGAATGTAGTCACTCTCTCTTGCTTACTGCTGAGATGGACTGTGGACTATGGAATGTATAGGGGGGGAAAGGAGAGGTTCAGGAGCTCACAGAGGAGCTCAAGAGGCAGAAAAACACAGCAATGTCATGAAAAAATAAATGACACGACATGTCAGGAAAGACATTTGCATACAATCAGGAGTACAAGCCTAAGAACCCCTGCCCTTGGGCGTGTAGTGGGAGTGAGCACGCAAAAGCGGGTGCACGACTGCAATCGCGTGTGCATGTGCATATGTCTGCACGCATTGGTAAACTGCACTAGTCCTCTGTGTCAGTGCCGTTTGGTCTATTACGTTCCAGAGCATCTGTTCCTGTGTTGATCCTCTGTTGCTGACCTCTTCTGTACCTGACTCTGCCTGTACGGACCCCTGGTCCTGGCACAGACTATTCTTCTGCCTACTCCCTTGGATGATATTAAATCATAGTGTAGCGCTAAAGAACAAACTATTACATAGCAATATGTGATCATAAAATATTTTAACCAATCACAAAACTCATATAGTGTGCAAGAAATACACCTTAAGTGTATAATTCATAAGTGTATATAAAAAAAAAAAAAAAAAAAAAAAAAAAAAAAAAAAAAAAAAAAAAAAAAAAAGTCCAAAGACAAAAAATAAAAAATAATAAAAGTCTCTGTATAAACGTTGATCGAATCCAAACGTGAGATAAAGGTCACCATCCACCTTCCTTAAATGAGACTAACATGCAGACACCATGTGGTATTCCCGTCACCTTTCAAGATAGAGGCTTACCAGATGTAATAGACCCACACGAATCTACACTCGGAGGGTCACACAGGCTTGTGTATTATTTTTTATTTTTTGTCTTTGGACTTTTTTTTTTTTTTTTTTTTTTTTTTTTTTTTTATATACACTTATGAATTATACACTTAAGGTGTATTTCTTGCACACTATATGAGTTTTGTGATTGGTTAAAATATTTTATGATCACATATTGCTATGTAATAGTTTGTTCTTTAGCGCTACACTATGATTTAATATTTGTTAATGATTCACTGTTTTATATCCTTGTGATTGTGATAGCAGCTTTGTTTTTTCTGTTTGGATAGCGCAGTGTCCCTTGGATGATATGCCTTGCTGTTACTGACCCCGGCCTAATTCCTGACCACTCTGCTGACTGCTATTTGTACCTTGATCTGCCCAAACATTGCTGACCTGGACTGTCTGACCTCTCCTTGGCTCTTGTTCCCGCACCTGCATCAGCTGACCTGTGCCTGCCTCTAGCTCTGATCCTTCCACCAGTGTGCATCCAGTCAGTTGTCTCTGTGCACCCTAACACACATCATCTGCTGGCAGAAGACTTTACAGGCACTTGTGCAACTCTGTGCTCTGAACTTCCCTGTTAGTTTACCAGGGCTCCTGAGCCAGAGCTGTAGGGGAGGCCTACCTCTGCGTTTCAGACTCCATCACCAGGTACGTTACAGGACCATTAAAGCTCATGTTTACATAAAAAAAAAATGTTTTAAAACTAGTCACCAACATTTACAAAAAAATTTTAGGGACAGTTTTTTGCAGTAAGCAAATATAGGCAGAGTAGTATGTTAATTATGGGTGGGGCATTCATTTTGTGGGCGTGTCAATGCATAAAAGTTGTGGTGCAGAAAGCCTTAAAAATGGGTATGGTTTAAATGATGCTAAATAGTGGGTTTGTCGGCGTAAAGGGATGTGGTTAAATAAAGTCTGTTTACATTTGCCTGTATATAGGGTTGGGTGGACCTTCCCATTGGGTCTGCCTGAAAAACTGACAGGCAGACCTGATGTGTCCAGCTGTGTGAAAGGGGCTTTAGTGATGGTGTCAGCAAGAAGTGACTGTAAGAAACTGGGTTTAGTGCTACATGAAAACAGGATATCTTTGTCAGCTAACAGCATTTTTTACGTGTTTCTAATGCCGCATACACAAGATCGGACTTTCCGGCAGACTTGGTGGGCTCCAGCGGACGTTTTTATTCCCAAAATGAGGAAAACCGCTCATCTGTGTGCTAGTCCGATGGACCAAATACAACGCATGGGCAGCTATTGGCTACTGTCTATTGAACTTCCTTGTTTAGTTCTGTTTACATCATCATGTTCAAAATGAACGGACTTTCGAAAAGACTTAGTCCAGTCGTGTGTGGCCAAGTCCATTTCGTTTAGAAAGTCCGTCGGACCTCCGCCGAAAGTCCGTCAGGAAGACCATGGGACCTAGTCCGTCAAAAAGTCCGGTCGTATGTATGCGGCATAAGGCTCTGTTCACATCCGCTATTTTACAGGCTTTTTTTCTGGTGTTTTTTCTGGCGTTTTTGCAGAGTTTTGCAGCGTTTTTCTACAGGCATTTTAAAGGTTAAAAGGTCACCAACGTAAAAGCAGTAACATGCCTGTAATCTATCAAAAAAGAAGCTCATGTACTTTTTTGAGCAACGGGCGTTTTGCTTTAGGTGACAGAACGCTCTGATGTGAACAGGGGCCATTGAAATTAATGGGATTTGTCTTGTTGGGCGTTTTTAGAACTGAGGCTTAGAGCAGATAAACACCCAAAAACGCCTAGGTGTGAACAGAGCCAAAAGTCTAAAAGATTGAAGTAAAAGAGTGCTGTTAGCCCTTGTACACACGGTCGGACATTCCGGCAACCAAATCTGTCGGATAAATTCCGACGGATTTAGTCCAGAAATGGTCCGGAAGTGGTATTGCATACACACGGTCGGACTCAGTTGTTGGAATTTCCATTTGCCAAGAACGCAGTGACGTAAGCCGCGTAGAAAAGGGAAGTTCAGCACCACGTCCGGCACCCTTTGGGCTCCTTCTGCTGATCTTGTGTTTATCGCGTGTTAGTAGAAGTTTGGTGAGAGATGATTTGCGCTTTTTTCAGATTTGTGCTTCAGTTCGTTACTGCTCTTCAGTTTGTGCTTGTCGGTGCGTATCTGATTATCAGTGCGTGTAGTCAGTAAGCATTTGTTGCTCATTGTGGACTATATTTTGGTATAGTACGCTTTGATTTGCATTGCTTACCGGAAGCTGTGGTCTCCGACACTCACCTGTTGTGGTGACAATTTGTCCAACTTCAACAATCTCTCCTTCCTCCTCCTCCTCCTCCTCTGCTTCTGGTGTTGGAATTTCCCCTTCTTTAGGAGGTGTGGGGTCCCTGTTGTCCTCAGACGTCCCGAGTCTTCTCTCCCCTATGAGAATGTAAAAAAGGAATACTTAGCACACAGAGGGCAGAAATAGGAATATGAAACATTGCTTGGAAGTGTCGTAGAATTGTGTTTTTTGGCCGAGTTCAAAGGTGAGAACATTATTTTGGACACTTTCTAAAGCTGGAATACTTACCTGCAGTGTGATCAAATCTAGTGAAGTGTAATTTGGAAAAACATTGTTTTGGGAGTGGGCTAATGAACGATGTTTAGTACGAAAGATTGAACCCATGAACTTGAAAGTGGCCATTTTAAACTGTACAACATTAAATGAAAGCACATGGAGCAGTATGCAAGCAATAATAATAATATGAACACACGACAACTACTTACTTTTTTGAAGAACACGCTTGATCCTTCTGTACTGATCGTGCTCCCTCAGTTTCAGGTCTGACCAGCGTTTTCTCAGTTGATCCTTGGATCGTCGTACCCCAAAATTCTTTAGTCATGATCTTGGCCTTTCTGATATTTGGGTTTGGGTAAGGTCCATACTTCCCATTATAGTCGTTGCTCTTCAATATGTCCACCATCTCCAACATCTCTCCAAAAGACATATTTGAGGCCTTAAATCTTCTCCTCCAGGATCGGGACGTTTCAGGCTCCGGGCTTTCCTCGCCCTCCTCCTTGTTAGTGGAACTCTGATTGCGCACCTGCATTGTCTCCGCCATGTGCTCTCCCCACTGCACCGAAAGAGAAGGGGGGGATAGTCTAGAAAGAACGTCAGGGGTGGGCGGAGTTTCACGCATGCGCACTGTATATAAAACGCAACACGCATGTGTTGTACGTACGATCTGTGAGCAGAGTGAGGACGATCGTGCAAACGAAGGTACAATTTTTAACTTGGTACATCACTAGCCTATACTACTTCTATATAGGCCTATGTTGGGACAAGATTAGGAGAGTTTAGCATGGCATTATTATTATTAGGGTTTGTCTTGTGTTGTGTCTTGCAGACAGGATGGATCCCTTCAAGAACTCAAATTTTATGGGGTGATTCATTGATCTGCTCAGGGAGGTGCACTGCCTGTGGCAGAAGAACAACCCCTTTTATAATGACTGAAGAAAGAGGAAGGCAGTGCTGGAGAAACTTCTTGCTTTGGTGAGGATCATGGTCCCTACGGCAGACATGACCTATGTGATGTTTAAAATTGGTGCCCTGAGGAGTCCATATCTCAGGGAGCGAAAGAAGCTGTCACAGATCAGCTGCGGAGCTGATCTGTGTCTCCCCTTTACTGCAGTGGGTCGGCTGGCATCTGTTGTCCACTGTCTGGTGTTCAGCTCTGTGCACTCTCCAGCTATGGGTGTCGACGCCCTTCACCTTTGCCTAATATATGATTCCTTCCTGCTACATCCTGTCCAGCCCCTCATGTGCTTCTCTATTTAAATCCCTCTCAAACCAGCTACTGGTTGCTTGAGCAACGTTTGTTTCTGAAGCTCCCCTGTGTAACCTGTTTTACCTGACTTCTCGTGAACTGATCTTCTGCGTACCGACCCGGCTTGTTCTGATTACGTTGTCTGCAGCCTGCCCTGACCTTGGCTCACTACCTGGCTTTCCTTGCTTTATCCATCCATCCTTGTCTACAGTGTCTTCTGGTACTTCCCTAGCGAGCAGGGTGAACCCGGGGGTCGTGACCTGGGGTCAGCATGCAGCTAAGTCCAAACCTTCGTGAGAGGGTCACTGGCGGAACACCGGCTGACTCTTAGATTCCACGCCCTGGGGGATCCCGTGTCACCTGCTCGCCTGTGGGTTCGCTGTAAGTAGTACCGTGACAGAAGCACCAGGATTCCCTGAGATCAGGAGATCCAAATGCCATTTATATCCCCAGGCTTGTGTACTACAAGAGGCTGCATTTTCTGGCAGACCAGGGGGAACCCACGCCACCACTCTCCAGTCTTCCTTCAAGGCTTCCTTCACCCCCAGCTGAGGCTTACGATGTCCAACCTGGGCCTTCCAGGCAAAAGCATGTGGAGGGGCCCAGCTTGAGACAGGTATAGCATTGTTGAACCTATTTCTTGTTGTACATTTAATGATGTTAACTAGATGTTATTATTGATTAGTAAGTTGTGATTGAACAAAATGGTTTGCATATCAATAGACAGTAGTGACCAAAAATGATTGGGACAAGAATGAAAACTGCTGGGCTCAGAATGATAGTCTGTTCTATTTGGTAACATTCAATTTGCAACAGTCATGAGCACAAAATTGTGTGATTGATGACCACAAAACTAAAACTATGTCCCATTTTCATACACAGGAAGACCTCAGCCGGGAGGAGGCTGTGGCAAGTGGCAGCCAGGAGGTCGACCATCGCCCTCCTCCTCCTCCTGCCACAACTACAGGAGCCGAGCCACAGCCTGGAAGGAAGCCTGGAGGGATGTGCCTAAGGAAGACCTGGGTTCAGTCTGGTCTGACAGAAGATGCAGCTTCTTGTAGGACCACAGCCTGGGGACATAGATGGCATCTGCTCTTTCTGATCTCTTGGACTTCTGGACCAGACTGTTCTCCCTGAGATATGTACTCCTCAGGCCACCGATTTTGCATTTTCAAATTAGTTCATGTCTGCCCTGGGGGCCAAAGGCTTCGCCAAATTGAGCAGTTTCTCCAGCGTTGCCTAACTGTTTATTTGTTTGACACCTAAATAAAGGATTTTTTTGGTTGAAGAAATACTTGCGTATGTGTTTTACTTCAAAAAGGACAGTTAATTTGTGAGTAGGCAGGTACATTTCAAAAATACAAAGTCAAATGAATAACAAGGGGCACCAACACCAAACAACCTCCTGTAGATTAAAAAAGAAAACAATAAATTAAAAAGATAATAATGGTGTTGTGTTAACCACTTGCCGACCGCCGCACGCCGATGTACGTCGGCAGAATGGCACGGGCAGGCATAAGGGCTTACATGTACGTCCTTGCCTGCCCGCCGGTCGGGGGCCCGATCGGGCCCCCGCCCGGTGCCTGCGGCGGTCGGTATTCGTTCGGGAGCGATCCCGGGCGAGGGGACGGCCATTCATTCATGGCCACCCCCACTCTCGATCGCTCCCGGCGAATGAAAATGTCCGGTGACATCACTTCCTCTCCTGTAATGTAAACACAGGAGAGGAAGTGATGTATTCTCTCCTCCGTGTCGGTAGTTTTCGTTCCGGCACCGAGGAGAGAGGTTCGGTGAGTTGCACCAACACACCCCACATACAGTAGAACATGCCAGGCACACTCACACCCCCCCTTTACCCCCGATCACCCCCCAATTACCCCTGCCCCCCCAGTCACAGTGACACCAATTGCTTTTTTTTTTTTTTATTTTTTTTTGCATTGGTGTCATTTGTGACTGTAGTAACTGTTAGGGCAGTTAGGGTTAGCCCCCTTTAGTTCTAATGTGCCCCCCTAACCCCCCCAATAAAGGTTTAACCCCGTGATCACCCCCCGTCGCCAGTGTCACTAAGGCTGGGTTCACATTGCAGCGGTTTATGAGAACGAATGTGATTCGCACCGCACTGCAGTGCAAATCACATCCGATCTCTGTGCGATTCGAGTTCAGCCATACAGATAGTATGGCTGAATTCGTGTCGCACCCGCTGCACCCGCCGCACCCGCCGCAAATTCGCACGGGACCCTTTTTTTGGCCCGCAGCAGAATCGGATCGCATGGGTGTTCACACCATGCGATCCGAGTTTGCAGATCGCACTGCGATATGCGAACTGATCTGGGGGTGTCATTAACATTTCACTGACACTCCCAGCAGTTCGCATAGGGCAGTGTGAACTGCCGCCGGGAGGCATGCGATGCGGGAACCCGCCGCGGATTCATGGCGTTCCCGCATCGCTCCAGTGTGAACCCAGCCTAA
>NW_027507784.1:256861794-257164294 GCF_037356315.1 Lithobates pipiens
GATGTGACAACTTTTGCGCAAACCAATAAATATACAATTATTGACTTTTTTTTTACCAAAGACATGTGGCTGAATACATTTTGGCCTAAATGTATGACTAAAATTGAGTTTATTGGATTTTTCTAATAACAAAAAGTAGAAAATATCATTTTTTTTTCAAAATTTGCGGTCTTTTTACGTTTATATCGCAAAAAATAAAAATCGCAGAGGCAATCAAATACCATCAAAAGAAAGCTCTATTTGTGGGAAGAAAAGGACGCAAATTTTGTTTGGGTACAACATTGCATGACCGCGCAATTACCAGTTAAAGCAGCGCAGTGCCAAATTGTAAAAAGACCTCTGGTCATTTACCAGCAAAATGGTCCGGTCTGAAGGTGGTTAAGTTGACACACAAAACACACCAAAAAAAAATGCAGATGAGCAAACTGTCAAAAAAGGAGATGCTGATTAAAAAAACAACCACAAAATAAAAAAAATAAAAGATTGGGTAGATGTGACGAATTAAAATATTGTATTGCTGAAATGAGTAAAAAGAATAAAGAAATACGTTTGGGAGAAGTGTGTGTGAATATGAGCATCAAAACAACTTCATTCTTGTAGCATTGTAAAGAAAAAGAGAATGCGCTGCATGAATTTTTAACATTGCAGCGTGACGAATGTGCTATATTGATTACGAGCGGTAGTTTTACCTGAGCGAGCGCTTGCGTCTCAGAATTTTATTTTGGGCATTCGTGGCATCTTGTCCGTTGGACTAGGCTACACACGATCTGAACTGATGTGATCGGATCATGTTATCAGAAAATTTTATAGTCAAGCTGTAAAACTTGGTCCGTCGGATATTCCGACGGAAACAGTCCGATGGAGACCACACACAGTCGGATTATTATTATTATACAGGATTTATATAGCGCCGACAGTTTACGCAGCGCTTTACAACATTGGGGTAGACATTACAATACAATTCCGACAACACGGTCCTATCGGACATTGTCCATTGGAATATCTGACCGTGTGTACAAGGGCTTAGCTGACATGTAGCACTCTCCTGACTGTGAGAAATTGGCCAGTGCAGTTCTGAAACCAATTTCTCACAGTCCAGTGACTGCTGGATAAAAAAAAAACCTTTACCTTTAAAGTCCCCCTGTAACATCAGAGCCCTCCTTTACCATCAGTGCAGTCTCATCAGTGCCCAACAGTGCGGCCTCATTAGTGCGGCCTCATTAGTGCGGTCTCATTAGTGCGGTCTCATTAGTGCGGTCTCATTAGTGCAGTCTCATTAGTGCAGTCTCATTAGTGCAGTCTCATTAGTGCAGTCTCATTAGTGCAGTCTCATCAGTGAATTTTCATCAGAGCAGTCTCATTAGTACAGTCTCATCATTGCAGTCTCATCAGTGAAGCATCATCAGTGCAGCATCATCAGTGCAGCATCATCAGTGCAGTCTCATCAGTGCAGTCTCATGAAGTAGAACGGTCGTTTATCCTCCCGATCGGGTCCCTGCAGCAGCTGCTGACATTGCAGTCTGAGAGGCTCATTACCCTCGGCTGGCCATGCCCCCTCTCAACACTGACCAATCTGCAGCACTTCCTGGGGGTGGGGAGGAGGTAGGGGAGGAATGACAGTGTGGCCCTAGACCGAGGCCACTTTCGGGAATCTGCCTGGGACAATAACAAAGCGGGACATGGGTCTGATTTTCGGGACTGTCCCGGGAAATGCGTCACTGTTGGAAACTATGCATAAGGGATATTACTTACCTTCAGTCAGATCTGTCCCTTTACAGCTGTGTCCTCGTTTATATGAAACCTTTCTCCTCCAATGTCTCCCCAACCCTCACCTTTGTATTCTTCTGGTGCTGAAGGTACTAATATAGCTAAGGGGCTGTCACTGGCTCACTTCAAGCGAGCCCAACTAGGTTTGCCCTTTCTGACTAGCTGGGTCATTCATAGAAGCCAAACTATAGCATCATTGAGTGAAAAACGATTTATGAATGGAGGATGAGTTGATGATTGATAGCTCTGCCCCTCCATTTATAGATTATGTTTTATTCATTTAAACCAGGGATCTTTAAACTACAGCCATCTAGCTGTTGCCAAACTACAAGTCCCATGAGGCATTGGAAAATTCTGTCATTCACAGACATGACTATGCATGATAGGAATTGTAGTTCTTGAACAACTGGAGCGCCATAGTTTAAGGACCCCTGATTTAAACTGTAGTATAGCTTCTACGGATGGAGGAGCTAGGTGGAAAGGGGGGGGGGGGGGCATAGCTGGACTCCCTTGATGAGAGCCTGTGACAGCCACTTAGCTGTATTAACCCCTGCTGCAATAGAAGATTACAGCAGCAGGGGTGGGGGGCATTGGAGTAAGAAGATTTCATATAAGGCTAGGTTCACACTATTGCGATGCGGGAACGCCGCGAATCCGCGGCGTTTTCCCGCATCGCATACCTCCCGCCGGCAGTTCACACTGCCCTATGCGGACGGCTGGGGGTGTCAATGTTATGTTAATGACACCCCCAGATCCGTCGGCATATCGCAGTGCGATCTGCCGACTCGCACAGTAATCGGATCGCATGGTGTGAACCCCCATGCGATCCGATTCCGTTGCGGACCCAAAAAAGGGTCCTGTGCGAGTTTGCTGCGGGACAGCTGCGAGTTCAGCCATACTATCTGTATGGCTGAACTCGCAGTGCTACGGAGATCGGATGTGATTTGCTGTGCGAATCACATCCGGATCTCCCCCCGCAGCAGTGTGAACCCAGCCTAAAGGAGGACTGAGCAGCAGCACAGGGGACAGACCTGACTGAAGGTCAGTAATGTCCCTTGTGCTGATTTTTAAATGTAGGTTTTAACTAGTGGATGTGTGTGGATTTTTTTATTTATTTACTATACATATTACAATATGATTGTACAATTTCTGTACAATGTATTTTATCACCAAAACGATGTACTGTGAAAACCTACTGAAAACAATCTGCTATGTTTTTAATAAATTAGTAAAACCCCTACACTATTGTTGTTTGAACAGAAAAGGGAGACTTTTTTTTCTGCCTTACAAGATTACTTATTTTTACACGTACATGATGGTTCCTGTTTCTATAGGAAAAGGGGATGATTTTTAAAGAACTGCAGTCAGAATAAAATCCACAGTAAAAATTAATCATTTCAGGTTCTGTGTGTTTATTGTTTCATTTCTTGTTTCAAAATCACTGAGCTGGGTTTACACTTTTTCCCGCATCCAATTTGCATGACAGGAGAGTGTGACCAGCTTTCATGGGAGCCGGTTCACACATCTCCGGGGCAGCTGCGGAGCGCACTATGGAAGGGTCATATGCGTCTTTGGCTCAGTTTCAGGTCCGAATTCAGGTAAAAATTCAGATCTGATTCTTCCCTGAAACTGTGAACAGAGACGCACTGCTGTGAGCCACTAGGCCTAGGTTTCTACTATTGCGACCTGAAAGTCGCGCGACTTTGATGCGACTTGAAGCAATGACTTTGTATTCTTTAGGTCTATGGACCTCAAGTCGCATCAAAGTGAAACCAAAATAGTCCAGTCCCAAGACGCATGACAAGTCGCACTAGTGGAAATGTAGCCTAATGCCACGTACACACGACCGGACTTTCTGGCAGAAAAGGTCCGACGGTCTTCCCGACGGACTTTCGACGGAGTTACGTCGGACTTTCCGAACTAACGCACTTGCCCACACATGACCAAAGTCCGTTCGAAAGTCCGTTAGTTTTGAACGTGATGACGTACGACAGGACTAGAAAAAGAAGGTCAATAGCCAGTAGCCAATAGCTTCCCTTGCATACAGAAGAACGTTTTTTCAGGAATTGAGTCCGTCGGATAGATTTGAAACATGTTCTATTTCTAGGTCCGTCAGAATTTTTAAAAGAAAAACGATCAGACTATCCCACACACAATTGGACTATCCGACCGAATGATTCCGTCGGACCTATTCTGCTGGAAAGTCCGGTCGTTTGTACACGGCATTAAAAGTTACAGCTTGCAAATGCAATGCTCCCTACAGACCGCAGATGGCAGTCATACAAATAGGAATGACCCAACTCCTCAAAAACCTCTTCTAAATCCCCATACACACTATCAGATTTTCTGCTGATTTTTGTCTTCATATTTACCAAAACCATATAATATGAAGTCAAACCTTAGGTGTTTCAATTTGTATGCAATCAGGCAGGCCCTTGCGCTACATGGTTTTGGTAAATCTGAACACAAAAATCTGCAGAAAATCTGATAGTGTGTATGGGGCTTAAGAAACATATTTCTGTTTATGCCAAAGCAGGAACAAAGGGAAACACTGCTACACATCAATTTATAAGAAAAATTCAAATTTGCAAATTTGGGGGGTTTGCAGCACCATATGATAAAAGTAGTATTTGTCTAAAAACTGGATTTATCTCTGCTGCATGGTCAAAACCTTTGCAAACATTTGTTCTTGCAATAAAATAATACAAAAAGATTGAAATATGTTTATGCAAATTGTTTTGCATAGTAATACTAGATTTTTTTTTTTTGTTTTAACCACTAGCTGACCAGCACACGACAATGTAGATCGGTACAATAGCATGGCTGGGCAAATGGGCGAACAGGTACCTCCTCTTTAAATTGCGGCTTTGTGGGCGAGCGCCTGCAGCGTACTCCGTGACCATGTCCGTGGTCTCGAGGACTCGATATCCGTCGGGGGCCCGCGATCGTGTCACGGAGCGGAAGAACGGGGAGATGCCTTTGTAAACAAGGCATTTCCCTGTTCTGCCTAGTGACATGACAGGGATCTACTGCGCCCTGTGATTGGGAGCAGTGATCGCTGTCATGTCAGTGGTAGCCCATCCCCCCCACAGTTAGGACACCTCCCTAGGACACACTTAACCCCTTGATCGCCCGCCAGTGTCATTTACACAGTAATCAGTGCATTTTTATAGCACTGATCGCTGTATAAATGACAATGGTCCCAAAATGGTGTCAAAAGTGTCCGATGTGTCTGCCATAATGTCGCAGTCATGATAAAAATTGCAGATCGCCACCATTACTAATAAATAAAAAAAAAAAATAATAACAAAAATGCCATAAATCTATCCCCTATTTTGTAGATGCTATAACTTTTGCACAAAAATATGTAGAAGAATACATATCGACCTACACTGAGAAAGAATTTTTTTTTTTTTTGGGGGATATTTATTATATAAAGTAAAAAATATAGAATTTTTTTTAAATTGTCGCTCTTTTTTTGTTTAGGTGCAATGTCACACAACCGCGCAATTGTCAGTTAAAGCGACGCAGTGCCGTATTGCGCAAAAGTGCTCTGGTCAGGAAGGGGGTAAAATGAAACTAAAATGGTTTAAGGTCAATTTCATTTGATAATTTTTCAATGAATACATTTTTAACGGAATACTTACCCCTATGAGCAATAACTTTATGACCACCCACCTAGTATTGAGTAGGTCCTCTTTCTACTGCTCCTTTTGCAATTAAAGCAGCCCAGATCCATTGGGGCATGAACGCCTCTAGACCTCCCAGGCTTTACTGTGGTATCTGGAAAGAAGTCATCAGTAGCAGATACTTTGGGTCCTGTAGGTTGCGAGGTGGGGCCTCCATGGATTGGACTTGTTTTTCCAGGACATGATGCTCAATAGAATTGAGATCTGGATAATTTGGAAGCCAAGTCCACTTCTCAAATCTCAAATTGCTGTGTTCTTCAAACCATTCTTCAAGCATTTCTTTTGCAGTGCAGCAGGGCACAACATCCTGCTGAAAGAGGCCACTGCCATCAGAGAATACCGTTTGCATGAACGGTGGTCAGCAACAATGTTTAGGTAGATGATACATGTCAAGTAACATCCACATAAATAGCAGGATGCAAGGTTTCCCAGCAGAACCTTGCCCAAAGCATTACACTGCTTGCCTTTTTCTCATACGTCTGGTGCCATCTCTTCCTGTTAAGAGCAGGGGTCGAGTCTTGCGGGAACGCATGTACTTTTTCCACAGCAGGAACTCTGTTCCCGTTAAACATCCCAAGCAGGGGCATGTTTGCTTTGAGCGGCAATTTTCAGGGGGCGGCACTGCCCAGAAGGGATCAGTGCCGTCGCTACTGGGAGCAGACTGTATTGGGCTGGCTTAGCTGGGCTCCGGTGGTCTCAGGTGCTTGGGAATGGGGGGGTCAGTCTCGACTTGGCTCACCTCAGCTTGGGCAGAGGGGTGGGTCTCAGCTGTGCTCTTCCGGGGGGGGGGGGAGGGCAGTCTCGGCTGGCCTTGAGCAGGGGGGATGGTTTTGCCTGGCCTGGGCTTGGGTAGAGGGGCGGTCTCGGCAGTGCTCGTTCGGGGGGGCGGGCTTGGCTCGGCTCACTGCGGCTCCGCTCACCTCGAGCAGGGGAGCGATCTCAGCTGGCCTGAACTTGGACAGGGGGTGGTCTCAGTTGTGCTTGTGTGGGGGTTGGGCTTGGATACACATAGGTGGCATGGATGGGCACTGTTAGGCGGCACAGATGGGCAATGTTAGGCGGCACAGATGGGCACTTATAGGTGGCACGGATGGGCATGGCTGGGCACTGATATACACTAATAAATGGTACTGATGGATGCCAATCAGTGCCAAACAATAATAATTGCCAATCAGTGATGCCCATTGTGGGAAATGATTGAGATCCATTGTGGGCACTGATTGCCATCCCTGGTGGTCTAGGGTGGCATACCTGATGGTGACTAATGGTGGCAACCCTGGTAGTCCTGGTGGCGTCCCTGGTGGTCCAGTGTGGGCATCCTCAGGGGGCCTCCGATGATAATCGATCAGCCCCATTTCCCCCTCCGTCAGAGGAGCAGCCAATCGGCTCTCCACGACTCGCGTCTGACAGACACGAGTGAGGAAAAGCCAATCAACGGCTGTTCCTGTTTACATTGTGATCAGCCATTATTGGACACGGCTGAAGGAGTAGTGCCCCATGGTTGGTGTCACTGGGAGGAATAGTGCCCCATGGTTGGTGTCAGTGGGAGGAGTAGTGCCCTATGGTTGGTGTCAATGGGAGGAGTAGTGCCCTATGGTTGGTTTCAATGGGAGGAGTAGTGCCCAATGGTTGGTGTCAGTCGGAGGAGAAGTGCCCCTATGGTTGGTGTCAGTCGGAGACGTGCCCCTTTGGTTGGTGTCAGTCGGAGGAGAAGTGCCCCTATGGTTGATGTCAGTTGGTGAAGTGTTCCTATGGTTGGTGTCAGTCGAAGGAGAAGTGTCCCTATGGTTGGTGCCAGTCGAAGGAGAAGTGCCCCTATGGTTGGTGTCAGTCAGAGGAAAAGTTCCCCTATGATTGGTGTCAGTTGGTGGAGAAGTGTACCTATGGTTGGTGTCAGTCGAAGGAGAAGTGCCCCTATGGTTGGTGTCAGTCAGAGAAGTGCCCCTATGGTTGGTGTCAGTCGGAGGAGAAGTGCCCCATGGTTGGTGTCAGTCGGAGGAGTAATGCTCCTATGGTTGGTGTCAGTGGGAGTAGTGCCCCTATGGTTGGTGTCAGTGGGAGGAGTAGTGCCCCTATGGTTAGTGTCAGTGGGAGGAGTAGTGCCCTATGGTTGGCGTCAGTTGGAGGAGTAGTGCCCCTATGGTTGGTGTCAGTCAGAGGAGAAGTGCCCCATGGTTGGTGTCATTCGGAGTAGTGCCCCTATGGTTGGTGTCAGTGGGAGGAGTAGTGCCCTATGGTTGGTGTCAGTCGGAGAAGTGCCCCATGGTTGGCATCAGTCGGAGGAGTAGTGCCCTATGGTTGGTGTCAGTCGGAGGAGAAGTGCCCCATGGTTGGGGTCAGTCAGAGGAGTAGTGCCCTATAGTTGGTGTCAGTCGGAGAAGTGCCCCATGGTTGGTGTCAGTCGGAGGAGTAGTGCCCTATGGTTGATGTCAGTCGGAGGAGTAGTGGCCCTATGGTTGGTGTCAGTCGGAGGAGTAGTGCCTCTATGGTTGGTGTCAGTCGGAGGAGTAGTGCCCCTATGGTTGGTGTCAGTTGGAGGAGTAGTGCCCTATGGTTGGTGTCAGTCGGAGGAGTAGTGTCCTATGGTTGGTGTCAGTCGGAGGAGTAGTACCCCTATGGTTGGTGTCAGTCGGAGGAGTAGTACCCCTATGGTTGGTGTCAATCGGAGGAGTAGTGCCCCTATGGTTGGTGTCAGTCGGAGGAGTAGTGCCCTATGGTTGGTGTTAGTGGGAGGAGTAGTGCCCTATGGTTGGTTTCAGTGGGAGGAGTAGTGCCCTATGGTTGGTGTCAGTCGAAGGAGTAGTGCTCCTATGGTTGGTGTCAGTAAGAGACGTGCCCCTATGGTTGGTGTCAGTCGGAGGAGAAGTGCCCCTATGGTTGGTGTCAGTTGGTGAAGTGTTCCTATGGTTGGTGTCAGTCGAAGGAGAAGTGCCCGTATGGTTGGTGTCAGTCGGAGAAGTGCCCCTATGGTTGGTGTCAGTCAGAGGAGAAGTGCCCCTATGGTTAGTGTCAGTTGGTGGAGAAGTGTACCTATGGTTGGTGTCAGTCGAAGGAGAAGTGCCCCCATGGTTGGTCTCAGTCGGAGAAGTGCCCCTATGGTTGGTGTCAGTGGGAGGAGTAGTGCCCCATGGTTGGTATCAGTCGGAGGAGAAGTGCCCCATGGTTGGTGTCATTCGGAGTAGTGCCACTATGGTTGGTGTCAGTGGGAGGAGTAGTGCCCTATGGTTGGTGTCAGTCGGAGGAGAAGTGCCCCATGATTGGCATCAGTCGGAGGAGTAGTGCCCTATGGTTGGTGTCAGTCGGAGAAGTGCCCCATGATTGGCACCAGTCGGAGGAGTAGTGCCCTATGGTTGGTGTCAATCGGAGAAGTGCCCCATGGTTGGCGTCAGTCGGAGGAGTAGTGCCCTATGGTTGGTGTCAGTCGGAGGAGAAGTGCCCCATGGTTGGTGTCAGTCAGAGGAGTAGTGCCCTATGGTTGATGTCAGTCGGAGGAGTAGTGCCCCTATGGTTGGTGTCAGTCAGAGGAGTAGTGCCCCTATGGTTGGTGTCAGTCGGGGGAGTAGTGCCCCTATGGTTGGTGTCAGTCGGAGGAGTAGTGCCCCTATGGTTGGTGTCAGTCGGAGGAGTAGTGCCCTATGGTTGGTGTCAGTCGGAGGAGTAATGCCCTATGGTTGGTGTCAGTTGGAGGAGTAGTGCCCCTATGGTTGGTGTCAGTCGGAGGAGTAGTACCCCTATGGTTGGTGTCAGTCAGAGGAGTAGTGCCCCTATGGTTGGTGTCAGTCGGAGGAGTAGTGACCTATGGTTCGTGTCAGTTGGAGGAGTAGTGCCCCTATGGTTGGTGTCAATCGGAGAAGTGCTCCATGGTTGGTGTCAGTCGGAGGAGTAGTGCCCCTATGGTTGGTGTCAGTCGGAGGAGTAGTGCCCCTATGGTTGGTGTCAGTCGGAGGAGTAGTACCCTATGATGGTGTCAGTCGGAGGAGTAGTACCCCTATGGTTGGTGTCAGCTGGAGTAGTGCCCCTATGGTTGGTGTCAGTCGGAGGAGAAGTGCCCCATGGTTGGCACCAGTCGGAGGAGTAGTGCCCCTATGGTTGGTGTCAGTTGGAGTAGTGCCCATATGGTTGGTGTCAGTCGGAGAAGTGCCCCATGGTTGGCACCAGTCGGAGGAGTAGTGCCCCTATGGTTGGTGTCAATCGGAGAAGTGCCCCATGGTTGCTGTCAGTCGGAGTAGTGCCTTATGGTTGGTGTCATTTACAAATACAGCAATTTAGAAATCAGATGAAAGGTTTAGCACTGGGAATACTTTTGATAGATAAAAAGTGCAATTTTTATACAGATATATAGATCAGACCAACATGAGGGACAAATGAGGAGGAGTGAGGGACATTGCTCCAAATCAGGGACAGTTGGGATATGTGGTGATTACATAGGATCCTGGCTCCTCTCCAACAATTGCCAAGCTGGCAGTCGCGCTGTGCCAGACTTCTTTTCGGTCCTTCTAGCACTAGGCGGCGCTGTGACAGCCGACAGCCCCGACATCTAGAGGGAAGACAGAAGAAGGGGCGCAGGTGAGGAGTGCTCGGTCCGTGTGCGGACATGTGGGGGGAGGGGTGTGTTGTGTCCTGGGGACCCTTTGTCACAATGTGATATGGGGGGGAGGGGTGCACGGCGGTGTGTAGTCGCCCAGGATCCTCTCACATATGGTGGTGGGGGGGGGATTTCCCGGTACATTGTCGCTCGTCTCCTGTGTGGCGGAAATGAGCGGACTTTGTCCGGTGTAAACTTCCCGAGGCCTCGTGGTGGAAGGAGATGTGATATCCGGCCCGGGCTCGGGGTATGGAGGAGATTTTTACCCTCATCTGTGATAGGCGGGAACCATGTACCCTGATATGGGGGGCACATGGCTTCCCCCTCTCCCCTCAATGTTCTGGTCCACGTTGGGGTTCATGTACAGGACACATTGGGGTACCCCACAAGAATTCAGTGTATTGCTGAGGTGTTCTGAACAAATCATTGACATGTAAATACACACTAAGGCTCAATTCACATTTCATGTTTTCTGAACACCACAGAACACAGGAAATGGGCGTCGCACTGCCAATAACTGGTGAAGGCACCGCCAACGCGGTTAGCAGACGCTCATTTGGCTATGCAGCAAACACAACACTCAGGAAGGTTGTGGAGCGTCCTTGGGGTGGGTAGGACGGCCCTCACAAGCGAATGAGCTCCCCAATGGTCACACACTTGAAAACACAAACAGGACAGCGAGTTGCCACCACACAAAAGTGTCACTGTGTCCCAAGGCCTTGCTAACATTGGGGGGATTACATACATGCTCTGCACAGGGGCCGCTCATGTACTCTGCAAAAACTTGTTGCTCTGTCTCTTTATATTTGTGTCCAAATACCAGTGAGTGTGACAGTCTCCCAGTATCCCATTTTGGGAGTTTGAGAACTTTCAGCCCAGTATTGTGGTATACTAGCACTCCTGTAATCACCAGCTATGACCAAGGCCTAAGCATGGGTGCTCAACCTGCGGTCCACCAGATGTTGTAAAACTACAAGTCCCATTAGGAATTGCAAGGCTAACAGTTACAAATATGACTCTCAAAGGCTGAAGCCTGATGGGTCTTTTAGCTCTGCCACAGCTGGAGGGTCGCAAGTTGAGCACCCATGGCCTAAGGCAAAGGTCTGCCAACTATGACCCTCCATTTGTCCAGGATCTACAACTCCCATCATATCTAGTCATGTCTCTGAATGTCAGAGTTTTCAATGCCTCATCCCTGGCCTAAGGGCTTGTTCATATACGTTTTTCCCTCTGAAAAACAATCTGCATCTGGCTTGTTCTTTAGGCCCCATGTACATGGGACGCTGTTAAACGTACGTTCAGAGGCAGTTGGATGCTTTTTTCAACTGCCCCTGAACTCATTCAATGTGATCCTATGTGACCATGTACGCAGTCTTGTTTTTTTCCGGTTTCAAGGTGTCATAAATATTAGTTCAGAGGACTTTGCCTCAGCATCCCATGTACATGGGGCATTAGAGAGCATTTGACAGGCAGTGAGGGTCGTATTGCTTCCTAACCATTTGCTTTAACCCTTGAACCCCTACCACTAGCACACTGCAACCACATGCTTTGCATACAGGTGTGGGGTGTTGGCAGAACAGTCCAATTCATTTGAAAGGTCTTGTTCAGTGGGCACTATGCCTGCTAAAAGTGACAAGGGGTATAATCCCTGCCGTGTCATGTGTACGCCCTTGGCTGCTGCTGCCTCTGCAGCGGTTGGAGGGTGTTAAAAGTGTGGCTCAACCACCGGGTTTTACTGCCCCGCGACCACAAGTGTGAAGGAGCCCATACAGGAAAAGATGAATCCCTGAATGTTCACATGAGGGGCGCTCATCCATTCCTGTACGTGTGTAACCTCTCAGATGAGCGTTACCATGCATAATGCCTTGTGTCAGCCTGTCACTGATTTTTACAGACTGCTGGCCCTGGCTGTATGCCAACACCTATGATTCTCAGGCTGGGAAATACATTGAATTCTTGTGGTGTATGCCTGTATGTGTCCGTGTGCATGAGTTCTAATAGTTGACCAGCACGGGATTTTCCTGGTGTCCTATGCTGAAGTGGCACCTTATTGATGCTGGATATTATGGGGCTCTACTTCTGGTGCTGCGACTAAGTTTCAGCTCTCATGCAGCGAAGAGATCCTGTTATTTATCCTCCACCCTCTTCTCCTCTTGTCCAGTCACTATACTCCTTGTGTTCTGTGAATAGAATACAAGGCTTTTTGTGAATGGACAAAGGGGGATGTACAACAGAATCCAGAACTTTCAGTCACAATGCCAGAGGAAGAACACTGGGGTTTATTTACTAAAACTGGAAAGTGCAAAATCTGGCGCAGCACTACATAGTAACCAATCGGCGTCCATGTTTTTTTTTTTTTCGAAGCTTAATTGAAGAAGCTGAAGTTAGAAGCTGATTGGCTACCATGCATGCCTGCACCAGATTTTGCATTTCCTGTTTTTAGTAAATCAACTCCTGTCGGTTCTCTCCGGCATCACAGAAGATAGGATTTGTACAGTAAACAGCAAGCATTGAATAGTCATCATTAGAGGTAACCTATTTGTCTTTTGCTGTTCCAAGAAAAAGTTTTCCTGAAGTTTGGAAAGATTCAGAAATGTAAAATTCAAAAATCCATAGAATAAAATCTGGGTGGACGAGAACTGGTACTCTTTACTAATCACTGGTTTCATATTCTTGTAATTTCCCCAGAGACATCAGAAGTCTGCCACAGGAATGCAGGAAATGATCCTTTTATAGAAACTTCCGGAACTGTTGCCACAGAGCTTTCAGAAGTAGAAATGTAAAGGTTCACTTTAGCAATACTAAAAAAAATCTAGGATTCTTTTATCATTACTCAAGAATAGATCACGTGCAAATGCAATCAGACTGGTTTTTAGCTGTAATGTTTCCTGCCATGCAGAATCATAACAATTATACAGTCTCAGGGGTGTCTATTTACCAGAATCATAGGTGGTATGTGCCCCCCAGGGGGTTATGCCTGCTTATTATATATACTTCAGCAGAGTTCTCAGTATGTTGTTCAAAAAGCGTATATATAAAGCCAACATTTTATTCGATTTGGGCAGAATAGGTAAAGATTAAAGCGGTATTAAACCCAACAGTAAAAATGTAATATATTGCAGGTTACCAATCGGATGTGACTGCATTCATTTTCTTTTTTAAGCTTTTTCCCTCTGTTTTCACCTCATGATCTGATCAATATCCCCCCGCAATCTGGATGAAGGAGCACCTGGGGCACCTTTGGACAGCAGCATTGTCATTCTGGGGGGAAGGAAGTGTTTACTAGCAGATTTAAATACACTAACAAAGTGAAGCTAAACTTTAGCAAACATTTTTGTTTCTTTTGGTTAAAAGGTTTTACATAAATAAATACAGTTTGATAATTGTAAGCACCCCTGTCCTTAAATGATTTGTCTAAACCCTCTAACTGCTACTTTTCTGTTGAAAAACAACTGACTTATTCACACCAGGTGAAAAAAAAAAAAAAGAAAGCCTAAGAAAGAAAATGTATGCAGCCAACACATATAAGAATCAGTACGCTGCAATATGATTGCTTTTGGGTTTTATACCAGTTTAACTCTTTTGCTGTCAGGTCCGTACGCTGTACTGTATGGACTTGACAGTGTGTGTGTGTGTGTGTGTGTGTGTGTGTGTGTGTGTGTGGGGGGGGGGGGGGGGGGTTACACACATTCCTGGTGAATGCAGTCACTGTTAGGCTCAATTCACATCTATGCATGTTGCTTTTGAGCGTTGGTGCAGTGCTTTTTGTGGTGCTTGACGCGTTTTTGACGCATTTTGCGTTTTTTTTACAGTGTGGTTGCTTAGCAACCAGCTATATACAGTGTAAAAAAAATGAAGAAAAAAAACGCAAAATCGCGGTAATTGCGTTTTGAATGCGGGTCCATTGACTTCTATTACATGCAAAACATTGCATTTTGCATGAAAAAAGTCCCCGGCCCCTTCCAAAAACGCAGAGGCACAAAAATGCATTGATGTGAACATGTTCCATAGGAACCCATGTTAAAAAATTTCCCTGCATTTCTGCAGAATGCATCAAAAAATGCATTAATGTGAATCAAGCCTCATTGTGTGTACATCTGACAAGCAGACTCCTGCCTGTCAGGTGAAAGCATTCCAGCTGCTACCACACACCCTTGGTAAAGTGCCCTACCCCTTCGCATGCCCCTCCGCCATATATTCCGGGCTCTGCTTGCCCATGTTGCAGGGCCAGCGTAGCAGGTGTCGCCGGGTAGGGAGCTGAGTGGACTCGCATCCGCTCTCCTCCCCTCCTGCTGACCCAGAAAGTGATGTGTTTGACGTCACTTCCCGGTCCGCCTGACAGTGTCCCTGGCCAGCATGGCTAGGAAAGAATGTACTGCAATGCAATCCACATTGCATTACATTCAGCAAAGCCATCCGAGGTCTTTTAGACCCCGGATATCTCCTTAACCACTTACCCAGTGGACACGGTGCGCTCACATTTTGAATGACAATTACTCAGTCATGCAACACTACCCATATGAAATTTTTGTCCTTTTTTCACACAAATAGAGTTTTCTTTTGGTGGTATTTAATCATTGCTGTGTTTTTTAAATTTTTTGCGCTATAAAAGCAAAGAGATCTAAAATTCTTTAAAAAAACAAAAATGCATTTTTCTTTGTTTCTGTTATAAAATTTTGCAAATTATTAATTTTTCTTCATAAAATTTGTCCAAATGTATACTGCTACATATTTTTGGTAAAAATAACCCAAATTGGTGTATATTATTTGGTCTTTGTGAAAGTTATAGAGTCCACAAGCTATGGTGCCAATATCTGAAAATTGATCACACCTGAAGTACTGACGGCCTATCTCATTTCTTGAGACCCTAACATGCCAGGAAAGTAGAAATACCCCCCAAATGACCCATTTTTGGAAAGTAGACATTCCAAGGTATTTAGTAAGGTATTGGTGAGTTTTTTGCAGTTGTAATTTCTTCCCACAATTCTTTGCGAAATCAAGATTTTTATTTAGATTTTTTTTTTTAAACAAGATTTTCATATTAGCAGGTTATTTCTTACACACAGCATATGCATACCACAAATTACACCTCAAAACACATTCTATTACTCTTCCTGAGTATAGCGATAACATGCGTGTGAGACTTTTACACAGCGTGACCACATAGAGGCGCAACATGCAGGGAGCACCATCAGGCGTTCTAGGAGCATAAATTACACATCTAATTTTATGACTACCTCTTGTGCTTTTGAAGGCCCTGGAGCACCAGGACAATGGAAATGCCCCAAAAATGACCCCATTTTGGAAAGAAAACACCCCAAAGTATAATCTATAGGGCATAATGAGTCTTTTGAACATCAAATTTTTTTTTCTACAAGTTTTTGGAAAATGTGGAAAGAAAATGTAAAAGTATTTGTGAATGTATATGTGGTCAGAAGGCTTCACTCTCAATTCTTAATACAGGGCAGGCAGAGGTAGAAACTGACTTGTTCCCACATTTTTGATACTCTGGACAATGTGACTAGTCCTAGTGTAGATAGTTCAGTCCTTGGACACTGATTCTGGTATGACAACTTGTAGGGAGGTGGTTTTTCTGACTACCTTCCTGTATTTTGTGGTATGTGTGTATGTACAGTATATACCTATATTCCGGCATGGTTGTGGTTCATTTGTCACTGATTGTCACCTTGATAAACAGGTTCTACATCCCTTCAAACATCGGTGTTCTGTACTCATATGGGACTTGGGTACATTGTCGATGTGGATTCTAAGTTGTCATGTTGACTCTTTTTTCTATGTTTGGATTTACATGGTGCCACCTTTTAGCCATGTAGCCATCCTTATAAATGGGTAGTTTGTGCTGTATAATTTGGTGTGCTGTAAGCAGAAATAACATGAAAATGTATCCCCTTAACCCCTGCCACCGACGTACGTCATATCCGACACACATTCCTGGCTGTATTTGCATTTCATCAGCCGAGTGTTGCCTGTTACCATGCTGCACAACTACTCTTTTAAGTGATATAATCTTTTGTAATAGCACTTAAGTAATTCTTTGTTTTCTAGATTTGTATCCACTGTGAAAATCTGATGAAGACGACAAGATGTCCTACGAGCTGACTGATCGCCACAACAGACAGGAGGAGATAAAAAAAGGACTTGCATTTATTCAGTAAGTTTTTCTCATTCTATTGTTTATACAATCCCAATTTAAAAAAAGTTAGGACGCTGTGTAAAATCTGTTTTTCTGTAATGATTTGCAAATCTCATAAACCCATATTTTATTTATGTGATGGAGCTGTGAGTGAAATAGAACACACGCCGGGGTCAAGAGGGATTTTAGGGCCCCTGGCCAAGGGGTTCTTTATTTTGGGGGTCAGACAAGGGGAAGGCCACAGGGCAAAAATTCCAACACCATGAGAGACATGCAGAAATATAACAGGGTATCAATAGGGCACAACAAGTGATAAGTCCAGAGCAGCAGGGACTCAGTCCATTGAGTAGCAGGCCACAATCCAGTACAGCAAAGTCCAGGGGCACAGGGCAGCAATTCAGGGACCAACAGCCAACAGTGGCCTCAGCAGTCCAGGCAGAGTGCCAGGTAAAAGTAGGTCAACAGGGCAGAAGTCCTTCACAAACCCATCACGGGTCCTTGGATGACTGTGTGTCTTTGCCTGCTTCAGGGCCAGACAGGCAGCAGTCGCAGGAAAAGCAGAGGACAGAGTGAAATCCCAGTGTCCAGAACACCACGGACCTCCCCTTGTCAGAACATAGTAGTGCAGCAGGATAAATCGCTGTACTAACATTGGATTGTTAGTACATCAGCTCTGACCTGAGCTGTCAGAGTTTTTTTTGGGTTGAATGAAAAAAAATAGTGGTGTGCACTAGAGCTGCACGATTCTGGCTAAAATGAGACTCACTATTTTTTTGCTTAGAAGATAGATCACGATTTTCGCGGTGTAACATCATCTTTCACATTAAAACGAAAAAAAAAAAAAAATTGGGCTAACTTTTTACTGTTTCTTTTGTTTTTTTATTCATTGAAGTGTATTTTTTCCCAAAAAATTGCGTTTGAAAGACCACTGGGCAAATACAGTGTGACATAAAAAATTGTAGCAATTGACATTTTATTCCCTAGGGTCTCTGCTAAAATATATATAATGTTTGGGGGTTCCAAGTAATTTTCTAGCAAAAAATATTGATTTTTAACTTAAAGTGGATGTAAACCCTATGATGTCATAATGTAGAGTATACGATTTCCTATCATTTGAGCCTGGTCTTGCCACAAAGGGTTAATCCAGCTCTGAGCAATCCTTTTATTTTTCAGTGAGATAAATCTTGACAAACAGAGAAAAACTTTGTCAAATCCTCCCCCTTGCTGTGAGTGACAGGTGATTTACATATCACATGCACTAGCCTAAGAGACCTGCATTATTTTTTAATTCTCTCCCACTCCTTTCTTCTGCTGCTCTGCCAGGATTGGATGTTCCACACCTCAGCATAATTGGGCATGCTGAAGTCATATGGTTACTTTCATGTCTTTTCATTGGATTTTAGCGATCATAGCAGAAGTTCAGTGTAAGAAATACACAGGAGAAAGCATATTGACAAGGGGAGTGTAGAAGTGGGCGGGGAGTCTGACATCACAACTCCACCCACCGAGCTCCAGACAACAGACTCACCCACAGAATATTCCGTTTTTCGGGTCTCATAACCAACAGAGGGGAGACATTTGACAGATAAAGATACATGCAGGAGGCATGTATATCCTTATTGATAACCCCTATGGCAGTAGTTTAGAAAGGATGACATTGGGTTTACATCCACTTTAAGAAACAAGTGTCAGAAAAAGATTTAGACTTGAAGTGGTTAAACTTCCTGCATTTAGGTTGTTAAACTTGGCAGACTGCCTGGATTTTTTCTTTCACAGAAATGTATCCCTTGATCTAAGAAGGAAGAGTTAGTTACAATGTTTCATGTTAAAAATTTGACAGACTGCCTGGATGTTTTCTTTTGACAGCTGAGTGAGCAGATAAGTCTCTTCACTTGTTATATGAAAGAATTGGCAAACTCTGCAATAGAGATCATCAGGGGTTGAATCGAGATCATGATTTTTTTTTAGCAATTGCGCAGCTCTATTGTGCAATAGGCTTAAGGCCCCTTTCACACTGAGGCGCTTTTCAGTCACTTTCACGCAAAAAAATGCACCTGCAAAGCTCATGAAAACCTATTTCCATTAAAATCAAATGTATGCGTTCACACTGGGGCAGTGCACTGGCAAGGCAGTGAAAAAAGGCTCCTCTCCATTGAAATGAATTGAAAGCTCTTCAAAAGCACCTGAAAAACTCTTCAAAAGTGCCTGAAAAGGCTCTTCAAAAGCGCTCAGTGTTTTCCTGGCAGTTTAGAAGCTCCTTAGTGTGAAAGGGGCCTAAGTGGTACTAACAAGAAACTGCTGAAAGAACGTTTTGCAACTAATTAGTTACTTAGCAACAGTGATATTCTAATGCCCCGTACATTGGAAAAATCTTGGATGGTTTTTTCAACAGAATTCCGCTCAAGCTTGGCTTGCATACACACGGCCACACAAAAGTTCTCTGAATTTTTGACTGTCAAGAACGCGATGACGTACAACACTACGACGAGCCAAGCATGCATAGGAATTTTGCATGTTCTAATTCGTACAGACGATTGGAATTTACGATCGGAACTTTTTCCGACCGAAAAATTGAGAACCTGCTTTCAATCTTTTGCTGGCGGGAATTCCACCAACAAAAGTCCGATGGAGCATACACACAGTCAGAATTTTCAACCAAAAGCTCACATCGGACTTTTGCTGGCGGAATTTTCGTTCGTGTGTATGCGGCATAAGTAAATCTCTGGGTATTCTTGCCCTGTCCCAACTTTTTTGAGATGTGTTGATGCCATAAATTTCATAATTGCCTTATTTTTATTTTTTTAATTGGTACTTTTTCTCAGTTTAAACATTTAAATTTGATATGGTTTCTATTGTGAATAAAATATGGATTTAAGAGATTTGCAAATAATTTCTTTCTGTTTTTATGTAGGTTTTAGGCAGCGTCCCAACTTTTTGGGAATTGGAGTTGTGTATGTTATATATATATATTTATATGTAAACAGCATATGACACCTTTGCTAGCTTTCTTTTTTTTTTTTTTTTGTAGCTTGAACAAAGCAAATTTGATTACAACTAGTAATACATATCTAAACAATCATTTAATGAGCAAAATAATATGTTATTTTGATAACTCATGCTATTGATCTTTGAAGAATGTCGTTTTTTTTTTCCCTTGGATACACATGTAAATGTTAGTCATGGACCCCCATTTATTATGTTGAATTGGTTGTAAAATTTTGAAATGCAAAAAAGACAAAGCATATCTTTATATGAGTACCCATCTCAAAGCATAGAACCTAGTGTGTCTTCCTCTGCATGTGTCACTTCTGGCGGTTTTCTCAGACACCATGCAATCCACAAAGTCGCTCTGAAAAATATGTTCTGTTCTGTGTACTTTAGAGGGCTCTGGAGGAGAGAGGGTTTCAGCTTAAGGCCCCTTTCACACTGGTGTGGTTTTCAGGAGCTACAGCGCTAAAATATAGCATCTTAAAAAACCGACCCCTTTCACACTGGAGCGGTGCGCTGGCAGGAGCGGTGTATTCGGTTAAAACCACCCCGCTAGTATGAAAGGGGCCTTAGATAGCTTATGTGAGAGATTTTGCTCAATCTCCTGATACTTGACATCTCAGTGGGCTTATGTAATTATTTATTACAACTTTTACCATCTTGCGCTGGCGCCTTCTGGCCCTTTAAGGGATTTCAGATTCTGGGAGGTGGGGGTGGGGTTTATGATCATGTGACCTCCACAATTAACTGTCACACATGATTGGAAAGCTCCCAATCGCAAGTAACGATCAGGAGCTTTCCGTTAGCCGTCTGTAACAGTGTCGGGGGCGCGCACGCTATGTACAATCTGGTAGACTAAATGCAGCCACTCTCTCATGCTTGCTCCTGAGATGGACTAGGGACTATGGCCTGTGTAGTGTGCATGGAGCAGTGCGCATGACTGGAGCTAACGTGCACTGCTTGTTCCAAACATATGGAAATGGGGGGAGAGGTTTAGGAGCTCAAGGAGGCAGGAAAACACAGTAGGAAACAATTTAATGAAACTAGATTACGGGACCAAGAAATAGTGGATGTGTATGGATTATTTATGGAGACTAAGGATATTGTTTAGTGTCCCTTTAAGGTTAATAGACAGTACAAAAAAAATCCCAAATGTTTTGAGTTATGTTTTTTATTTTTTGTTTCAGGTCTTCATTACCTTATCTTGGCACCGATAAAGAATATGAGGTGAATAGAGCATTGTGTTTTGAAACTACATGAATGTTTTTATGTTTTGTGTTGTTTATGATATATTTTGTTTTCCCTTTTGACAGATTTTTGTGCAAAAGCTGGTTAGCAACCTGTACAATGAGGGCAATGACTTGTACAAAGAAGGACACAAGAACGATTCTATCAACCAATACTCTGAAGCGCTTAGCCTTGCTAACTATGCCGCATCTGAGAATATTGTGATCACTAGTGAGACACTAGAGAGGTTACATGTGAACCGTGCTGCATGTTACCTGGACATGGTAATTGGAGTGTTTATATAACTATCGCATTCTAAATACAGCTAACTGAACAATAATTATTTGATCTGATGAACTGCGTGTTTTTTGACTGAGACTAACAATATCCATTAACGTTATAATTTAACAATGTGGGTCTTATGCCTTTTTCTTATGATTTAAGCCTCATGCACACGAGACGCAGTTAAACGCGCGTTCAGATGCAGTTGGACAGTTTTTTCAACTGCCCCTGAACTCATTCAATGTTATCCTATGTGTCCATGCACACAGTCTCGTTTTTTTCCGTTTTTATGCAGTTGCGTTTAGTCTCGTTTTTCCAGAAGCAAAAAAATGCGTTCAGAAACAAAAATTTCCACGTTTCAGACGCAAAACGCGGCAAAACGTGGTAAAACGCGGCAAAACGCCGCTACCGCGTTTAGCCGCGTTTGCGTTTATATGCGTTTTTAAAGGTGACCTTTTTTTTTACATTAAAAATCTCAAAAATGATTGCAAATGATGAAAAACCATTAGAAAAATATTTTAAACAATTGCAATTGCAAGTGGACAATCCACAACTTGTGGCAAGTGACATGGCAGGTGGCAAGTGAAGTGGCAAGTGGACAATCCACAACTTGTGGCAAGTGACATGGCAGGTGGCAAGTGATGTGGCAAGTGGACAATCCACAACTTGTGGCAAGTGACGTGGCAGGTGAAGTGGCAAGTGACGTGGAAAGTGGACAATCCACAACTTGTGGCAGGTGACGTGGCAAGTGACCTGGCAGGTGACGCGGCAAGTGACCTGGCAGGTGACGTGGCAAGTGGAAAATCAACAACTTGTGGCAGGTGACTGGCATGTGACGTGGCAAGTGGACAATCCATAACTTGTGGCAGGTGACGTGGCAAGTGACGTGGCAAGTGACGTGGCAAGTGGACAATCCACTTGTGGCAGGTGACGTGGCAAGTGGACAATCCACTTGTGGCAGGGGATGTGGCAAGTGACGTGGCGAGTGGACAATCCACAACTTGTGTCAGGTGACGTGGCAAGTGGACAATCCACAACTTGTGGCAGGTGATGTGGCAAGTGATGTGGCAAGTGGACAATCCACTTGTGGCAGGTGACGTGGCAGGGGACGTGGCAAGGGACGTGGCAAGTGGACAATCCACAATTTGTGGCAGGTGATGTGGCAAGTGATATGGCAAGTGGACAATCCACTTGTGGCAGGTGACGTGGCAGGGGACGTGGCAAGGGACGTGGCAAGTGGACAATCCACAACTTGTGGTAGGTGACGTGGCAGGTGATGTGGCAAGTGATGTGGCAGGTGATGTGACAAGTGGACAATCCACATCTTGTGGCAAGTGACGTGGCAGCTGACGTGGCAAGTGACGTGGCAAGTGGACAATCCAAAACTTGTGGCAGGTGACGTGGCAGGTGACGTGGCAGGTGACGTGGCAAGTGACGTGGCAAGTGGACAATCCACATCTCGTGGCAAGTGACGTGGCAGGTGATGTGGCAAGTGACGTGGCAAGTGGACAATCCACAACTTGTGGCAGGTGACGTGGCAGGTGATGTGGCAAGTGATGTGGCAGGTGATGTAACAAGTGGACAATTCACATCTTGTGGCAAGTGACGTGGCAGCTGACGTGGCAAGTGACGTGGCAAGTGGACAATCCAAAACTTGTGGCAGGTGACGTGGCAAGTGACGTGACAGGTGACGTGGCAAGTGGACAATCCACAGCTTGTGGCAAGTGACATGGCAGGTGGCAAGTGATGTGGAAAGTGGACAATCCACAACTTGTGACAGGTGACGTGGCAAGTGATGTGGCAAGTCACGTGGCAAGTGGAAATCCACAACTTGTGGCAGGTGATGTGGCTGGTGACGTGGCAAGTGGACAATCCACAACTTGTGGCAGGTGGCATGGCAGGTGACATGGAAAGTGGACAATCCACATTTTGTGGCAAGTGACGTGGCAGGTGATGTGGCAAGTGACGTGGCAAGTGGACAATCCACAACTTGTGGCAGGTGATGTGGCAAGTGACGTGGCAGGTGATGTGGACAATCCCTAACTTGTGGCAGGTGACGTGTCAAGTGACGTGGCAAGTGGACAATTCACAACTTGTGGCAGGTGACGTGGCAAGTGGACAATCCACTTGTGGCAGGTGACGTGGCAGGGGACGTGGCAAGGGACGTGGCAAGTGGACAATCCACAACTTGTGCCAGGTGATGTGGCAAGTGGACAATCCACAACTTGTGGCAGGTGACGTGGCAGGTGATGTGGCAAGTGATGTGGCAGGTGATGTGACAAGTGGACAATCCACATCTTGTGGCAAGTGACGTGGCAGCTGACGTGGCAAGTGACGTGGCAAGGGGAAAATCCAAAACTTGTGGCAGGTGACGTGGCAAGTGACGTGGCAGGTGACGTGGCAAGTGACGTGGCAAGTGGACAATCCACATCTCGTGGCAAGTGACGTGGCAGGTGATGTGGCAAGTGACGTGGCAAGTGGACAATTCACAACTTGTGGCAGGTGACGTGGCAGGTGATGTGGCAAGTGATGTGGCAGGTGATGTGACAAGTGGACAATCCACATCTTGTGGCAAGTGACGTGGCAGCTGACGTGGCAAGTGACGTGGCAAGTGGAAAATCCAAAACTTGTGGCAGGTGACGTGGCAAGTGACGTGGCAGGTGACGTGGCAAGTGACGTGGCAAGTGGACAATCCACATCTCGTGGCAAGTGACGTGGCAGGTGATGTGGCAAGTGACGTGGCAAGTGGACAATTCACAACTTGTGGCAGGTGACGTGGCAGGTGATGTGGCAAGTGATGTGGCAGGTGATGTGACAAGTGGACAATCCACATCTTGTGGCAAGTTACGTGGCAGCTGACGTGGCAAGTGACATGGCAAGTGGACAATCCAAAACTTGTGGCAGGTGACGTGGCAAGTGACTTGACAGGTGACGTGGCAAGTGACGTGGCAAGTGGACAATCCACAGCTTGTGGCAAGTGACATGGCAGGTGGCAAGTGATGTGGAAAGTGGACAATCCACAACTGTGACAGGTGACGTGGCAAGTGATGTGGCAGGTGATGTGGCAAGTCACGTGGCAAGTGGAAATCCACAACTTGTTGCAGGTGATGTGGCTGGTGACGTGGCAAGTGGACAATCCACAACTTGTGGCAGGTGATGTGGCAAGTGACGTGGCAAGTGGACAATCCACAACTTGTGGCAGGTGATGTGGCAAGTGACGTGGCAGGTGATGTGGACAATCCCCAACTTGTGGCAGGTGATGTGGCAAGTGACGTGGCAAGTGGACAATCCACAACTTGTGGCAAGTGGACAATCCCCAACTTGTGGCAAGTGACGTGGCAAGTGACGTGGCAAGTGGACAATCCAAAACTTGTGGCAGGTGACGTGGCAAGTGACGTGGCAGGTGATGTGGCAAGTCACGTGGCAAGTGGACAATCCACAACTTGTGGCAGGTGACGTGGCAGTTGGACAATCCACAACTTGTGGCAGATGACATGGCAAGTGACGTGGCAGGTGATGTGGCAAGTCACGTGGCAAGTGGACAATCCACAACTTGTGGCAGGTGCCGTGGCAAGTGACACGCTAAATACAAGTACACTGCAGCTCTCACAGCTGCTGCTACTCACTCTGGTCTCACAAAATTGCTGAAATAGTTAATTTTTGAGCTGGGGAGGGTCTATGATGTTAGCTTAACTAAACGCTTCTAGACGCAAACGCGGTAAAACGCCGCTAAATCGCGGTAAAAATCGCGGCAAAACGCGCGTTTCTAAACGCCGGTTTCAACATGTGTCCAGCAGCGTTTGCATCTGCGTCTCGTGTGCATGAAGCCTTACTGTATAAAATTGTACAGGATCATTACAGTGAATCCTATTCAAAGCAACACTTAACTGAAATATCTTCCCCCTAACACATGTACCCATCTTCTCTTAGCTCTTCAGCCACTCTGTTTGGTCAAACGCCTTCTTCTTGATATGTAACTACTCTTCTACCTTTAAAGCAGTGCTGTGTACATGAGCTAATGATCACCAGGCCACAGCAGAGCAAGCCTACATAAGACCTCTCCTCTACACTTCTGTGGGGAGAGTGTAGGGAATTCAAGTTTAAACAGCTAGAGAAAGATTTAAGTAAACCTGTTGCATGGTCAAAGCATTTAAAACAAGCCTGAAGTACTTCTAATGCCCTGTGCACACGGTCGGAAATTCATACGGAAAAGGTCCAATCAGATTATATTGTCTGAAAATCTGATCATGTGTGGGCTCTATCTGACTTTTTCCGTCGGAATCTCCTCAAAAATCCGATCAGACATTTTTTTCCAATCGTTTGTAGAGAATTCCGATTAGAAAACGTGCCACGCATGCTCAGATCAAATTACGAGACCAAAGCTATTGGCTACTAGCCACAACGTAGTCCCGTCGCAACGGACGAACGTCATCACGTTCCGAACGATCGGATTTTCCGACAACTTTGTTCGACCATGTGTATGCAACACTAGTTTCAGACAAAATCTGTCGGAAAAAATCCGACGGATTTTGTTGTCGGAATGTCCGACCATGTGTACGGGGGCTTAAGCCATTTTGTATAAAGTATGGAATAGTTTAAATCCCGGTCAGTCTTTCTGTCATTGTGCCCTATTGGGAAAATTTGCCTTCACTTTCTGTTCTGCAAACTCAACTGGAAGTAAGGGGTAATCAAAGTGTAGAAAATCCCTTCGTAGACAGTTATCGCTGTCCCCATTGGAAGATTTCCCCATTTCTGTTCTCATGAAATCTCAGAATGTTGGGTTACTTTATCATCTATCGAGGGACTCTGTTATATACATGATTTGTGGAATATAATGTGACATGCATCAGCAACCTGTAGTAGTCTACAACTGGGTGGTCATTTGTTAACATTTACAGAGATTTGAAGATTACGTGTGGGTGCTGAATATTGTATACCTTTGGGTCCAAACTTTGCATTTCCCCCCAACCTTTCCTCATCGCACAGCAGTATTTTATGCTTCAAGTTTCCTGGTCTCTCAGCTTTTGACAGATCTTTAGCAGGCTATTTAGAGAGTACTGTCTCAGGAAGCCATTGTTCAGGAAAAAGCTCAAGAATGCTACTCCAGCCTATTAACTGTTTTCATGCAGAAGGCTGGTATACAGAATATTTTGGATTTGAAGGCCCTTACCACCATCATTCACCCCAAAAATCGAAATATGGGGTCCATTTACTCTTAGCTTATTTTTTGTCAGGATGCTTGCCTTTTACATACCTATCTTTCTATATCACCAGTGATATCTCTGTTTTACTGTGGCCGACAACCTCTATAAGTGTGTGCACATCTTTCAGCTAGTCATCTGCACCCAAAGTGTTTACCGAGATTTTCTCCCTGTGCTTACTTTTCTTCTGAGTACAGGGCATACATGTTAAAAGTTACTTGGACAACCTGCTGGTAGGGATACAGTCAACGGTGGATCTACAAATCAATGTCAACAAAACTCTTTCAACTCTATTGGCAGATACAGATGTCATTGCTGACACTATCAGATTGCCAACATTATGTGGGTCTCGTCCTGGACATAGCTTTAACCAGCCATCATGCCTGGAGAGACTCCGGTCCAAGGCTCATTAACTCTTGTCACACCGTTGATCTACACTGTGAAATTGCATGAGAGTTTTAGTTCTCATTGTAACTTTATAAACCATACCATTTGCCCAGTGTCATACAGGGTTCTTGCAAAGGAACAGTCTATCTGTGTGGGACAAGTACTCCTGTCCTTTAAAAGGGAGATCCAGTTGGGTCATTATGCCAGAACATCATTATTGTGGTGGATATTGTCTCTGGCTCGGACAGATGGCAAGTACTTTCTCCCCCTCGGTTAGCAGATAGTCACAAGACATGTAAGCCTCCTGTGTTGAAGTGGAGTGCTGTTCATCCTGACAATGCAGGACCGCAGAAGGCAAAGCCTTCAACCATCTCCTTGAAGTGTTGAAGAATGTGCCTTGCCTTCCTTCTCTGATTTGCACAACTGTGGGGTCATCCAATTTGGAATAAATCAGACAGTGGCAAACATCAACAGGTAGAGTCAAAGAGCTTAGCAGCCAGGGGGTAGAGGTTGGTCTGGGTAGAACAATAATCCAGCTCATTTGGCTGTCCATATTCTTGGCATGGAAAGCTGACGGGTAGGTTTCTGAGTTGACAATGTCTATATTCTGGAGAGTGGTTGGTCAGAATCTTTGCTTCCACTGGGGAATGCTGGATAAAGATCTGTTTTCTATTTAGGAAGCTAAAAAATCTTTATTGAAGATCTCACAATCCACTGGCAGTGGATTCGCTGGTGGCTCCATGGCACGTGAGGGACCGAGGTATCTCAGATTCTGTGATCTCCACCATTAAAATCTACCCGAAAATGTATCATTGCACCTGTAAGGCCTGCTTCAGCTGGTATGAGGCTAAGGCTCGGTTCACACAGGGACGACTTGTCCAGGCGACTTAGCCGCCTGACAAGTCGCGCTCCGTTCTGTACTATGGAACCGTTCTAATAGGAGCGACTCAAGTCGCTCCGACTTAGAAAAAAGGTTCCTGTACTACTTTTGAGGCGACTTCAGACGACTTGCATTGACTTCTATACAGAAGTCGTTTTGCAAGTCGCCGCTGAAGTCGTTTGCAGGTCGCGATGTGAGTCGCGCTGCAAGTCGTGCCGCCCCTGTGTGAACCAAGCCTAAGAGGTTCACTCGTTTCATTGGGGAGTACCCTCAGGGTCAGTTGTCAGCCTTGGCTATACTCCTGCAGAGACCTTTGGCTACCCATTCATTGATCCAGACTTTTGTTTAAGGAGTCCCTTATATTGCTCCACCTATTAGATTGTCACGTCAGCCATGGGGTCTCAACTTGGTCTTGGCAGTCCTCCAGAAACCTACTTTTGAACTAGTCTAAAATATCTCTGTGTCTTCTCTGTAGCACAAGGTGGCCTCTTTAGTGTTGATTGCTTTGTCTTGGTTTCTGATTTGGCTGCCGTGTCCTGTAAAGCAGTGCTTCTCAACCTCAGTCCTCAAGTACCCCACAACAGACCATGTTTGCAGGTTTTCCTTTATCTTGCACAGGTGCTTTAAATCTGAGTGAACATCTTGGTATTTTGGACCGCTATTTATTCTCAAAACATGGCTTATTGGTACTTGAGGACTGTGGTCGAGAACCACTGCTGTAAAGAACCCTTTTAAGTGCTCCAGAGGGAAAAGTTTGTACTGAAACCAAGACCTCCTATCTTCTTATCCAAGGTAGTGTCTGTGTTTCATTTAAATAAAGACATTTGTTTGTATTTTTTTTATGTCTGGTTACTAAACATCCCATGAAGATTGCTCTTCTCTATTTGGAAATATCATTCCTTTTTACAATTTTGGAAGGTCCCAAGAAAGGGGCTTCAGTTTCCAGTTCAACTATTTTCAGGTGTATTCACCAAACTGTTGTTCAGGAGTACAAATGGGAACATTCCCACCTTTTGCTGTTTGTGGCCAGGCAGATGAATGAGGTGCAGGAGGAGATTGAGTGCCTGGAAGGGAGGCAAAAGAAGGAAGCATAAACACAATATTATTGAACAGTAACCGGCCCAGTCACTGACCAACACATGGAGCTCTGATATCAAGGTCAAGCTCTGTCTCATTAGGGCATCAGACTGTATTTCCAAAAAATTTTTTGTTCACCAATCAGTGTCCTATCTCCCAGCCTGGCTATCTCTTCATCTTCTCCTTTAATGTTTATCTCTTTGACCCCCTCCTCTCAGTGTAACTTTTTACTGACCTCCTAACTCTGGATTACTTGCTACTGAACTTTGTTATTATTGTCCCCTGCTCTCCACCTTACCTATTCCTGGCCCCTCCTCTTTGTGTTACTAATGACCCTGCATTCTGCATTACTACTCACCTCTGCATATAGTGTTACTTATTCCCAACTCTTACTTTCTCCTGACCCCTCCTCTCTGTGTTACTACTGACCCTTGCACTGTGGGGTTACTCCCTCCTGATGCCTGTACACTGTTTTTTACTACAAGTTTCTAAACTTTGTACCACTTTCTCCTGACCCCTGCACTCTGCATTAATTACTGTTGGCTTATGAACTCTTCATCACTACTGGCCCTTGAACTTTTAAAACCTTCTTTACTTTTCAGTAGAGCTTTTTGTACTTAAATCAAAGAAAGAATGTTGCACCCAGCTGATTATTGCTCTCTTCCATATTCTTCAGGTAGATCCCCAACTCTCCAAGGTTGCCCACCCCTCCTATCAAGGTTAAGCCTGGGAACATTTTGTCCTGTGAATTGATCATATAAATTTGTTTAGTTTTATTTGTTTAACCTGCAAGGATTTTATCCTAAAGCTCTGTACACACGAGTAGACATTGGCCGGTTCAACAAAAAAAAGTCTGACATTCGAACTGTGTGTATGCCAGTCTGTCCGGCAGAATCCGGCCCTTTCGCAAGCATGCTGGAAAACCAGCAGCCGACCCACTCCCGGTCAGCACTCTCAGCCAATGGAGCAGACAGCTGATCGGAGTGTTCTGGCGGGGGGCATCCCCTGTCAGAACACACCAGCTCAGCATGGGAGATTGATGTACTAACTTTGCATAGTTAGTACAGCTGCTTTGACCAGAGCTGACAGGTTTTTTTCATTCAACCCACTTTCGTCAAAACTCCAGGCTTTTTCTACTTCATTTGCATTATTACCTTGACGTGAGAACTGAGTAGCATGTTTTTTTGGTCGGTGTAGCCAATCTGGGCAGTGAATTTATTACTCCTAACTTTTTAGAGTATGGCTGCTAATAGTTGATTGACTTTGAAGTATTTGATGGACACAACCCCTTTAATGTTCTAGATTAAAACATTGTATTGTATTATCTGTTACCTATAGGGTTTACATGAGGATGCTTTAAGAGATTGTGAAGATGCTTTGCACATACATGACAAAAATCTCAAAACACTGTACTGCAAGTCTAAAGCCCTCTTTTTACTTGAGAAATACAAAGAGGCTTATGAGGCTGTGGCCAAGTGCTCCCTTATTGCTCCAAAGGTAAGATAAGCTCACAGCATGTCTATTGTTTATTTTTATAAACTCTGCTTATACCTACTTTGTAAGTGGAGGACACAGATTGCTAAAATAATAGCTTTTATGTAGAATAGCTATGGGAATTCTTACTGGAATTCTGATGTCACAGTGTTGTTTGGCAGTGAACTTTTATTGATTCAGAATTATTGTGCCACTTTGGGTTCAGGGAATGGCAGCATTCATCTGAAGTAGAGCTGCACAATTAATCGTTAAAAAAAAACACGATCTCGATTCACCCCCCCCCCCCCCCCCCCTTACATTTCTTCCGCTGAGAGTAGGCGATTCTTTCATATAAACAAGTGGAGATATTATCTGCTTACTCAGCTGTCAAAAGAAAGTGTCCAGGGCAATCTGCCAAGTGTAGAACTTGAAACATTGTAACTAATGCTTACTTATTAGATCAAAGGGAAAGAACTTGTGTAAACAAATAATCTGGGCAGTCTGCCAAGCTTTCAACCATGGGAAGTTTAACCACTTAAAGTCTAAATCTTTTTCTGACACTTCTTGCTTAAGTTAAAATCAATATTATTTGCTAGAAAATTACATGGAACCCCCAAACATTTTTATATATATTGCTGCAATATTTTATGTCGCACTGTATTTGCCCAGCAGTCTTTCAAATGCAGTTTTTTGGGAAAAATATATACTTCAAAAAATAAAAAAACTTAAGGTTAGCACAATTTTGTTTTGTTTTAATGTGAAAGATGATACTCCGAGAATCGTGATCTATCTTCTAAGCAAAAAAATTGTGATTCTCATTTTAGCCAGAATTGTGCAGCTCTAATCTGAAGCTTCTTTTTACACTAGACTTAAGCAGTGGTGGCCGGTGGAAATTTGTTTTTGGGGTGGGGCAGTATGGGCCCCCCTGTCCTCTCCCTCCTCCTCGGTGGCAAGTCGGGAGTCTTCTCTTTTCGGCTGATCGGAAAATAGGGAGGTCTCACACCTGATTCTGATTGGCCATATTGAGGATCAACGTTTCAACAGCGATTTTTTTCTTTTGCTGTTGTAACACACCTAAGTGGGATTGGAGCGTATTCTCTGTGATCTGAGCCCACCCGATTTTTAATCAGGTGCTTAAAAAAAAACAAAAAAAAAACAGCTGCTGTAATTTATGTACCCGGTGCCCTGAAAGGGGCCGGACGCATGAATAGGGTGTGGCTGTGGGGGCCGTGGATAGTCATGCTATGCATGAATTTATCCATTGCCTATGGGGGGGCAGAGTGGAGAGAGGGGGTGACGCCCGTATGGACTGACCACCACTGGTCTTAAGATATCTTTGCAGTTTTATTTTGGAATACATATTGGTAGAATAATATAACATGTATTTTTCTGTTTTTTTTTATTACATTTCTTCAGTTGCTTCCTGTTTTCTAGCCTAGGCTAAAACAATACCCACATCCCAGGAGTCTTCATGGGCATTCTTTTCATGAGAAGGAGGGGCTTTCTTAGCTAAGCACACCCTCCTGCCCTGCATGCCTGAGCTAAAGGCATATGATTTCCAGGAAGTAAATGCTACATGAATCATCTGGCCTTACTCGAAATAGCCAAGGCCAGAACTGCTGGGGGGTGTTTTTCAAAGTAATTATACGTGAGTTTGTTTTAAAAATTTAAAATGAATAAAATTGTGTTTTCAGTTTTGTGGTGCTCAGATACAGGTCTGTTCCGTGTTAAACCTTCCCCTTTGTTATTGTACTTATTTTGCGATATCTCACAATGACAGAGGGGTTCGCTCAGAAGTCTGCTGCCTTCACTTTCACTGTCCAATCATAGGCTGGTGGTTTGGAAGTGGAAGACGGGCTTTGTTGTGTGGCAGAGCTGTACAAATATCAGGACTGGGTGATCAGAAATACAAATGATTTTCAGATAAAAAAAAGAAAAAGCTCTCATTTAGTTCATCTGTGTATTTGGCTGTTTCTCTGGAGTTCAGCCTTAAAGCACAACTCTGGCCAAAACATTTTTTTAATAAAGTGGGGAAGACATAGAACATCTGGATCTAGAGCTCGAACCACTGGCCTAAAATGAAAATACACAATATTTACAAGCAATATTTTGTATTTACCTGCCTAAAAAATAAAATGAAAAAATGTTTACGCAGTACACATTTCCTTTAAAAAAGAAATGCACTCATGCATATAAGACAATTTCCAAAATAACACTTTTAATCAAAACTCTTTCATGCAGGATGAAAGTGTTGTAAAGTTAACCCAAGAACTAGCAAGGAAACTTGGATTGAAAATTAGAAAAGCATATGTCAGAGCTCAGGTAAGCAGTATTTTACCCTTCTTTATTCTTAGACCATTGGGGGTCATCATTCTCTAAATATATTGTTTTGTATTTCAGCCTGGTTCACAAAGTACACACATGGATGCAACAGAGAAGGTTAGTAATTTTTGTCAGTGCTTTGTGTTCATTATATGTGACGCTAGTCCAGGAATTCAGCCACATGGTAAAATATGCTGGTAAGTTAAAGCAGAACTTCACCCAAAAGAGGAAAATCCGCTTTATGTTCACCAAACCCCTTTACTTACTGTACTGTTTGTATGGAGGAAAATTTTTGTCATCCAAGACTTTTGTCCTACAAACCCAGTGTTCATAATGTGTGTGTCGGTGTGTGTGTGTGTGTGTGTGGGGGGGGGGGGGGGGGGTTCTGTAGCCCAAGGAAGATAACTGGGAAGGCTGACATCATTGCTTGAGATTTAAATTCAGTTTACAGAAAGTTACAAGTACATTTGATTTCTGGCAAGATTAAGAGATTTTTTTTGTACTTGTGAAAAATGTATCTCGTCTGAAAAAGAAAAGTAATGCGGCCACATTTAACCACTTCAGCCCCAGAAGATTTGGCTGCTGAATGATCAGGCCATTTTTTGCGATTCGGCGTTGCGGAGAATCGCTCCCATCACTGGAGGAGAGATGGTTTCAGCTTAAGAGTTATAGCTTATGTGAGAGGTTTTGCTCAATCTCCTGAGGCTTGTCATTTCAGTGGGCTTTTGTAAATATTTATTACAACTTTTACCCTCTTGCGCTGGTAACTCCTGGCCCTTTACCCACCAGCCCCGGACCATTTGGCTGTCCAAAGACCAGAGCGTTTTTTGCGATTCGGCACTGTGTTGCTTTAACTGACAATTGCGCGGTCCTGCAACGCTGCATGAAAACAAAATAGACGTCCTTTTTTCCCACAAATAGAGCTTTCTTTTGGTGGTATTTGATCGCCTCGGCATTTTTTTTTTTTTTGCCCTATTAACAAAACAATTTTGAAAAAAAAAAAAAATGATATTTTGTACTTTTTGCTATAAAAGAGATCCCATTTTTTCTCAGTTTAGGCCGATATGTATTCTTCTAAATATTTTTAATAAAAAAAAAAAATCGCAATAAGCGTATATTGATTGGTTGTCACAAAAGTTATAGCGTCTTCAAAATAGGGCATAGAAGCTAAAGATTTATAGCATATTTATTATTATTTCTTTTTCCACTAGTAATGACGGAGATCTGCAATTTATTTATTTATTTATTTATTTTTTAATCATGACTGTGACATTATGGCGGACACATCGGACACTTGACACGTTTTTGGAACCATTGGCATTTATACAGGGATCAGTGCTATAAAAATGCACTGATTACTGTAAAAACGTCACTGGCAGTGACACTAGGGGGCGATCAAGGGGTTAACTATGTTCCCTGCTATGTTTTTCTAACTGAAGGGGGAGGGGATTGACTAGAGGAAGTGACTGATTGTGGTTCCTAGCTAATAGGAACACACGATCTAAGGATAATAGAACACAGTTCTAAAGTGGGAGTAAACTCCCTTGCATGATTTTTACCTATAAGTAAGCCTATAATAAGGCTTACAGTACCTATGGAATGAGGAGGATGCAGGAGAATGAGCTAGAAGAAAAAAAGAGAACAATGTGGTTGAAACCTGAATTCCACTGCTGCTCACATACCACTGGCTGACTTCTTTGTGTTGCCATATATTATAGTCCGCAATAACTTTTCACCCTTAATGAGGCAAGTCTTTGTTTCCTTGTATCATTTCTTTCAGTTAGAATAAAGGAATGGGAACACAGTGACCTGCTTATCACTGTGAACCCTAAATTAATAATTGTTTGCTTTATACCTTTTTTAGTTCTTTTATTTGTATTTTTATTTTTTTGTATTACAGACAGATTGTGTTGCGAATGAACTAGAACCCGGTATGTATGTGTTCTTTTTTTCTTTTCTTTCAGGCTTATAATTATTTTTAATTATATTATGATAATTATTGCTTCAGCTGTTTTTTCCAACTGTATAGGGAGCGTACTGGGCCCAATTCTATCATCTTTTAGGCTGGGTTCACAATGGTACAACAAATGCTCCGACATTGGGAGCACATGTCGCATGACGTGTATAAATCAATGGTTCCCTATGAGAGCCGTCCTAACTGGTCCGACTTTGAAAAAGGTTCCTGCACTACTTTGGTCCGACTTTGATCCTACTTCAGCCCATTGAATATCATTGAAGTCAGATCAAAGTCAGATCATCGTCTTAACTTATCTGACTTTGGCATGCGACAAAGGAATCAATCAATTTTCAGGAAGGCCAATTATCGGCGGCCGATATTGGCATTTTCTGAAAAATCTGTCTCAAACTAGACTGATATTACCAATATTGCTTCAAGGGGTTTTTACCGAGGTACCATTGTTTAGAATGGACAGTCGGCTTTATTTTAGCAACAGCCTATGCAGCTTAGCAGCCGCTCAGCTGTTTTAGAAAAAAACTGGAGGGGACTGCCAGCGCCGCTCACCCGGGCTCTGCTATCCCATCGGGAGGCCCGAGCAACCAGCCAGCACGTGCGCCGGCTGGCTGAAGACCCAAAAAGGCCAATGCTTCATTTGGGTTTCGGATCTAGTAATATGGAAGCAATGTCATATCATCACTTCCCGGATTACTGGCATCTTAAAGGCACCAGTTTAAAAAATAAAGTATTCAAAAACAGATCTTGACGTTTTGAATACTTTGAAGTGCAAAGGAAGGGGTTTGGGGACTTAGACACCCAATCTCTCCATAAAGAGTACCTGTCAATGCCTATTACTGTCACAAGGGATGTTTACATTCTTTGTGACAGCAATAACAGTGAATAAAAATGTAAATTTACAGTGTAAAAAAATGTTTTTTTTAAATGTACAATACATTGGCCAAAAATATCGGCTATTGTCAGGAGAGGTGGCCGAAATATCGGTATCGTATTGGCACCAAAAAAATGATATCGGTCAATCCCTAATGCGACATGTGCTCTGAGGATCTTGAAGAGGAACCCTATGTTAAAAAAAAAAAAAAAAAAAAAAAAGGAATAGGGTTCCCCCTCCAAGACGATAACAGACTGTTCTGTTTGGTATGGCTTTTAAGGGGAACCCCCACATTAAATAAATAGCGTGCCCCCCCCCCCAAATCCATACCAGACCCTTATCCGAGCTTGCAGCCCAAGAGGAAAGGGTTGGGGATGAGTGAGCTCCTGGTGAACCATACCTACTGAACCATACCAGGCCGCATGCACTCAACATTGGGGGGTGGGTGCTTTGGGGCAAGGGGGCCCTGCGCCCCCCCACCCTAAAGCACCTTGTCCCCATGGGAATCTGGAAGCCCCCTTTAACAAGGGGACCCCCAGATCCCAGCCCCCACCCAATGTGAAGGAGTATGGGGTACATTGTACCTCTACCTATTCACCTAAAAAAAAGTGTCAAAAATAAAAACAGTACGCAGGTTTTGACAAAGTAATTTATTAAAGTAGCTACGGCGTCTCTTCTCCTTCCGATTTCTTCTCCCTCTACTGATGTCTTCTCCCACTGCCGGTTTTCCTCTCTCCGCTGTCTTCTTCCTCTGCCGGTTCTCCTCTGTTCTTCCACCGATTATTTTATTTTTTTTCCACTCGCCTCAAAGCACCCACCCCCCATGTTGAGGGCATGTGGCCTGGTATGGTTCAGGAGAAGGGGGGGCGCTCGCTCATCCCCCTTTCCTGACCTGCCGGGCTGCATGCTCGGATAAGGGTCTGGTATGGATTTTGGGGGGAACCCCCACGCCAGTTTTTTTTGGCGTGGGGGTTCCTCTGAAAGGTCTGGTATGGTCTTGGAGGGGGAACCCTATGCTGTTTTTTTTTTTTAATTGTTATTTTTTTTAATTTGGCACGGAGTTTCCTTTAAAAATTCATACCAGACTCAAAGGGCCTGGTGTTGTTGGGATCAAAGTCGGATCCCGTTCATTGAAGTTGGATGGAAGTCGGACTTCAAGCTGCAGGGCAATGTCGGATTTACAGCCGTATGACTGTCGTGTCATACCAGTGTGAACCCAGCCTTACTGGGACATCCATTTTATCTTGTTACATAGGTACAGAGTTTAGTCAGGTTGAAAAAAAAGACACAAGTCCATTTAAAGCACCTTTGCAAGATAAAGGAAAACCGTGCAAACATGGCCTGTTGGGGGTACTTGAGGACAAGGTTGAGAACCACTGCTCTAGATGATCATTTAACCCTTGCAGTGCAGGGGCTGTCTTACTGCAACAAAGGGTTTTTAACTCCCATGGAATTCAGCTTTAAATGTTCTAAAATGATCACATCAGCAGTTTATACTGTATTGCATTGTTATTTGTTTTAAAATGTTTATCTCTGCTCTATTTTAGATTTGCCTGAAGTGGACTCCTCTTCTCGCAGTGTTAAAACTGAAATATCAAGGGAGGAATCTCCGATTCCGGTGTCATCTGTCTCCTCTAATGTGCTCCCTGCAGCTGGACCTGAAGTAGGGCTTTTCCCTTCAGCCCTTGTTAGCAATGAAACATCTGTTCTGTTTCCAGTGTCAAATTTACGTGATGAAATTATTGGAGATGAACTGGATCTCATCCTCGATTCTGTTCCAACATCTACTAGTCTATTGGTGAGGTTAATAAAATATTTGAAGTACAAGGATGTTTTATAATTACCATTTATAGATGTTCCTTTTATGAAAATAACTATTCAGTTATGATTTCAATTTAAACTCCCAAGCATGCATTCATGCTGTATTGGCTTTACATATTCATGTTACTAGATAAAAGCTGTATGGAAATGAAGCCAGTTTCATAGACGTTTTCATAAAAATTGGTTGTGAACAGCTTTATACTTCAGTATGCCTTGTTCTCCAAGCAATCCGGTAGGATCGTGAACACATTTCTTAAATACAGGTATGATACCTTTTAAACATAAGAAATGTTTGCAAATAATGATGTTTTGAGATGAATATGAAACCCTCTTTCAACCTGAAAGAACAGTTACTGTTTAATTCACTGCAGTGTTATGTTGAACATTGAACTTTGTTTTAAAGTGGCATGCATTCTGTTTTACAAAGAGTTTTTTTTTTTTATCACACCGTGGTGTCTGTTTATAGCAGTGTTTTACAAAGAAGTTGCGTAGAGCAGTGGCCTTCAAACTGCATTTCCTTGTCTTTATTTGGCATAATGGGACACTATTCCTCCCACTGACACCAACAATGGGGCATAATTCCTCCCACTGACACCAACAATGTGGCATAATTCCTCCCACTGACACCAACAATATGGCATAATTCCTCCCACTGACACCAACAATGGGGCATAATTCCTCCCACTGACACCAACAATGGGGCATAATTCCTCCCACTGACACCAACAATGGGGCATAATTCCTCCCACTGACACCAACAATGGGGCATAATTCCTCCCACTGACACCAACAATGGGGCATAATTCCTCCCACTGACACCAACAATGGGGCATAATTCCTTCCACTAGCAACAAAAATTAGGCACCATTTCTCCCCCTAATACCAAAGATTAGGCATTGTTTACTCGCACTGGGCACAGTCCGGCCCCTCTAAAGCCTGAAGGACAGTAAACTGGCCCTTTCTTTAGAAAGTTTGGAGACCCTTGTGTGGAGTTTTGCAGTAGGTAATGTAATGAGCTGTTTTGTCTAACACTCCCCTGCCCCTAGACTGGCAATGCTGCTGACCAACAGTTCCCATGTGTTTCTTCATGCAAAGTGGAGGCACTCTAACATAAGAGATGTGTTACTGGCCAGACCCCCAGGTGAAGGCAGAAATGAAAAAATACTAAAAAAAAAAACAAAGCAGCCACCACATCTAATGATTGGTATGCTGCGATATGTAATACAGTAAGTCCCCTACTTAGTTCTGTTCCAGGAGCTCATTCGTAAATCTAACTTGTTGGTAATTCCAACAAAGATCAGTGCTTGCAGACAAAGGCTGCGAGCAATGATCAGTAAGTTCTGGCAGGGGGAGTCCCCCTGTCAGAACACAAAAGCACAGCTGGGGAGATCGCTCTACCAACATTGCTTCTGTTGGTACGGCGATCTATCAGTTTTTGTTCATTCAGCCCGCTGGGTTGAATGAACAAAAATTGTGAAAACACATGTTCACATCTTTGAAAGTTTGCAACTCGAAGGTTTGTTTGTTGGGGACTTACTGTATATTTCTGGTTTTAGGGTTTAATACTTCTTTAAAGTGATTGTTAACCAAAAAAAAAAAAAGAAGGATCCTGTTCCCTTAAAGCATGTTATACAGCACAAGGCTTGTGCTGTGTAATTTGTCCCCCTATAACGCCTAAAAAACCTGGCTGGTCCTGCCTGGCTATACACTCCCCCCTGTAAGCTGACCACGGTATATTATGGCTGCTGAGCCTTGACACTATGGTCAGTTTACGTTCCTCTGTTATACCCAGCTCTCCTGCCTCTCCTGGGTCAGGGACCGCCCCTCCCTTCCTGCTGCTGAATTAACATTTCATAGTCTATATAGTTCTCCTTGTCACCTAAGTGTATGTCCCCCTGTGCGTGTGTTTTATTAAAATAAGACATTCTTTACCCTATCTCAGAGATCCGATTTCCGCTCATGTGACCCGCTGGATCTTTCCTCCTCTCCTCTCCTCCCCTCCAGAGTGACGTTAGAGGGGGAATCTGGCCCGTCTGCTGCAGCAGTTAGACAGGGAGAGGAGAGAGCCGGCGGGTCACATGAGCAGCGATCTGAGATAAAGTAAAGAACGGCTTATTTAAAAAATAAAATAAAAAACACACACACACAGGAGACCCAAGAGCATTGTATAAACTATGAAATGTGGGTGAACAGCCACTTTAAGGCACGTTGGCAGAACATCAAATGTTCAGCACTTCACTTGAATAGAGTACCAAAATCTAGAGCCCAGAGCTGGTCAGCTTTTTCATTAATATGCAACTCCAGCTATGGCAACCATTAAAAGCAATGCTCCAGTGTTCTAGCAGCCTTGGACCTTGCCACTTGACATAGAAGGAGCAGCTATTTTGCAAAGTTAGGAGTGGGTAGTTTTAGTCCCCTGCTGCTCTGCACGCTTACATAGTGGTGTTAAACGTGTTCTTGGGAGAAAGTTTACCTCTTATGCCCCGTACACTCAATCAGACTATCTGGCGGACTTAGTCTGGCGGACAAACCGCCGGAAAGTCTGCCGGACTTTCCGAACGAGCGGACATGCCCACACACAACCGGACTTTTCCGGCGGACCTGGCGGCAGTCCGCCGGACTTTTGAAATGAACGGACTTGCCCACACACGGAAAAAAGTCCCTTCATTTTGAACACGGCTCCAGGTGGAGGGGACTAGCGAAGGAGGTCAGTGTCGTTGCCTTCGGCGGCGAGATTGACACCTCGCTGGTCCCGTCACCTGGTATGGACTTAAAGGGGAAGCCCTACTCCGAAAAAACGGCGTGGGGGTCCCCCCAGGTCCATATCAGACCCTTATCCGAGTATGCAACCCGGCCAGTCAGGAAAGGGGGTGGGGACGAGCAAGCGCCCCCTCCTGAGCCGTACCAGGCCGCATGCCCTCGACATGGGCAACACCCCAAAGCACCTTGTCCCCATGTTGGTGAGGACAAGGGCCTCTTCCCGACAACCCTGGCCGTTGGTTGTCGGGGTCTGTGGGCGGGGGGCTTATCGGAATCCGGGAGCCCCCCTTTAATAAGGGGGCCCCCAGATGCCGGCCCCCACCCTATGTGAATGATTATGGGGTACAATGCACCCCTACCCATTCAGCTGGTGAAAAATAAAACACAACACAAGGTTTTAAAATAATTTATTACACAGCTCCTGGGGTCTTCCCGCCAGACTCCTCCGCTATCTTCTGCTCTTTTGCTAGCTCTTTTACTAGCGGAGGAGCCCGGCTTTCTTCTTCGTCGCCGTCCGGGGGTCTTCTTCTGACTTCGGGGGTCTTGTCCCCCTCTTCGGTTCTTCTTGCCAGGCCTCCGCTTTCTTCCTATAGCTCTTTTACTAGCGGTGGCCCGGTCTTCTGTCGCCGCCGCCTCTTCCAAAATCGGGGGGTCTTGTCCCTCTCTTCGGTTCTTCTTGCCGGGCCTCCGCTTTCTTCTTCCAGCTCTTTTACTAGCAGTGGCCCAGTCTTCTGTCGTCGCTGTTGCTGCCTTCTCTTTTTATTCCTTGAGATGTTGACTCGATGCTGTCTCTGGCCGCAATGACAGGGACGTGTTGCGCGGCGACTTATATAGGGACAATGGGCGGGGACACCGGGTGATGTCCCCACCCCTTATGATTTCACAGCCCCAGCATCCTCTGGGACTGTGACATCATAAGGGGCGCGGACATTACCCGGTGACCCCACCCATTGTCCCTATATAAGACACTGCGTCCCTGTCATTGCGGCCAGAGAGAGCGTCGAGTCAACATCTCAAAGAAGAAGAGGCGGCGGCGACAGAAGACCGGGCCACCACTAGTAAAAGAGCTAAAGGAAAAAAGCGGAGGCCCGGCAAGAAGAACCGAAGAGGGGCACAAGACCCCCAAAGTCGGAAGAAGACCCCCTGGCGGCGACGAATAAGAAAGACTGGCTCCTCCGCTAGTAAAAGAGCTAGCAGAAGATAGCGGAGGAGTCCAGAGGGAAGACCTCCCAAGATGGAAGAAGACCCCCGGAGCTGTGCAATAAATTATTTTGAAACCGTGTGTTATGTTTTATTTACATTTTTTTTTTACCAAGTGAATGGGTAGGGGTACATTGTACCCCAATACTCATTCACATAGGGTGGGGGGCCGGTATCTGGGGGCTCCTGGATTCCGATGAGCCCCCCCGTCCGCAGACCCCGACAACCAACGGCCAGGATTGTTGGGAAGAAGCCCTTGTCCTCATCAACATGGGGACAAGGTGCTTTGGGGTGGGGGGGGGGGGGCGCTTCCCCAAAACACCCCCATTTTGAGGGCACGTGGCCTGGTAGGCTCGTCCCCACCCCCTTTCCATATAGGCCGGACTGCCTATATGGACTTTGGGGGGAACCCCCGCGCCGTTTTTTCGGCATAGGGCTTCCCCTTTAAGTCCATACCACGTGACGGGGCCAGTGACGTGTCAATCTCGTCCATGGAGGCGCCAAAATTGACCTCCTTCCCTAGTCTCGTCTACCTGGAGCCACGTTCATAATGAACAGACTTTCTCTGTGTGCGGGAAAGTCCATTCATTTCAAAAGTAGCGCATAGACGGCCGGATTATCCGCCGGACTCGCAGTCCGTTGGACAATTTTTGAGTCAAAACTACTTTCTAAGTCCGCCAGACTTTTGGGAAAAAAAAGTCCACCGGAGCCTACACACGCACGGATTGTCTGGCGGACTCTGGTCTGCCGGACCAAGTCCGCCAGATAGTTTGATCGTGTGTACGTGGCATTACAGGCATACCCCACTTTTAAATACACAATGGGATTTATTTACTAAAGCTGGAAAGTGCAAAATCAGGCTTACTTCTGCATAGAACCCAATGAGCTTCCAGGTTTTATTACCAAAGCTTAATTGAACAAGCTGGGGTTAGAAGCTCAATGGTTTCTATGCAGAAGTGAGCCTGATTTTGCACTTTGCAGCTTTAGTAAATAAACACAATTGCGTACCTAAAAGTGGGGTATGCCTGTATTTTACACTGGCAAATGTCCGGCAACTCCCCAGCTTTCCCAGATAAAGGATGTGGGAGCTCACCTGCTACCATTTCTGAATCTTCTACATTGATATGAAATGGTTTGTGAGCACCAGTATATATCTGAAAGAGATTGAATTTGCGCTAGAGATATGTCTCTGTCTTTCAATACTATGCTAATTTGGTCAAGGTCAGATTAACAAAGTGTTTCAGAGATTTATTCAACACAACAGCCAGGTAACTAGTGTTTTTGGATGTCAAAGTCACCAATGAAAGTCTATATACGTCTCTCAATGCCAGTTTCTTTTATGGCAAAGAACTGTGAATTTACAGATTGCAATCCTAGACTTATCAAGTGGATATCCCTATTGGGTAGCTAAGAAGCCTTTATTTATATGTTTTCGAAAGTTGTTTAACAAGAGAGCATGAAAGCTGAAATCCCATCTAATTCAGAGCAAGTGTTTTTCTGGAATATTTTTGTGTGATAGTGCCAAACTATGTAATGCCAACTTCCTAGTAAATATAATATGGAATCAGACAGTAGCAAACGGAACAAAATTTTGAAAGTAGGTAATTCCTGAGTTATTTCACTTAGGTTTATGTCAGTAGTTGTGAAGTATTGCTAAGGCCTCCATGTGGACCTGAATTTCTCCTCTGTTTTGTAGAGGGTGGAAGTGAGATCTTCCATACAGAAAATGTCATTTACTTTAGAGTACCATTTGACATCTGCTTGGTGGTCGTGTTTGTGTCCAGGGGGTATGCAGGCATTTGCTGCATTCAACTGGTGGATAGTGAGTGAGACCTTGTACTACGAAATAGGCCTCTCCGTCAGGTGCAGAGGACAGGCTGCCGGGTTTTCAGACATGTATGCCATAATCATTTGTTGGTATCTGTCAAATCTCTCCAAAAAGATTGGATTTTTGGGCTATGCCCCAAAATGTTTGCCATCTTACCCATCCCAGTGCAGCAACTCCAGCCTCTGTCTGAGATTTGTTGGTTCATTTTGTGGCGTATATAAGGAACTTTGTACCACCTGGTCAAAATGTTCTATCTCATCTCTTTTGCAATATCTGTGTGCGAAATGCAGTATCATTTCCCTTTGATGTAAGTTGTATCTCAAGTTTGCATTCCTATTTTAGGAGAAACAATGGGGAGAGCTCTGTGTCTGGGGAAATAATGAGATTTCCCCCGACTCAAGGCTGAAGAGAAGAGTGTGTGGCTAGTTGGTTCTCTTGATCTACATAGGGATTCAAAGGAAGTCAGTGGGCGTATTGTGTAACAGTATTTGGTAGTAGATAGGAGGCGGTGTCTGAGTATCATGCTCCAAAAGGGTGGGTAGGGGGTGTCAAACATAATGAGGTGATCAATTTGTTGATTGTTAATTTGGGAAAATGCTCTAATTTATCTTGGCTCTTTGTAGAATATAGTCCAGTCTCAAAATGATAGTGTGGTTAATGTATTGATCTTACTTCCATGGGGGTGGATGGATGACAGTGAAAGATGTTAAATAGGTAAATTAGGGTTAAAGTATTAGTTTAATTTTACAATCCCAAGCTGCTCCCCCTTCCTGAATATAATCAGAATGTGCACTGTACACAGTTTAAAAATGGCATATGACCAGGGTACCCTAAATCACTTGTCTAGACCTTATAGTTTCAGACAAACAAGTCGAATTTAATTTATCATTAATACACTATAACTACGGTATACCCCCTTCTTCCTACCTCAGACCAGAAGGTTATCCAGCTCAGTAGCTGTGACCTATGCCCTCTTCTGAACTGGTGGGGCCATCCATGACTGTGCATGCAGGGGACTAATGGAAAAGACATTGATTGGTGGCCTGAAGTAATATTGGGGCAAATAAAATAGCTGTAATGGGGGGATTTAAAGGGTCTCCTCTGGTTCTGTAGTTCTTGTTCTGAATCCAAGAATATTGCAGCTTTCAAATCCCTAGCTGTGGTGGCTGCATCCATTTCTTTTTTTCCAGCTATTTACATGTTTTGTTAGTTCAGAACATACCTTTTGATCCTGCCAGAAATATTATGAATGTGTGTAACATTCTGTGAACTAAACTGATCATTCAAGCAATGGTATTAGCTTTCCCAACTTTTTTTGTGAACTACAACAATCCTTCCTCCCTATCTTATAGACATGAGGAGAGTAGAAGATGTTTTCAGTCCTGATCTGGAGATTAGCCTATGGGTGACATTGCTGCTTCTTCATAGATACAGTGCAGTGAGTAGATAGTATAATTTTAGGACAGGAAGGGTATTATTGGCAGGATTTCTAGGTAAAAATGAAGGGGTGGAAAAAATCATAAAGCCACCACATTTAAGAGCTGATATGTTGCAGTTTATAGAAATTTGTTTTTTTTAATACTCTACTATGGTTGGAACGCGCAGGCCTTTGTAAAGTTGAAAGTTAATACAAAAAGGGTGCAGACAGACAGGCTTTTTTGATGACAGAATATGCTTCTACATACCTGCCTGTCAGCACTGGTTTTCTGTAAGTGTACGCTGAGATGTGCAGCTCCCTGTACAGTCTCAGCACGATTTCATGCCAGGACAAAGTACGTGTAGTTGGGCCTAGCCAATTAAGAGGCTGCAGGGTCTGAATCTTGAAGAATATAAAGTAAGTCTGCCATAATTTGCACATTTTGGGAAAAAAAAACAGTTTTTGAGTTTAGTCTGGCAGTTTCCTTTTAAGTCTAAACATAAATGCAGAGTCTGTCTCACTATATATGCTGTGATGAATGTCTGTCTATATATATTTTAGGAAGGGCTTGTAATGTGCCTGATATGCAGAGGCAGGATCAGCTGTCAGAATGACAGCCAAGCTCTGCAGGACCCCAGGGCTAGTTTAATCAGTGTTAGTTGCCAAAAATTCAGGATTGAGATGCAGGATGCACGTGATATTTAGGATTATGGACTAATGGCACTTGCTTTGTTCATTGTTCTGATCATTTTCTTTTTATTTCAGACTGGCAGTGCTTTACCTGGACCCAGCCGGATTAATGCTTTTACTAGTATGAACCCTCTCTCCACTTTTCCTTGTTATGCGATACAGAATCCATACACTCTTATGATGCCAGCCATGGGTAGTTTTTCTCCTCACCTCTCTCTATCAGGACACCAGAGAGGTAACTGCTTTTCATCATGATTGTTTGCACTAAAACTGAAGCCTGGTACACACAATAATTTTTTTTTTTTTGTTCAACTCAGCTGGCTGAACGAAAAAAAAACTGGAAAACTCTGAAGCAGATGTTAGTATATGGCTGCATGGTGAGCTATTGTGTAATGACAGAGGGACAGCTCATCTCCAGCTTGATCAGCGCTCTCAGCCATTGACTGAGAACGCTAATCGGGTCCCGATCGGCAGACCTGCCCCATCGACATAAGCCAGACCAGCTGTCATGCACACGGGCTGAATGTCGGACAGTTTCTATTGAATCGGCCGATAATGCCCGATATTTGGCCTGTGTCTACGGGGTTTTAGTAAACTGGGCAGATGAGTTAATTACACCCTTTGGATAAAACATAGAGTTAGTGAAAAAAATTTGTCCGCAAACCTGCTTCCCAACAGGGATTCCCAGGAGTGGATGTGATCTGCCCATATATAATCAAATTAAGGGCATTTGGATGAGATCTAAAGTATAACAAATCCTATTTTTTTTTCATTTTGTAAGGTTTGGAACGTATGAAAATCTGTCATTGCAATACTTCACATTATGTTAAACTAGTGACTATGAACCTGTCAACCATTTTAAACCTTTAGTGCCTTACTCCATCTAGGTTTTAACTCCTTTTAGATAGAGTGGGGGGATAGATGCTTTTTTGTAAGGTTTTGTTTCTTTCTGTGATTAGATTGGGGAGTCTCTCACATTTCCTGTCCCTGTGATACCAGAGCAAGAAATGGGGAAGCAGTTGTCATTGGGACAGAAACACAGACACAATCACCTTGTCCCACTCTACTAAAAAAAAAAAAATGTGTGTCCCTGGTGGTCCCAACACTTCTTGTTCTGACAGGAACAAAGGCTACATGCAGCCCTGAAACCCCATGCCAGTGGCTCTGACAAGAACAAAGGACACAGACCGTTTCCTTCTTTATCCAAAAGAAATAAGGTTTTGGCTGAAGTTGGGTTTTAAAAATCCTACTTAAAAAGATGGTGTACTTGTAGTTACCTTTTGGCATTTCCTATAGCGTTAGAAATAGCGCCTCCAATCCGCCCTCAAACTGCTGCTCCTTTGTCTCCAGTGTGAAAGCCCAAGGGCTTTCACACCGGGGCAGCTTATTTGGAGCGATGAAGGAGCGGTGTGTTTACCGCTCCTCCACCGCTGCTCCCCATTGAAATCAATGGGGCAGCACTGTATTACCGCTGGCAAAACGCAGATATTGCGGCGTATTGCGGGCGGTTTTAACCCTTTCTTCCCTGATAGCGTCCGAAATGCACTGCAAATCCGACCGTAGAACGCTGCTAAAAATAGCGGCATTTTACCGCCGACGCTATAGGCTCTGCGGTGTGAAAGGGGTCTTAGGGCTGTGGAATCAAGCATTTATGTCTCCTTTCAGCCTGGTGGAAGCTTTATCCAGCTGCTGCTTCTGAAGCAGCATGTGGATCTCCAGTCTTTTTCCACTGTCTGTCTACTGTACTTGATCATCTCCAGCGACCCAAAACCCCCATCAATAAGTAAGTAAATACCTTGAACACATGCATAATTGTATTCAGGGTGCAGGATTTGTTCGGCTTGAATTTTTGGCTGATTCAGCAGGAATCCGCTATCTATAGCCAGCCTTTGCAGGGAAACAAAGAGGAAGTAAAACCCATCAGGGTTTACTTCCTCTTTAATAGGACAATCGCTAAGAAAAAAACAAAAACACTACAAACAAATATACACAACAATGGTAATTAAGTTTGGATAGCTGGTGAGACAAGGAAGGAAGAGGCCTATGGAATTGGAGGGGGGGTGCAGAGGAGGAGGAGTCTGCTAGTGTTCTGAGACGCCTTCCATAAGAAAAAAGGTCCAAGGACATAAACATGTTGCTGAAAACCAAAAGAGACAAAAGATGAACATCTCCTCCAATGCATACAGAAAAAATAACCGTGTGCCTCTGGTAACAGCATACAATTCAACACTAGAATAGATAACTAAAAAATTATCAAGGATTTTTTTTTTTAATTAAACGTTTTTCTTTCTCACAAAAGTATACAATTTTCCAATGCATATGCAACATTTTTCTTCATTACAATCATTCCACGTGTAACATCTATAGGTAACACATTAAATCGGGGTTCCACCCTAAAGTGGAACTTCCGCTGATCGGAACCCCCCCCCCTCCGGTGTCACAATTGGCACCTTTCAGGGGGGAGGGGGGTGGAGATACCTGTCAAAGGTATTTACACCCACTTCTGGAGTCTATGCCTCTTCCTGTCCTGCCGCGCTGTCTGCTGGGACACACACGGGTCCCAGAGACAGCGCTGACAATTCCTTTTGCGCTACGCGACTCGCGCATGCACAGTAGGGAACCGGGAAGTGAAGCCGATTCGCTTCACTTCCTGATTCCCTCACCTAGAATGGTGGCGGCAGCAGCCGAGAGCCGAGCGATCGATCGGCCTCGGCTGCCGGCATCGCTGGACCCCGGGACAGATGAGTGTCCATTTATTAAAAGTCAGCAGCTGTAGTATTTATAGCTGCTGGCTTTTAATATTTTTTTCCCAAGTACAGTCCCGCTTTAAGTTCCTGATCGATTACAGACACTGTTGCTATGTAGTAGCACATTTGTTTTTTTAAGCATTAGCATACTTTTTCAATTATATTTACTTGAGGGGAGTGGTATGTATGACCCGGGGACAAAGGGAGATGTATTCTCTAGTGCTATACACTTAGGTCAGATGCATTAAGCCAGCAGTCCCAAACTTTGTTATATTTTGCTGGGCACCCTCTATTAATGTAGATTAACTTTTTTTAGGGCAATGTGATGTTTATGTCAGTCTTCCAATCAGATAGTCTGGGGGGAGCCTGCCTCATCTAAAGTTTAGCGATTGTTTTCTGGGCAGAGAATAGTGTCTCATGCATAACATTTTATTGTATATTTGTCAGTGTCAGCATCTGGGAAAATACCCAGTAGGCACGGTTTGGGGTCTAGAATCAACGGGGACCCCATGTTGTCATTAAAGAAATCTACCTCCTGTCCTCCAGAATCCCTGCATGTATGGACAGGATCAAAGGAGGTGGTAGAATGTTCCTGTTTCTCGATTACATAATAGACATGTAGAAGGTTGTCCTTGATTAAATTTAGCCATTCTCACCGGTGTAAGTATGTACGGTGTAGAATGTATATTTGGATTAATCTGTCAAATAGTTTGGGTGAGACAGCTTCATGTGTCCAATACCTCATTACAGTCTCCATCTTCTATGTTCCCCAGGTCTCCTTTCCATCGTGTTTTTATATTATAGGCTATTTTCGTTGAAGAGGGGGTATGTAGCATGTTATAGAATATTGATATTGGTTTCTGGCGATCATCACTTTTGACTACATCCATTATAGGATTGCGGACGAGACCAAGTATCAATTCTGGGAATTGGGATTGAATAGCATGTCGGACTTTTAAGAATGGCAAAAACATGCGATTCAGGAGGGTGAATTCTAATTTTAATGCATCAAAACTTTTTAATTGACCAGCAGTGAGTAAGTGTGAGAGGTAGAAAATTCCCCCTTCTACCCCAGCCTCCTAATCTGGCACAATCAAGAGGTCTTGGAGGGCTCTATTATGCCAGATAGTACAGTGGTCGTTATGATAGAGGCCAGTCTCCATATCTTTCGGTAGTGGGTTAGGAGGGAGTTATGTTCTTATTTTTTTGTACTATTTTCGATGCCTGCTGCTATGGCACACATGGGGTCTGTTGTCAGTTGATCCCAGGTAGGGCATAGGAGTGAAGTGAATCGCTTCCTGTCCATCTTGTCTTGATGGAACAATTGGGATAGTTGGGATGCTAAGTAGTATAGACTGTAGTCCGGTAGTGCCGTACTGGCCAGATCAGTAGGGTTTTTGAGTAGTCGCCATGCTAATTTGTGCCTATTTTTCCCCCAAACAGAAGGTATAGAATTGCATCTATGGTTTTAAAAAATTTCAGTGGTAGATATACAGGGGCGTGCCATAATATATAGAGGATTTTAGGAAGGAGTATAATTTTAATGAGGTTGATGCGACCTAGTACCCCGAGAGGGAGGCGTGCACATATTTGTGTTTTAGAGTTAATCAGTGCAAACAGTGGTTCCACATTTAGAGAGACATAATCGATCGGTGACCTAGTTGCGCTCGCCCCCAGGTATCTCTGATACTATTGACTCACTGTAGGGGTAATTGGTTCTGTAGTTCAGTTTGGGGAGCAAGATCAAGTGGGAGAATTTGTGACTTCTTCCAGTTGATCCCGAGTCCGGAAAATTAGCCAAAGTGTTCAGTTGTTAGTAGTGTCATCAGCGTACAGGTTTATTTTTTTTCTAGATCGCCTATGCGTAAGTCCTGTATCGATGGGTTGCATCTGATAGATATTGCTAGAGGTTCTGTGGCCAGGGCATATAGTAGGGGGGATAGAGGGCAGTCCTGTCTGGTGCCTCTGGATAATTCAAAGGTATCTGACTGCCATACGTTAGCTGTTACTCCTGGCTACTGGGGCCTGGTATAGTAAGCGGATCCATCTAAGAAATTTGGGGCCAAAGCCGTATTGTGCCAGGCATTTCCACAAGTAGTTCCACTCTACCGAGTCGAATGCCTTGGCCGCATAAAGCGCGTCCACTACCCTCTCTCCAACATTATCCTGATGGGCTTGCATGTTTATCTAAGACTGAATGAGGTGTACCTGCCTGGCATGAAGCCGGCCTGGTCTTCATGCACTAGGGTTAGGATAACCTGATCAGGGCGCAGTGCCAACATTTTCGCCAATATTTTGATGTCTTGACCTGGAGCAGGGAGATGGGTCTGTATGATTCGAGGAGGCCCAAATCCTTTCCCCGTTTTGGGGATGAGTATTATAACTGCCTCCCTCATGGATGTTGGTAAGGCGAAAGTCTCAAATAGGTGAGTGTATGGGGTAAGCAGCCGAGGTAGGAGAGTCTCACTGTGTTGTGAATAGAATTCAGTGGGTAGGTCATCAGACCCAGGTGACTTGGATCTAGTGAAGCTGGCAATTGCAGTTGCTATCTCCTTGGTCGTTAGTGGTGCCTCAAGTGCTTCTATCTGGGTTGAAGTCTGTTGTGGGAAGGTGAGTTCTTCTAAGAAGCGATCAATGGGTGTTAGATCATTGGATGTAGTGGTGGTGTAGGGGGAGCTAAAAACTTGTGAAACATTGCGGTTACTGCTGTAGGTTCAGTTAACATCTCACCTGAGGGGTTCCGCAGGGAGATCACTACTGGGGTCTTTCCTCACTGTGAGCCATGTATGCTAAAAGCTTTCCCGCTCTTTCTTTCCGTGTTCAAAGAGTTTGTCTAGAGAATAAAAGCTTTCTTCTAGACATCTCATATTGCAGCTGGTTAACTACTCTAGATTGCAGTCCAAGGTGGGAGGCTTTATCGGGAGTTGGGTCGGTCTCATACTGGCGTTCTGCGAGGCAGAGCTCCTCCAGTATCTTATCTGCCTTTTCAACTCTAGTTATTTTGAATCTATTAATATGAGATATCAGAGTGGCCCTTACATGGAGTTTGAATTAGTCCCATATATTCGCAAATGAGGTAGAGTGAGTGTTTTCTTGGAAGTATCATTTACATTTATCGTCTTTCTGACAATCATCTGGTAATAATAACAGCCAGAAAGGGTTCAATCTCCATGTCCTAGATGGTTTAACTATAGGGACAGCTAGTGTAATCCAGTACGGACTATGATCCGACAAGAGTCTAGGGCAAAAGGCTGCGTCTAGTGGGCGAGGCACTAGTATCTGTGACGGGAGGATAAAGTCTATGCGGGACATGGTGTTGTGGGTGGAACAGAAGCATGAGTATGCTCTGGCGTTTGAGTGTTTGGTCCTCCACAAGTCAGCCAGATTGAAGGATGATATCAATCTGGTGGATGTACAAGATCTAGGAGTCGAGGCAGGCTGTTGTGCTCTGTTCAGGTCTGGATTTAGGGTGGCATTGAAGTCTCCCAGCCAAATGGCAGGAATCGTCAGTTTTTTAGCATGAATAAAAAACATAACGATCTTGGGGTTCTGAGCTCACGTCACACAATTCAAAGTGCAGGGACTTGGTTATGAGCAGTGACACCCCTCTTGCATGTGTGGTATAGACTGAATGATATGCCCAGCCAATTCGTGGCCATTTAAGGGCAAGCTGTATGCGGCCGTCTATATGCGCCTCAACAAGGACTATAATGTCTGCCCTTTGTTTTTTAATGTAGGATAGGACTGCTGTGCATTTAACTTTGTCTCGTAATCCTTTAATGTTCCAAGTTAAGAATTTCAAAGAGGCCATGGTATAGTGTGATGTAAATAACAGAGAAGTTTGATCATATAGCACCATTATGTCACACAAGAGGAGGTCATTACCCTATACATGCTGGCAAGCCCTCCAGATAGTATAGCATGTAGAAATATATTGAACATTGCATTCTGGAAATGGCATTTGTTTTGGTTGCATTGGACTTTTAATATAACAATCCCCCCTCCCTCCCACCCAGCCCAACACCGACCTCAACTGGTGTGGGCATGTTCCCATAACAAAACATTAACTTGCGTGTGAAGTGGGTCAAAAACGTCATTCAAGTAAAACAGTAACATAGAGAAAACCTGCATCTGGGCCCTGAGTGAAAAGGGTTGATGCGGTAATACTGCTCTGGAATAAAACTTTGCAGGGCATAATGTGGTAGGGCTTGTGTGGCATGGGGGGGGGGGGGCAGATTCCAAGGTGAATCTATACCCATGGTCCAGGTCTCTCTGGTAGTGCAAGGGGGGTAAAACTTCACTGAGTAAGTCTTGCATATTGTAATGCCGCGTACACACGAGCGGATTGTATGGCGTACTTAGTCCGTCATACAATCCGACGGACAGTCTGTCGTACTTTCCACTGAATGGACTTGACCACACACGGATACACAAACAGTCCGTCGAAAGCTTGCGCGATGACGTGTACAGCATGTACGACGGGACTAGAAATAGGAAGTCCAAGACACAGCAAAGCACCCTTCCGCCGTGTAAATCCTTTCTGGGCATGCGCCATTCTTAGTCCGTCGAACTAGCATACTGACGACCGTATTGTCAGCTGAAACCAAAGTACGACGGACAGAATTTCGAAAAAACCGAAATACTTAGTACTCCGGACTGCACGCTGAAAAAGTCCGCTGAAGCCCACACACGAGCGGATTGTCCGCTGAAATGTGTTTCGACGGACTAAGTACGCCATACAATCCACCCGTGTGTACGCGGCATAACACTTCTGTGACTCCTAGTATTAGTTCTCCATTTGCAAAGGGGAATGTTTAATCTGCTTGCGGCCTTGGCCTAAGTACTTTGTGCAGTGTGGCCATAGCTTTTTGGGTACACTTGCATGTGCCCGGACAGGCTAGCGTTAGTTTAGAGCAGTGCTTCTCAATTATTTTCTGTCATGCCCCCCCCTAGGAAGAAGAAAACATTTTGCGCCCCCCGCGCGACTGTAAATAGTATCATTTGTCTATAAAATTGTTATAAGTACACCTCTACATAACACTGTATCCTTATTAACGTATATGAGAATAAAAAAAGAAAGAAATGTGGATCAATTTACAAGATAAAATAGCTTTATTAACTGTAGCAGAAAAGATTTAAAGGAGCACAGGATTTAACGGAGCACAATAAAAGCCTTTTCATCAGAACACTGACCTTTTTTGGCTGAATCGGCGGTGTCCCCTTTTATGTGTCTTCAACTCCTTTCTTTTAGGCGTTTTTCTGTACAGAGGACCGATTTCCGGGTCTAAAAGTCACACGGGCGGGTTTGGCCAATCAGGATAGAGCATCATGTCTATCCAATCGGGTCCTCTGCATGTATCACGTGCGTTGGCGGTCACATGGTCCTCCGCGTCGGGCTGCGCTGGGACAATCTCCAGTGTTCGCGCTGGCCCCTCTCTCCAGCCGTAGAGTTGCTAGGCAACCAACGCCGTGTGGGATGCCGCTTGCGAGTGAGTCGTATCATGCGATCTAGACATCCAATATGACAGTATTTGCCGAGGTCAAACGAGCCCCCCTTTACGGAGCCTCACTATTTGAGAAGCACTGGTTTAGAGCATCCTTAATGGTTGGACAGGTTGGTCTCCGAATAATGCACTGTTTCAAGTGATGTATATGAAGGATAGGGCCTTTTCATCTCAAGAGTGGATAGTGGGGTGGGGGGGGGGATAGTGCGAACGGCAAATTGGAAAAATTGAAAATGGAGGCTCGGTAGGAAGTCTACAGTACCTGAAAAAAGTGCAGAGAAAGAGGCTTGTGGTCCCTGGTTGCAGTGTACAGCCGTGTGCTGTATATTGTAGATTTTTTTGGACTTTAATAAAGAGTTTATTGAAAAACCGTACAACAAAACATTCAGACACAGTTTCATTGCGGCCATAAATTCCAATACAGCAGTTATAACATATATCACATGGTGTGTAACATATGGATTCTTATAAGGGGTCAACTAGCTGTATATATACAACAACATTTGTTCCAATAGTGCAGTAAAAATTTCCAATCTCAATTAACAATCTAGACTGTCCTGAATCATAAGGAGTACTATAAAAATTGAACACATAACAATAGCCAGGTATGTGGGAGAGCTAATAAAAGTAGTCCACGCTCAGATATAAGGCAAGAAAATGTAACATCACTTTCTCCCTATGCATTTTTGGTTGTTCACCATGGTTCCTCTAAGCAATTATTTTAAAAGCCATAGGTCATACAATTATTATAATTTTTTTGGCACTATCCGTATCTAACAGATTACATCTGTAATAGTCTGTCTTTGACCAGTTGGGTTGGACCTAGTCCCGGAGTGTCCAGCCAAGGTTGCCACATTGAGTAGAATTTCTATGTTGGTAGGTCATTTTTTCCCGTATTAGCATATTATTTACCATTACTATCCATCGTTCCCCCGTTGGTACCCTTGGAGTTATCCAGAGTCTCGCAATCGTTTTGCACGCTAAGTATAATAGCCGTAGAACTGCTGTGTGGCCATTCGGTGAGAATGAGGGCATCTCCAAGGCACCAAGGAGGCAAACAACTGGGTCATGTAGAATTGCAACTTTAAATACCTGAGAGATAGTGGATAGAACATAGTGCCAGTATCGGAACAATTTTGGACATTTCCACACCATGTGCAATAAATCTCCTTCATGCCTACAGCATTTTGGACATATTGGGGAATCCCTGAACCCCCATTTGTGCAGTTTGGTCAGTGTCCTATATACTCTCTGCAATAAGAATAAATGTGACAACTTGTGTGATGTCGAGACTGATGCCAATGGGGCAGAGGTCAGACATAACTCCCATTTTTCCCTGTCAATAAAACCCAAGTCTTTTTCCCACCCCTTTTTACAGGGTACTTTTAGATGCATCATGCGTTGAATATATTAGTCTGGTATATACTTTCGAGACCATACCTTTCCTATCCTCCGTCAGCAGCACATCGTCATCAGAGGATGCGTCACTGGCACAAGGGAGGATATTCTACTTTCACTTTGTATAGCATGTCTGAGTTGTATGTATATTGTAGGTTAATCATGCGCTTTCCAGTTGGCTTCCCGGCTCTCTAGTAAGGCAATGGTGTCTTCAGGAGTTTCAAAGTAAATGGCACCATCATAGTCTTCTACACGAAGGCGTGCAGGGAACAGCATGGAATATTTAAGGTTTTTGATGCCTAGGTGTCTTTTGGCTTCAGTAAAACTTTGTCTGCATTTTTGTACTTCAGTGGAAAAATCTGGGAAAATGGCCACCTTGAAATTGCCAATGGGTATATTGCCTTTCACTCGTGCCATGCGTAGTCCTGCGCCACGATCTTTGTAATTCAGCAGTTTAGCAATAAATGTACGTGGAGGGGCACCCTGTGGCGACTGTCTGGTGAGCATGCGGTGCACTCTTTCAAGAGCAAATGTGGCTAAAAAGGCCTATCTGCCATACGTTGTGATCAGCAGTTGTTCTAGGATTGTAGTTGGGTCTTTCCCCTCAGTCCCTTGTGGCAGACCAATAAGGTGAAGGTTGCACCTATGGAGCCTGTTCTCCATGTCGTCTTATTTTGCAAGGAGTTGATTGATCTGGTACTGCATGTGTTCGGATACATTCTTTAATGGCGGGATCGCGTCTTCTACCTCCCCCAATCTGGTCTCCGAGGTCTTAATCCGTTCATTGAGCTTCTGAAGGTCAAAACATCCTGTAAAGTATCCTCGTACCTCCTCTGGAGACGAGCGGATTGCTGGAATCTTGGAGTCCGGGCTGGATGGTTTGGGAGAGAGGTGAAATCCGGCGCAGTAGTGCAGTGCTGAGGAGGAGAACTCGTGTACCTCCTCTGTTTATGCTCGTGGCGCTGAACTGACTGGAGGCAGGTGGATCTCTGGGACCCTGGAGCCCACACTGGAAGGTGGCCAGAAACTGGAGGGGAACCAATATGATCAGGGTGGTCTCCAGATTGGAAACGAGGTGGATTTATCAGGCTCAAACTTTCCTTTCCTTTGGAATGAATATTGAATGGGACATTAATTCCTTTATTAATAATGACTGAGATATAATTATGTCTTTTTTTGATTACTTTTTTTCTGTCAACATTTAGCTTTCTATGCTTTTAGAGGGGTTTACTATTTTTATTTTTATTGTGTTGCTACGCGTGTTCATTTTTTAATTTTATTATTTAAGATTGCTAAGTATGAATTTTATTGTATTCCATTGGTGTAATATTGCTTGTTAACCACAAGATGTCGCCACTTCCCAAGCTTACTCGTCCACATTTTTTTTTTTTTGGCTATATGTGCACAAGCTCTAGCCTTCTTAGTTGTGACTGGCTTCTGATTGAGGTTCCAGTTTCCGGAGCGCAAGCTACTTCTGGTTCCTGGTACGACCTTAGCCTCCGGTGTTTACACCAACCGGTCCCCTATAAATAGAAGTAACTTGCACATGGTGCCGTTCGGACGTGAGTAAGAGGAGCTCCGCCCAGCCTTGAGCCTAAGCACCTCCCAGACATTCCAGCAAAGACCTCTAAACCCCGCTCCATGCTCAGGAAAAGGTCCGGAACCGGGTCAGGGTCCCATCTGCCTTCCACCGGCAACATTAAAAGATATTTGGCTGCGGAAAGATCAAGCCTCGGCGCACGCGGCAGACAGGCCCGATCTCCGAGATTGAGTGTCTCTCCCTCCTCACACGCCGCCTCCGCCAGGGAAAGCTTGCCGGCATCCTCCTGCTGCTCGAACATCATGGAAGACGCTGCTTCGCCCGCTGGCTCAGACATGACATTCCTGGTGAGAACACTTAAAAAAGCACTTGTTTCATGGACTAGAAAAGGCTATTAAGAAAGAAATCACAGCGGTTATAGCAGACATGACACATATTTTGTCTAGGATTGAAGATGCAGAACAGCGTCGGGACTCTCAGGCAGTAGCCATTAAAGAGATACAAGACACGGTGACCCAGCTAGCCCTTGCACACCGAGCCTCCCTATACAAACTTGAGGGCATCGAAAATCGCAATCACAGAAACAACTTGGGATTCAGTGATTCCAGAGGCAACCGGTGACAATGATCTTGAACCATCAATCCGGGGCATATGCAATACAATACTGGGTAACACGGTGACTGACCCGCTGCGATTCGACAGGGTTACACTGGGCTCTGTGACAGCGCAATATCGCATCTGACCAGCCTCGCGATGTCATATGCAGGCTGCATTATTTTGAGGATAAAAACGCAATAATGGCCAAATTACGCAACCCCCTCTCTATTGATTTTGACGGTTAAGATCTTCCCTGATCTCTCCAAGGAAATGCTAGATTGTTGCAGAACCTTGAAACCTCTTTTGGAGAACCTCCGTTCTGCTGGAATCACATAAAGATGGGGTTTTTCCTCTTGCCTCATAGCCACTAAAAACGGTCGCTCCCATACACTCAGATTTCCTGAGGAGCTTCCCAGTTTTCTCAACCTATCACCAATGGAGCTCCCTAACTGTCAGGATCTGATCCCAAAATTCTCATCTCCACCAGATCTTCAATGGAGGAAAACCTCCCTCGAAGAAAAGGCGTACCTCAACCCCCGGTTCCACTCAAAAGCATAACTGAGCAGGACATAGCTCATACCGATCCCACTGCAGACCCTTTTCTTTTCTTTCCTTTTTTTTTTTTATTTATTTTTTTATTTGTGGCGCCACTCATCATTACTACGCCCACAGTGGGATGCTCTGACATAGGAGTTCTCAGACTACTCCTCTAAGTATCTAGTAAGCTGTAGTAAGGGAGTTTGCTTTTCAATGGATACCGAGGCTTTGGTTACTAATACTTGGTTCGGTACAGGTATATATGTTTTGTTTATTTCTTTCCTAAGGGTTCCTGTTATATTTGCTTTATAGTTTATACTCTGGAGTTCATTCTTTATAGTTACGACATGTGGTTTCTCTTTAGGCTGTATGCTGGCGTGGCACTCTGCACTTATACACTCAGCACAGCGTCTCTCTGCCTCCCCTCCCCCCCCCCCCCCCCTCCGATGGGGCTGGTGAGAGTGAGTTACCTACCCGATACAAGTTGTGATCCTCGTCGGAGGTATCTGACGGTGGCTTGCTCTCCCCACCCCTCAGGGCTCACTGCAGTTTGCTGAGTGAAAACCAGGTATTTTTCCTGAGATTACTGATATGTATATGCTTTTTTCATTTAAATCTTCTCCGTTTCTATCTTCAGCTCTTTCTCCTTCCCTCCTCTTCCCCAACTTAAGCCCAAGGGTCGCTTGGTGTTATGGTGATGGCTACGCTGAAAGTAACCTCATATAATGTGAGGGGCCTTAATGTGGCTGCAAAGAGACATCAAATCTCATGGGAGCTAAAAAGGTCTAATTGCTCTATCGCCTTTTTACAAGAAACGCACCTAACGCACTCCACATCCACCAAATTGTCCTCACCCAACTTTCCCCAATGGTTCTATAGTCTTTTAGATACCAACAAAGCTAAAGGTGTGGCCATCGGTTTCAGCAAGTGCACACCCTTTCGCTTAATAAATATGATAGTGGATGATCATGGGCTTTTCTTATTCCTTAAGGGCTTTTTAGGTAACACCCAGTGTACTTTAGCAAACGTATATGGTCCTAATTTCAACCAACCCTCTTTTCTTATTCACATCATTAATAAACTCTCACGATTTGCTGAAGGAGTAACTATTACTCGCAGGGGACTTAAACATGCCAATCGACCCTATATTAGATACATCTCAAGGCCGATCCACTATCTCATGTAAACGACTAGCAGCGGTTAAAAAGAAGCTTGTAGACCTCCAATTGATGGATGCTTGGCGTCGATTCCACCCAAAAGAAAAGGACGGCTTATTTTTCCAAAACACATCAATCCTAATCCAGGATAGATAACATTTTCATAGACCACCACCACCTTCCCCTACTTCAGCAAACATAGGCACAGTGACTCTTTCTGACCATGCCTTCCTTAACACAACGATCCTACAACTGGAAGTTAAACGATTCCCTCCTCTCTAATCCAACGGAGGTCTCTATACTATCCTCACATCTAACGCAATACTTTAAAGAAAATAAAGCCTATGATACCTCCCCAGCTACTGTTTGGGAGGCGCATAAAGCCATGATCAGAGGCCGCCTCATTGAAATAGGAGCGAGGGAGCATTGTCAGCGAATTGAACAGGTGCTGCTCCAACTAGCTAATCTTGATCGAAAACATAAGTTCACCCAACACATGACAGACCTTGAAGCCCTTACACTTAAGCGAGAAAGACTGAAAAGCTTACTAGACTTGGAAACTAGAAGAAAATTCCAATGTATTTCCCAACAACTGTATGAATGGGGAAACAAACCTAGTAAACAGTTGGCTAGATCGCTTAGAGCGAAGAAGTCATCCTCATTCATCCCCAAAATGAAACTTCCATCGGGAGAGGTTGCGCATGCTACCCCGATCATAGCTAAAGCTTTCAGAGATTATTATGTAGATCTGTATAATGTACAAAACAGTCTTTCCTCCCTCTCTCAGGAAGTCCACACCTTTATGCTTAAATACTTTAGGGTAGCTAAATTGCCGAAACTCCCCAAATCTGTTTTTAAAGATCTGGAAGTGGATTTTTCAGTTGAAGAATTCCAAAGCGTGTAGAAAACCTCTCCCTCTGGGAAAGCCCTTGGCCCGGATGGGTTCACCGTGCTTTATTATAAATCATTTGACGACATTCTTCTCCTTCACCTTACAGCATATGCTAACGCAATTTCCCAAGTCTCATTCCTATGCCCAGAATCCCTTTCTGCCCACATATCAGTCATCCCTAAACCTGGGAAAGACCCCACACTGTGTGGAAGCTATAGGCCAATTTGCTTATTTAATATCGACATTAAACTCTATGCCAAGGCCTTAGCGAATCGGTTACTTCCCCTTCTACCGAGATGGGTCTCTGCTGATCAATCCGGTTTCATACCTTCTAGAGAGGCAAACCAACCAACTCTCTACGGAGCATTTCCCTGATTCAGTATGTGCATAGGTGCTCCCAGTCCACCCTACTCCTCTCCACAGACGCTGAGAAAGCCTTTGATAGGGTGGACTGGGACTATCTTAAGACAACCTTACGTTACTTAGGCCTGGGCCCAAAAATGCACCATCGTATTTCTTCCCTATACTCTAACCCCTCCGCATAAATCCGTATCAATGGGACACTGAGCGATCCCTTCATCTTGCATAATGGCACTAGGCAGGGTTGTCCCTTATCCCCCCTCCTTTTTGCTATCACACTGGAACCCTTTCTGGCCACGATTGGACACAATATTAACATACATGGCATTGAGATTGATAATAGAATCCATAAATATGCAGCTTACGCTGACGATATCTTATTCTTTATACAACAACCCTGTATTTCACTCCCTAACTTAATGGCAGCCTTCTCTACTTTTCAGAAAATATCCAACTTCAAAATTCATTTGACAAAATCCAAAATCCTAAATATCAATATCCTGAAATCTCAGGTGGAGGCACTGAAACCACTTTTCCCCTTAATGGGAACAACCCTCTTTGAAATATCTGGGCATATAGCTTACCCCCAACATATGCTCCCTCTTCAAACAAAATCATATCCCTCTACTAAATGGCGTTAGAGAGGATTTGAGAAAGTGGTCCAACCTTTCTCATTCCTGGTTAGGTAATATAAATATAATTAAAATGAATATCCTCCCACGCATTCTCTTCATTTTCCAAATGATCCCACTGGGTGTTCCTATAGGGTTCTTCAACATCTTACAATCCATGATCTCCCACTTTATCTGGCGTGATAACCATCCCAGGGTAGCTAGAGATGTTCTGTTTTGCGCCAAGTGGAGAGGAGTGTTGGCCCATCATTGTTGTAGTGCTATCGAGTGTAGCTGACTGGAAATATACTAAGGACACCAAGTTATGGGTGCAAATTGAATACACGCTGAGTGGTACAGATTTATCAACTGCGCCCTGGTTCCCTCGCCAGTTCAGGAATCTTAGTCATCTGACCCCAACTCTCACAAAATCCTCTCTGGACGTCTGGGATGCTATACATAGGAACACTCTTGGGACTACAACTCCCCGCTGATGCCTTTGCTCAACCATAAATTCTTCTTACCAGGCCTTTTGGACTCCGGCTTTAAATCTTGGTCCCCAAATGAACCTCTTCTGCTGCACCACGTTCTTCAATCTAATACTTTGAAACCGATTGCCGTGATCCTCCAGTCTAATTCCACCACCTTTATGAACTTATGGAGGCATAATGAACTGCTATTCTTCATAAGGTCGCTACCCCGGCCCATACGTGGATTACAAGACCTCAACGCCGTTTAGGTAGGGTTTAACCAAAAGGCCCCACTGCAACATAGCATCTTGACATTCTACAAAGCACTTCTGGAGCTCCACAATTCCGGTCTCCCATCCTTTTTGACAAAATGGGAAGCGGACTTAAACACCCCCATCACGAACAAACGGAAGCACAATGTAATGAAACTGGTTCACATCTCTTCTATAGCTTTAAAAATGACTGAGGTCAATTATAAGCTCCTCTCTAGGTGGCACTACACACCATCCAAATTGCACCAGATGTTCCCTGCCAATTCCCCATTGTGCTGGAGGAGTTGTCGGAACAAAGCTACTCACGCACACATATGGTGGTTCTGCCCAATTATCCGCCCCTATTAGACCAACATCCTCAAATGAATCTTTCAAATCACAGGGGTTTCCCTACCAAACGACCCATGGACTATTCTCTTTCATGTGACCACTGTTTCCATTAGATCATATAAGTGCTCACTTATGCCCCACCCGCTGAACACTGCTAAAGCTTTAATCCCATCTGTTTGAGGTCAAACATCAACCCCATCAATAAAAACTTGGTTTCAAAAGGTCGCTGAGGTCTTGGTCATGGAAGATATTACTCATAATGCTAGAGGTACCTCTGACCGTCACAAAAAGACCTGGTCACCCTGGCTCGAATTCACGACCACCTCTTGTTATAAGGAAATCATGTCAAAAGTTCAGTAGGTTGCTACTCATGTCCCCTAAAATTTGATTACTGTTGTGAAGCGGTTGCTGTTAGTCTGACCTTATAGGTTTTAATTAGGCTATAACTGGTTGATTGACCTGCATGCCACCGACATCCCCCACTCCCCCCGCCTTTAGCTACCGCACACTATCTGCCCCCTCTCCTTCCTTCCCCTCCTCTCTTCCTCTTTTCAACCTTTTCTTTGTCTCTTTATATTCTTTATCTCGAGCTTTCTCACTCCGTTTTTGCTCTAGAGCGTGATGAAAATCCTTTATTGCATAATTTCACAGTAAAGTTACAAATTACGGATGGACTGTTGTCTTGCCAGACGAACAGATGATTCATGAAGTGACATATCTATCCCTTCTCTGTTGAGAGGTTAATATCTAAGTTTGTGTATTGCATTTAATCCAACACACAGATGATCCAACGTATTGTGTATTTTATAGGACTGTCTATCGCCTATCTTATTTTCATTGTGATACCTATGCTTTGTATGTCTTTCTGTGATTTGTTGAATTTCAATAAACATTTATTAAACAAAAATAAATAGAAGTAACACACACCTTAACCATGCCCCTGATGACACATCTTTATGATGAAACGATGAGTGAAGTAAAGACGTGTGACGTGGACTGGGACGCGGTGGCCACCTTACTGGTTGGAAAGCTGGTTGTTTCGATATGCCTGCTTGCTTATTATGCAACTCTTATCATGTGGTCTCTTGAGCCCTGATATCCAATCTTGGGTAGTGGATTAGTGTAATCTTGGTGAAGCGGACCAATTTGTGCAGGAGGACCATTGGTGTTATTATCTATTTTATCCTTCGCTTATATCCCTTCTATTGAGCGTAAGGGTCAGTATTATTGGGTGCTGGTGGCGGCTGTTCTGTCTATTATTCCTTGATTCATCTTGTGGTGGACTTTGAATGGATCCCTTTTCAACAGCCTATTATTGATGAACTTTATTTTAAATGAGCTCTACACCTTTTTACTTAACTATTGAAAGCCGACAGAGGTATTAAAGAGACCAGAAGAAGCAGAGAAAGAGTTACAGATATAAAAGGATAAAGGGAGTAAACCTGAATATTCAAAACCACAAAGCCGCAGGCTGCATAGACAATACACAGTATCTGCACACACAAAGCGGCTGGGTCATTAGCACCCCTGACCAGTTACCCGCCGGGGGTTAATGCACCTAGAAAGATTGCTGAAATTTAAATGACGGCAGAAGAAATATAAAACATTGGAAAAACCAAGTTAGTGTGTAAACGATTCGATAGGAACTAAGAAGTGGGGTGTAACCCCGGTTGACCATCAATCCACTATATTATACATCAACCTTCTATCCTATAAGGACGGCTCTATGAGAGATAAATAAAGGATATGGTACTGTAATTATATTCAGTGCCTTGCAAAAGTATTCGGCCCCCCTTGAACTTTTCAACCTTTTGCCACATTTCAGGCTTCAAACATAAAGATATAAAATTTTAATTTTTTGTGAAGAATCACCAACAAGTGGGACACAATTGTGAAGTGGAACGAAATCTTTTGTTTATTTGCTAAACTTTTTTAGCAAATAAAAAACTGAAAAGTGGTGCGTGCAAAATTATTCGGCCCCTTTACTTTCAGTGCAGCAAACTCACTCCAGAAGTTCAGCGAGGATCTCTGAATGATCCAATGTTGTCCTAAATGACTGACGGTGATAAATAGAATCCACCTGTGTGTAATCAAGTCTCTGTATAAATGCACCTGCTCTGTGATAGTCTCAGGGTTCTGTTGAAAGCGCAGAGAGCATCATGAAGACCAAGGAACACACCAGGCAGGTCCGTAATACTGTTGTGGAGAAGTTTAAAGCCGGATTTGGATACAAAAAGATTTCCCAAGCTTTAAACGTCCCAAGGAGCACTGTGCAAGCGATCATTTTGAAATGGAAGGAGTATCAGACCACTGCAAATCTACCAAGACCTGACCGTCCCTCTAAACTTTCAGCTCAGACAAGGAGAAGACTGATCAGAGATGCAGCCAAGAGGCCCATGATCACTCTGGATGAACTGCAGAGAACTACAGCTGAGGTGGGAGAGTCTGTCCATAGGACAACAATCAGTCGTACACTGCACAAATCTGGCCTTTATGGAAGAGTGGCAAGAAGAAAGCCATTTCTCAAAGATATCCATAAAAAGTCTCGTCTAAAGTTTGCCACAAGCCACCTGGGAGACACACCAAACATGTGGAAGAAGGTGCTCTGGTCAGATGAAACCAAAATCGAACATTTTTCCCACAATGCAAAACGATATGTTTGGCGTAAAAGCAACACAGCTCATCACCCTCAACACACCATCCCCACTGTCAAACATGGTGGTGGCAGCATCATGGTTTGGGCCTGCTTTTCTTCAGCAGGGACAGGGAAGATGGTTAAAATTGAGGGGAAGATGGATGCAGCCAAATACAGGACCATTCTGGATGAAAACCTGTTGGAGTCTGCAAAAGACCTGAAACTGGGACGGAGATTTATCTTCCAACAAGACAATGATCCCAAACATACAGCAAAATCTACAAAGGAATGGTTCACAAATAAACGTATCCAGGTGTTAGAATGGCCAAGTCAAAGTCCAGACCTGAATCCAATCGAGAATCTGTGGAAAGAGCTGAAAACTGCTGTTCACAAACGCTCTCCATCCAACCTCACTGAGCTCGAGCTGTTTTGCAAGGAAGAATGGGCAGGAATTTCAGTCTCTCGATGTGCAAAACTGATAGAGACATACCCCAAGCGACTTGCAGCTGTAATCGCAGCAAAAGGTGGCTCTACAAAGTATTAACGCAAGGGGGCTGAATAATTTTGCACGCCCCACTTTTCATTTTTTTATTAGTTAAAAAAGTTTCAAAAATCCAATAGATTTCGTTCCACTTCACAATTGTGTCCCACTTGTTGGTGATTCTTCACAAAAAATAAAATTTTTATATCTTTATGTTTGAAGCCTGAAATGTGGCAAAAGGTTGAAAAGTTCAAGGGGGCCCAATACTTTCGCAAGGCACTGTAATTATTTAAAGCGGAGGTTCACACAAAAATTGAATCTCCGCCTTTCGGAAACCTCCCCCCTTCCAGTGTCACATTTGGCACCTTTCAGGAGGGAGGGGGGTGCAGATACCTGTCTAAGACAGGTATTTGCACCCACTTCTGGGCATAGACTCCCACGGGAGTCTACGCCTCCTCCTGTCCCCCCACGCTGTCTGCTGACACACACGGATCTCAGGAGATAGCGGGGACCAGTTAGGACGCGCAGCGCGACTCGCACATGTGCAGTAGGGAACTGGGAAGTGAAGACACAACGATTCACTTTCTGGTAACCTCACCGAGGATGGCAGCGGCATCTGCTCATAGCTAAACGATTTGATCGGCTTCGGCTGCCGACATCGCTGGACCCTGGGACAGGTAAGTGTCCATTTATTAAAAATCAGCAACTGCAGTATTTGTAGCTGCTGGCTTTTAATATATTTTTTAACTCTATGGTGTTCTGACCATATAAGAATATAAGACCAACCTGGGGAGACAGAAAATTATAAGCAAGAAATTCAAAATGAGAGATAGAACTTTAAAAGGAAGTGAAATAAAAATGTTAAAGGTAAATGCAAAGCAAGTACAATTAAGAAATATATGACACAAGAAGGAAGCCCAAAGAGCCCAGGATCTGAAAAACAACAAGGGGCCAAAGAAAAAAAAGCACCAGGAAAGAAGCAAGGAGAGATTTCTGTTTGAGGGAATATATGGGAGTAGAAAGTGAATCTGAATCTGAGACAAGTAAAATTATGGAACAAGGCGCAATCTCCCAAATGCCAACAAAACTAGAAATTATAGAGATGTTTACAACATTGGAAAATTCTATTAACTACTTAAGGACCGCCTCCTGTATATACACATCGGTACTTTGAAGAGGGATATCTCGGTAATGGCAGCAGCTGCTGCCACAACTGAGATATCCATCTTTACCGGAGGCGGTCCTGTTTACGATAATGGTGGTCTCCGTGGCAGATTCGCAGAGAGATCACCGTTATCGGTGGCGGGAGAGGTGCCACTCCCACTCCTGCCTCTCTCCCGCGCCCTCCGCCGCTTACCGGAGCCGTCGTTAGTGGCGGAGGCGATCGGGTCCTTTCCTGTGCTGGGTATGGTGTCGAGTGAGGCTAAGATGGCCCCCACTCGTTTCTATCCCATAGGAGGGCGGAAGCGATGTGAAAATGTCACTTCCGCCCATACCTCTTAAAGGAACATTTCTCTTATATTCACCGACCGACACAGCTCCTCTCTGTAACTAAATGGGTTTTTTAGCCTGCCACTAGGAGAACTAGGCAAAATTGTAACACAATACACAGAACTTTCAGTACCGCCCCGGGGGGCAGACCCTGTGCTAACAACCCTCCCTGCTGCCCCAGCAGACTCAGTTTTATTTTGCCTAGTGAAGGAGAATGACCTAGGAACCCTGCGGGCCCTTTGGTCCATTTTTTTGATGCAGGATTTATACTTTTGCGCAAGATGAAAGATCCTGGGATCTTCTATCAGCTGCTGGCTGGGTGACAGCCTGGTTAAGTTATCCTTGTAGTCCCCCCAGTCCGGCCATCGAGCTTGTGCAGGTTGCAGCTAAGGCTCGGCAGGCCATGACATACCTCAGCTCCAGAGGTGGTTGTGAGCTTCAATGCTCCGGGCTGTATATATGACCGGGCTACTGGTCACAGTATACCGGGCCAGCAGCCACCCTGTAACTCCACAGGAGTGGGTCTGTGATGGAATGTCTCCCAGCTCTTCAGGACTGGTAAGTACGGCTCTCTCTCCCTTGGGGGGTTGAGCAGCTGGGCATTCCCTGGGAGGTCGGTTCGGGGATCACCTCACCTTCTTCTCTTCTTTCCCACGTCTCTATCTTCTCTCCCCCCCCCCCCCCCGGGGGGTGGGCGGCTGCATGTGCAGCGGGCGGTGTGTGTATGGGGATCGCTGGGTCTCTCACCTGTAGGGGGTCTGTGCGGCTAGCGATGCTCCTGGTCCCGGTGTGGGGGGTCCCAAAAGGTATTTTTTCTGGTTGGAGGCAGCGCCGTTCTGTAATTTTTCTTGTCACCGCATGGCGCTGTCCGGCGGCCATTTTGACTGATAGCAGAGCAGGTTCCCCTTGTGAGCCTCAGCGGCCAATTTCTATGGGATTTTCCTATTAGTTGCATTGGTGGCCATTTTTTTGAAGCCCGAGCGCAGTTTTCAACGCAGTTCTCTTGTGGCAGCATGCCATGTGCTATCACATGCTGTTTCCTGTGTCCACTGTGTGTACAGGATGTTGGATGGCCATTCCCGGAACGCTGGTGCAAGCTCTGCAGATCGTATCATCGCTCTTTTCTACAGCTGCTGCCGACAGTTTCTTCACTCTGCAACTGGGCAACCTCCTGGGGACTGTAGGCATGGCTAGTAATCATCACAGAATGCCCCAGGGTGCTGAGTCCGGCGCTAGGAACCCTCCCCCCCCCCCCCCCCCAGGCGGCAGCAGGAGGGTGGGACCTTCACTGTCCTAAGTCCCCTTTCAGGTGGCAGACATGGTAGGGGGTCAGCATGGCTTCAGAAACTGGTGTTTCTTCCCCAGAAATCCAGGCAACCGGGTCACCTGAGGACAATGCTGTGCCCATGGACACCCTGACCCTGAAGGATCCCATGGACAGGAAGGCCTAGGCAGTGGCTCGTTCCTTTTTTACGGTTGTGGGGTCAGCCGTGCGACCTGTACTGGCATCCGCACTGGTGTCGCAGACACTGACTGAGTGGGCAAAGCTTTTGCACCGCGAATTGGGAGAGCAACAGGCCACCCCTGTCTGCGTGGAACTAGCAGACCAACTAGTGCAAGGCCTTAAGTACGTCCAAGAAAGCCCTGAAAAGCTAAGGAGCCACGCCACAGGCAAAGGCCCTCTTTTTCCGGGACAAATCTCCGTTGTCCCTGGATCGACAAATCCAGGTGAGTCAGCCAGTCGGACTCCCTGATCTGGTGGTTGAGGTCCCTGGTGATTCAGTCCGCAAAATCGTTCCTTCCTCTGAAATGGATGGTGATCACTATGGACACCAGTCTATCCGGCTGGGGTGGAGTGATGGGGATTCAGTTGGCTCATTCCGGACCTCTGGTCGACGGAAGAATCCAAGTTACCGATCAATCTGCTCGAATTGACAGCGATCAGGCTGTGTCTCCACACATGGTCGATGTGTCTTCAGGGGCGTCCGACCAGGATACAGTCAGACAACGCCACGGCTGTGACGTACATAATCACCAAGGGGGATCAAGAAGCTCAGCCGCTGCTCGGGAGGTCGCTAACATACTTCGGTGGGCAGAGTGACACGTTCTGTCCCTGTCAGCCATTTACATCCCGGGGGTGGAAAATTGGCAGTCGACAGATGCTGGACCCAGGAGAATGGGCATTGCATCCGGAGATATTCAGGTGGTTGTGCCTGAAATGAGGCACACCAGATGTGGATCTATTGGCCTCCTGCCTCAATCGGAAGGTTCCCGAGATTCCTGTCCAGGACAAGAGCTCCGTGGGCAGATGCGTCAGACGCGCTGGTGGCTTCATGGGATCAGTACCAGCTGATCTACTCCTTTCCTCTGCTAAAACTGTTGCAACGCCTGCTGCGCAGAGTGGAAGCCGAGGGGATCCCAGTAATCCTGGTGGCCCCAGATTGGCCTCAGTGGCCCTGGTACGCAGACCTGGTGCGTCTGGCGGCAGACGCTCCCTGGCGGCTGCCGCTGCTAGAGGACCTCCTATCTCGAGGTCCAATCTTTCACCCTGCTTTACCATCGCTGGCTTTTAGGGCATGGCTATTGAGAGCCAGGTGCTGAGGAACCGGGGTCTGTCGGACTCGGTGATTCCAACTATGTTGAGGGCGCGGAAATCTTCACGGAAGATATACCATCGTATCTGGAAGGCCTATATCTCCATGTGTGAGGAGAAAGGGTGGCATCCGCGCTCCTTTTCTATATCCAGGATCCTGCTGTTTCTTCAGCAGGGTGTAGACCAGAAGTTGGCGTTGAGCACCATTAAGGGGCAAATTTCAGCTCTGGCTGTCTTTTTCCAGCGACCCCTGGCGTCTCATTCATTAGTGAGTACCTTTGTTCAGAGGGTACGACATGTAGTCCCTCCGGTGCGCCCACCGTTACCTCCGTGGGATTTGAATCTGGTGTTGTCGGCGCTTCAAAAGCCGCCGTTTGAGAATATCAGGGAGATTCCCTTGTTGACCCTTTCACAGAAGGTGGTTTTCATAGTGGCCATAACATCGGCCAGGAGGGTTTCAGAGTTGGCGGCCTTGTCCTGCAAGTCGCTTTATCTGGTCATCCACAGGGATGAGGTGGTGTTGCGTCCGCAACCATCTTTTCTACCTAAGGTGGTTTCGGCCTTTCATATCAATGAGGACATTGTATTACCATCGTTGTGTCCTAAGCCGAAGCACCCCAAAGAGGTGGCCCTTCGCGCTCTCAATGTGGTTAGGGCTCTGAAGGTGTATTTGTCTGCCACAGCTCCCTTTCGGAAGTCAGACTCACTTTGTTTTCGGTGGCTGGTCCAAAGCTGGGTATGGCGGTCTCGTCTGCCACCATTTCTAGGTGGATCAGACAGATTGTAGTACAAGCCTACGCCTTGAAGGGGCAGGTGCCCCTCTTTCCGTTCACGGCCCACTCTACAAGGGCAATCAAAACGTCTAGGGCCTTCCGACACCAAGCGTCTGTCGCTCAGGTGTGTAAGGCGGCGACCTGGTCGTCTGTCCATACATTTACCAAGTTCTACAAGGTAGATGTCAGTGATGCCTGTTTTGGCCGCAAAGTTTTGCAGGTGGCCATGTAGTTGCAATTGAGCTTTTTTCCTGGTTTTTCGATAAAAACTCAGTACTGTTTTTTAATGCACTGTTGCATTACTTCTGCATAAAGTTTGCGGTGTTGGGGATCTCTCCTGTTGAGAATACCCGGTTATATGGCAGTGTGTTTTTCCGTACACTGCTGTTTTTTTGTGGGTTTAGTTTCACTAGTTCCCACTTGCCCTGGTGGATGAAGTTTTAATGCAGTTTTTTCCCACCCCTTGTTTGGCACTTCTTGGGGAAGTCCCATTTAGTTACAGAGAGGAGCTGTGTCGGTCGGTGAATATAAGAGAAAATAGGATTTTTGTACTCACCGTAAAATCCTTTTCTCTGTAATTCACCAACCGACACATCACCCACCTCTCCTTTTCTCTGTTATACTGCTTGTTCACGTACTGAGTCTTCTGGGGCAGCAGGGAGGGTTGTTAGCACAGGGTCCGCCCCCCGTGGCGGTACTGAAAGTTCTGTGTGTTGTGTTACAATTTTGCCTAGTTCTCCTAGTGGCAGGCTAACAAACCCATTTAGTTAGAGAGGAGCTGTGTCGGTCGCTGAATGTTAGTGTCATTTTTTCAAATTACATTTTTATTTTATTTTATATTTTTTATTGCATTTAAGTCCAAATATGAGATCTGAGGACTTTTTGACCCCAGATCTCATATTTAAGAGGACCTGCCATGCTTTTTTCTATTACAAGGGATGTTTACATTCCTTGTAATAGCAAAAAAATTGATCCATTTTTTTGTTTTAATTATTTTAACGGTATAAATATAAATATATATATAAATATCAAGTAAAATAAATAAGAAAAATATTTTTTTTTTTTAAAAACACCCCGTCCCGATGAGCTTGCTCGCAGAAGCGAACACATACGTGAGTAGCACCCGCATATGAAAACGGTAGTTAAGTGGTTAAGACAGAAATAAAAACAATACATGAAGACCTGGGACAGATGCTGACACGAGTAGAAGAGACAGAAGAAAAAAATGGTCAAACAAGCATATGAAATAACAAAATTAAAAGAACAGGTGAAAGAGCTGCAAACAGGACAGAGAAGAAAGTTTTATATAAGGTGGAAGATCAGGAGAATCAAAGTAGAAGACATAATTTGAAGGATCTGAGCCTTGCCAGAGACAAAGGAAGAGGATATGAGAGAAATATTGATTAAAGTATTTAATCCCCTGTTAGATAAACTTGCAGAAGATCGCTTGACGATAGAAAGAGTACATAGGATGAGAAAACTTCATAATATGTCGGAAGAGGTACCAAGGGATGTCATAGTGAGATTCCAGCAATATGAAGAAAAGGCACAAATCTGGGAAAAGACAAAAGGATTAACATCACTGAAATATGAAGGAGTGAACCTCCAAATATTTACAGACCTAGCCCCAGGAACTCTAGCTAGAAGACTCTTCAGAACGTTACTAGAACAGATGCGAACAAAAAATTGTTTTTCTGCATGTTTAGTAGGACAGAAAGATGGAAGATCTGCAAGGTTAACCACTTCCAGACCGCTGCATGGCGATGTACGTCCTCACTTTGAGGACGGATATCGTTGTTATGGCAGCAGCTAGCTGCCATAACCCCAGTATCGCCATGTTTAGCCGGCGTTCCGGTATGAGATAAAAGTGGTCTCTGCGATGGATTTGCCACGAGATCACTTTTTATCGGCGGTGGGAGAGGGGCCCCCCACGATCCGATACCCTCCGCTGCTTACTGGAGCAACCGGCAGCGGCGGAGGCAATCCAGTCCTCCTCAGGGCTGTACATGGAGACGAGTGAGGGGAAGATGGCCCCCACCCCTCTCCATGACACTGCAGGGCGGAAGCAATTTCAAAACATCATTTCCGCCCATAACGCTTAAAGGGACATTTAAATGACACATTTTTTTTTTTAATTATTGCATTTTAGTGTAAACATGAGATCTGGGGTCTTTTTAACCCCAGATCTCATATTTAAGAGGTTCTGTCATGCTTTTTTCTATTACAAGGGATGTTTACATTGCTTGTAAAAGGAATAAAAGTGACACATTTTTTTTTTTTTTTGTATTTTATTCTCTAGGGTGTTAGAAAAAAAATGTATAATACTTAGAGGTTCTAAGTAATTTTCTAGCACGCAAAACTTTTAACTTTTTAACTCGTAATAAACACATATAAAAAAGAGGCACGGTCCTTAAGTGGTTAAAGTTTAAAGACGTTTTACAGGACTTTTGTGTAATGCCGCGTACACATGATCAGACTATCCGGCAGACCAGAGTCCGCAGCACAATCCGCCCGTGTGTGGATTTAGAAAGTAGTTTTGACTCAAAAATTGTCAATCCGGCCGTCTATGTGCTAGTCCGCTGGACTTTTGAAATGAACGGACTTTCCTGCACATGGAGAAAAGTCTGTTCATTTTGAATGCAGCTCCAGGTAGCCGGGACTAGCGAAGGATGTCAATGTCCGCCGCCTTCGGCGGCGAGATTGACACGTCGCTGGCCCCGTCACCTGGTATGGACTTAAAGGGGAAGCCCTACGCCGAAAAAACGGTGTGGGGGTCCCCCACAAGGTCCATATAGGACCCTTATCCGAGCATGCAACCTGGCCGGTGAGGAAAGGGGGTGGGGACGAGCGAGACCCCCCCCCCCCCCCCCGAGCCGTACCAGGCTACGTGGCCTCAACATGGGGGGGTGCTTTGGGGAAGGGGGGCTTTTACTAGCGGAGGAGCACCGCTTTCTTCGTCGGCGTCCGGGGGTCTTTTTCCGACTTCGGGGGTCTTGTCTAGTAGAAGAGCTAGCAAAAGAGCAGAAGATAGCGGAGGAGTCCGGCGAGAAGACCCCCCCCCCAAGACGGAAGAAGACCCCGGAGCTGTGCAATAAATTATTTTAAAACCTTGTGTTGTGTTTTATTTACATTTTTTTTTTCACCAGGTGAATGGGTAGGGGTACATTGTACCCCATACTCATTCACATAGGGTGGGGGGCCTGTATCTGGGGCCCCCTTATTAAAGGGGGCTCCTGGATTCCGATAAGCCCCCCGCCTGCAGTCCCCGACAACCAACAGCCAGGGTTGTCAGGAAGAGGCCCTTGTCCTCATCAACATGGGGACTAGGTGCTTTGGGGTGGGGGGGCTGCAGGGCCCCCCTTCCCCAAGGCACTCCCCCATGTTGAGGTCACGCGGCCTGGTACGGGTGGGGGGGGTGCTCGCTCGTCCCTACCACCTTTCCTGACCGGCCAGCTTGTGTGCTTGGATAAGGGTCTTATATGGACCCCATGCCGTTTTTTTCAGTGTAGGGCTTGCCCTTTAAGTACATACCAGGTGACAGGGCCAGAGACATGTCAATCTCGCTCGCCGACTTCCTTTGCTAGTCCTGGCTACCTGGAGCCGCATTCAAAATTAACGGACTTTCCTCTGTGTGTGGGCAAGTCCATTCATTTCAAAAGTCTGGCAGACTCCCGCCATAGTCCGGCGGACCTAGTCCGCCGTAAAAGTCCAGTTGTGTGTGGGCAGGTCCACTCGTTCGGAAAGTCCGGTGGTTTGTTCGCCAGACTATGTCCGCCGGATAGTCTGATCATGTGTACGCGGCATAAGACTTGACTTGCGAGATGAACAATGGCAAAAATCGCAAGAAAAAGCCAAAAATAAGGAACATCTTAGGAATATTATATATAGGAGAATTAAGATAAAGTCAAATAGAGTCTAAGTGAGATAGAATGGGAAAGAGTAAGAGACAGTAGAAGAAAGAAATTGGGCTTGGGTGGCAAAATGGAGGACATAGGCAGGGATTAAGTAGATCAGGAACAGGTTGAATGACAGGATCACTACCACACTCCTGATCCAGACCCCCATTTTGGGGGGCGGGGGGGGGGGGAGCGGTGGTGTTAGAAGGCGAATGTGATCAGAGCCTTACCCCATGACAAGAGAGACGATGATGGAAGAATGGTTGATAGATCCACCAACGACTCGAAGGCCGAAACAGGGCCACAAAACATTTGGGAGGATGGGGGGACGACCTTTAATAGAAGTCTCTGCTGCCCTATATGGTGTCCATTTTGCGACAACATGTAGTATGTTAGTATGGCAAAACGAGAAAAAGGAAAAACATCAGATATGGCAAAAATGTATTGTTGACCTATAATGTGAAGAGTTTAAATACCCCATTAAAGAGACATACAATCTTAAAAGATTTACAATTCCATGCCTCCAGCATAGTTTTTTTTTTTTTTTATATATACAGGAAACACATATAACACATGATTCAAAAGTTAGGTTATATTCACGACAACACCCAACGTGGTATTATGGAGCTTCAACAACAAATAGATCAACGAGGGTAGTAATAGTTTTAGGGAAAGATATAAGACTTAGATCTATTTCACACTGGAGGCGTTTTCCAGGCAATAAAGGGCTAAAAATGGCGCCTGCAAAGACCCTGAAAAATGCCTCCCCTGCAGCCCCAGTGTGAAAGCCCGAGTGCTCTCACACTGAAGCGGTGCGCTTGCAGGACATTCTAAAATGTCCTGCACGCTATATCTTTGGTGCGGTTTAGTAGCGTTTACGCTCTATTCCGCCGTACACGGGACATACTCTAGACTGGATTACATATTGATAGAACATTGATTACTGGAAGGAATAGGTAAAACATCTATAGAGTCAATAACAACATCAGACCATGCACCCGTAACGGTAGAAGTAAGAATAGGGGAGGACCAAAATAAACACCTGGAGATTAAATTATACAATAATACAGGACTTGGAGGTTGAAAGAAATAGAGCAATATTTTATGACAAATAAGATACGGGACACTGCGGAAGCCACGATATGGGAATCTCATAAAGCTTACGCTAGGGGCATCTTGATAGCCATAGGGTCCCCCCCCCCCAAAAAAAACAAAAGAAAGAACAAATAAAAGAAATTTATATATTACAAGAACTATATGAATTAGAACAGAAACATAAGAAGGAAAAGGGAAATTAGATAACACCTGATACAAGACCTGATATTGCTGAAGAAAGATGAACTGAATAGTCTAATAGAACAGGAAATAAGACAAACTTTCAATAAAGTAAATAAAGAGAGATATCAATGGGGGAACAAACCGGAAAATACCTAGCAAGAATACTGAAAGAAAAAAAAAGAAAAAGAAAAAATAATGTATGGAATCTAGTTCATTCAACATCAGAAATTGCAGTATTTCAAAATTTTTATAAAGCATTATACTCGATAAGAACAGAAAAGGAACAAATAAGATATAGAAAGAGAAAGGAAAAGATGTAAGGGTATTCAGAAGCCAAAGAGAAGCCAAATTAACTAAATTTGAAGAAGAAAAACTGTCCGATCTAGAAAGACCTGTAACTCAAGAAGAATTTCTATTAGCATTAAAAGGTGTGGTGACAGGAAAGAGTCCATGACCAGATAGCTTCTCAGCCATCTATTATAAAAAAATGTAAAGATCTACTACTCCCTCAATTATGCTTTTATTGGAACTTATTAGAGGATAAGAGGGGGATGAGAAAGGAAGCATTGTTGGCATATAGTACAGTAATACCAAAGAAAGATAAAGATGTAGAACATAGCTATAGACCAATATTGTTATTGAATGAGGGCATAAAGCTATATGCCAAAGTTTTTGCTAATAGATTGAAGGTATTAATGCCGGAATGGATACATATGGATCAGGTAGGATTCGTCCCTGGGAGGGAAGGGAGAGATAATGGAGTGAAATCAGCATTGCACCTACAAAAAATAAAGATGGACCCCAGGACTGTTTTTCTCAATCGATGCTGAAAAAAGCATTTCACAGAGTAGACTTGGAGATCATGTCAGCGACACTAGAGAAGTTGGGAATCGGTCCAAGAATGATCCAATGGATCAAAGTGTTATATAAACAGCCATCAGCAGCAGTAAGGGTAAATGGGACCTTTCTGCCCCTTTGACTTGAGCAACAGGGCAAGACAGGGATGTTTCCTATCTCCCTTATTATTTATATTATTATTAGAGCCTTTACTTGCAACTATCAGAAACAACTTAGATATAAAAAGGGGTCAAAATAGGAGATGAGGTATATAAGGTGGCAGCATACGTGTATGATATCCTGTTCTATGTCTCTAATCCGAGAACAACATTACGTAATATAATGAACATACTGAAAGAATATGGAGAATTAGCCAAACTTTAAAATAAATCCATCAAAGTCAGAAATCCTGCATATTAGTATAGATAAGAAAGAAGAACAATGTCTACAAGAAAAATACCCATTTAAATGGCAGGAAAAAATAAAATATCTAGGGATATATTTGACAGGGAATTGGAAAGACTTATATCAAACGAATTACATCCTAAATTAAATTAAGGAAGAAGTAAGGAAAATCTCAAGGAGACCTCTTACCTGGGTAGGACGGATAAACATTTTTATTCTTTATTTAAAGATGTGACACAGATACAAACAATAAGACAAATTCACATTGGATATAGACATTGCATATAGACTGTGATAAGCGTATCAAGCACACCAACTATACAAGATAAATGCACGTGAGTGAAGGGAGCCACTCAGTCTGGCCTACTCCACTAGTTGAAGTCTAATATAAGCTTCTGTGCACATCACTTTTTGTTTTTTAATTGAAAAGGAGAGGAGGAGACGAGAGAGGGAGAGAGAGAGGAAAAAAAAGGAGGCAAACGGGGGTGGGGGTCAGCCCCAGGGAGTCATGATCGATAGTACTGAACAGGCGGTGAGGATCCTAGACGGTGGATCCTAGCGTGTATTGGTGGAACTCGTCCGAGAAGCAAGAGATCCCAGTAGAACCATCTGGACTTATGTTCCTCTGACTTATCTCACAAGGCAGAGGTTAGATCTTCCATTTGCTCAATATCCTTCACGAACCATCAGAACACCGTTGGCACAGACTGTTGTTTCCAAAAGGGTGGGATTCTGGCCCGTGCAGCATTAAGGAGACGTTTGAGAAGGGATTTATGATAACGTTTCCTTGATGGGGGTAAGGTTGAAGAGGACCGCAGCTGGGTTATCATGTAGGGAGATGTCTGTGAGTTTCTGTATGAGCTTGAGTACCGGCTGCCAAAAAGTTTGGAACACAGGGTAATCCCAGAAAATATGTAAGAGGGTGCCTGAGTGTAGCCCGCAGCACCAACAGCGGTCAGTTTGTGGAGGGAATATCTTAGCCAGCACGGAAGGGGTTCTATACCAGCGCATCACTATGTTATACGTGGTCTCTTGGTATTTGCTACATAGAGAAGATTTCTGTGCGAAAAAGAGTATACAATCTTTTGGGGGTTCTGTGAAGGTGACTTGCAAGTCCCTCTCCCATTTTTCCAAGAATGGAGGGTCTTCAGTGGTGTGAAGGTCTAGCAAGGATTTTTAGGAGGTTGACAAGGACCCCCGGATCGGTCCCTCACCTAAGCATAGTTCCTCAAGAGTGGAGCTTTCTGCCAAAATGGGTTGGTTTGGGCAGAGAGCCGAGCAAGTGAGATAGTTGATTAATCTTCCAGTGATCTAATGAGAGAGGGGCCCGACCAGCGAGCAAGTTCTCCGTAGTTAGCCAACCAGAAGAACATAATAACAAAGATGTTCTTATGAGTCCCTGTGGGGTTTGCGAGAGAAAAAAATGGTTCAGTGAGGCCAGGCATAAAATCTGGGTAAAGTGGCGTCATTGGGGATGGAAAGTTTCTTAGTGAGGATAAACGGAAGAACCTTTTCAGTTGCATAAGAGTTGGTCCAATCAGTGGATGAGTAGTCAAGTGGGTGGCAGAAGTTTTCCCTGCCCAAGGTAGACCCATGAGTGGGGCCTGGGCAGCTTCCTGTTCCATCGACACCCAGAGATTCAAGTCGCTGTGCCGGCACCAGTCCACCACCCTGGTTATATGTGCTGCAGTGTAGTTTAGAACAGGATCCAGAAACCCGAGACCGCCCTTGATCTTTGGTCGTAGTAGTAATGCTCTACCGAGACATGGATGTTTACCACGCCAAATTAATCTGATAAATATTGACAGAGCCATTTCAATATATTGAAAAAGATGATTCTGGGGATTATATGGCAACATAAAAAAAACAAGAATACAATATACAGTAATAAGCAAAAAGAAAATACATGGTGGTTTCGCTTCTCCAGACTTCAAAAGATATTGTAGGGCACTTCTATTGACGCAAATTATCAATTGAACATATCACTTTAGAGAAAAGGGTTGGATTAAAATTGAAAGTAGGTTGAGTGGGACACAGTTGGATAAGATGATTTGGATACGACAACACCATTGTTTTTTTTTCTAAAGTCACAAGTGCTTTTACGACAAAGGTAATTAGGGAGTGGGATTTAATGCACAGGCAAAAGAAATGGGATTATAACTCACCGTTAATACCACTTACTGGAACAAATTATTTTCCACCAGGAAATTAAACACTATCTGGGGTTTGGATTAGGAAGAAAAATGCACGACTAAAATATATCATGAAAGAAGGGGTGATCTGCACTATATAGGAATTAAGACACAAGAGCGAGATATCTTATCGATAAATGAGCTGAGATCATTAACACACTTTATAGAGATACCTAAACCAATAAGGTCAAATGAAAATTTACTGCCATTAGAAAAATCCTTAGCTTGCAGGTTGCACCAAAGCACTGTACTTCCCAGATTTATAAGAATATTAGCGGAATGTTAGAACCAGCAGTTCCACCTTTTTTGGAAAGATGGGAAGTGGAACCCGGTGTAAAATGGAGCGAACAAGAAAAGGGAAAAATATTGAAATTGGTGGAAGGAACAGTGATAGAATATATGAGAAAGATGAACTATTAAGTGCTTATCAAGATGGTACTTAACACCCATCTAAACTCACAAAATCTAATCAGAAAAATCACTGTTATGCTGGAGGGGATGTGGGTCAAGAGGAACAACGATACACATTTGATGGGAATTCACTAAAATACAGAAATTTTGGCAGGAGATTAACCAAATGATTCAGGAGATATCATGAATGGAAATGCCTAAACCCCCCGAAGCCTATCTATTGCATAACACTAAACGAACAATCAAAGAATATAAAAAAAACGGTGATACCCCATTTGATAAGTGCCGCAAAAAGCTTGATCCCGAGATATTAGTTAAGTCCAGAATGCCCACAGATAGGAAAATGGGTTAAAAAGTTAGGGTTAACATGGAAGAGCTATATCATGCGGGGGAAGATAAAACCGATATTTAAATATATGGAAAAGATGGCTAGACTACAAGAAGATACACGGATTTGACCAATAAAAACTAAATGGACCAAGTAAAGGGATGGAGGGAAAGAAGAAAGAGACATATGAATAAGAGTTGGGAGGGAGAGGGAGGAGGAGTAGAAGGGAGTTTTATGATGAATTGAGGAAAAATTGTTATGAATAAATGTATGAATATTTTGTATAATGTGAAAATTAATAAAAATATATATAAAAAACAATTGAAGGAACTAGGCTCTGCAAACTGTGCAGTCAAATCAAACCATTTAAATAGTGTTGCACACAAAAGGGACCTTCAGTATCACAGGATCATACAGCTGCACCTCCAATATTGTTGTGTATCTTGTCTAATGCAAAAAATGTAGCCAACAATCTTTCGTTACAAGCACAAATTAATCTGCAGAGACACACCATTAATTCCTTCGTGACTGCAGGGGACCATCATATGACGAGCTTCCAGTGCGTATCGGCAGTGATTTGTGATCATCGTATCCTTCGGACACAGCTCATCACAGATTAGGGTAAAGAGCCAATCGCGGTAGCTCTTTATCATATGTTCAGCTGTGTCCAATCACAGCTTAAACCCAGAATTAAACAGGATTTGCCAGCTATTGGCAATTCTTCACTCGCGCTGACAGCACGTTAGGAGAGGAGAGCCGAAAACCAGCAAATCCACACTAGGGTTATCTGCACTGATTCTCAGTGTAGCCCCATCAGTGATGCCTGTCAGTACAGCATATCAGATCACTACACATCAGTGAAGGAGAAAAATAATTTATAACAGAAAAAACAAAAAAAGTTTTTTCTTCTTTTTTTACATTTTATGCCTTTTTTTCATTTGTTTACCAAAAAAAAAACCCAGTGGTGATTTAATATCACCAAAATAAAGCTCTGTCTCAAAAAAAATGTATAAAAAATGTGTTTGGGTATAGTGTTGCATGACCGCGCAGTTGTCATTCAAAATGCAACAGCACTGAAAGCTGTAAATTAGCATGGGCAGGAAGGGGGTGAAAGTGCCCAAGTAGGCAAGTGGTTTAAGATCATAAGGAAGATGATTTCTGCACACCTGTGGGACATGCATCATTTCTCACAACTAGACCATGCTATGGGTGTTGAATGTTTTAGTTCCTAAAGGGAACTATAAAACAACTCAGGAAAAGAAAACTTGAATTAAAGCGGTTCTGCACCTAAAAAAAAAAAATATTAAAAGCCAGCAGCTACTAATATTGCAGCTGCTGACTTTTAATAAAATCACACTTACCTGTCCCAGGGTCCAGCGATGTCGGCGGCAGATGACGAGCGATCGCTCGTCTCGCTGCTGCCCCCACCGCCACCCTCTATCAGGGAATGGGGAAGTGAAGCATTACAGCTTCACTGCCCGGTTCCCTACTGCGCATGCGCGAGTCGCGCTGCGCGTCTCTTATGGTCCCCCGCTGTGTCTCTGGGAACTGTGTGTTTCCCAGAACACAATGGGGGGGCGGGGAGTCTGCGGCGGTCTGCCCGGAAGTGGGTGCAGATACCTGGATTATCCAGGTAACTGCACCCCCCTCCCCCCTGAAAGGTGCCGATTGTGGCACCAGAGGGGGGGAGGGGTCAGATTAGCGGAACTTAGGGTGAAGAACCGCTTTAAGAATGATGATTCTATTTGACACAAAAGATAATAGTCTAAATGTAGACCTCTGCTTTCTAAATCACTATTTGACATTTTTATGACAACTCTTACCTCTGTGACTCCATGAAGGTTAAAAAAACCTGTGTGCTGCTTCCCCCACGGCCCTCCCTAACACTCACCCTAAGCCCCACTCGATCCAGCGATGTGCACGGGAACCTAGGCTGTACCGGATCTCTCTCTCCTCATTGGCTGACACAGCAGCAGGAGCTATCAACCACAGTCAGTGAGGAGAGAGAGGGGACGGGGCCGAGCACGCACCAGTGCCCCCATCGCAAGCGGCTTGCAATTGGGGGCACTGGTCAAGGGGGAGGAGCCAGGAGCATCGGCGGGGGACCTGGGAAGAAGAGGATCAGGGCTGCTCTGTGCAAAAGCACTGCATAGAGCAGGTAAGTATAACATGTTTGTTATTTAAAAAAAGAAAGAAAAAAAAAACATTTAAAGCAGAGTTCCACCCATTTAAAAGGCAGCAGCTACAAAAAGTGTATTTAATAATCAGACACTCACCTGCCCCACAGTCCAGCGATGCGGACTCAGGAAGCCCTGCTCCTCTCCCGCTCCTCTCCACGGTGCTGACATTCTAACTGAGCGCTGTGGATAGTCGGCCAATCTTCTGGGACCTGTGACGTGTCCCAGAAGATTTCAGGGATGGAGGGGGGAGAGGTGAACTTCTTTCTGGTGCCACAGAGCCCGGGGAGTAAGTGGGAGCTGGGTGCCCATAATAACGGGTATCCGCTCCCCCCCCCCCCCCCCCCATATGTGAAATGTCAGGGGGTCACCATCACTTAAAGCGGAAAGTTCAATTTTTGAGTTTAATTACCATTGCTGTGGTGTTTTTTTATTTTCTTAAAGCTTATCTTATTAAAATTCTGCTAAACCTTTGTGTCTTGGTAGTGCTTGGACATAAAGCTTGTCCTGAAAAATTGTTAGTGCAAATAAAGAGTATCACAGACAGTACTCAGTTGTTTCTGTCCATTTGTATCAAAAGTTTGTTTCTGTTGGAAGCATTTATAGTTGTGTTCCTTAATGTTTTATTCCATAATTTGTCTCCAGATGTATCTGCATTAGATCACATGACTGGGACACCTAAAGCAAAGATGTTAGATGTAACACCATTCCAAGTGAGTATTATTGTCTGTCTTGTCTGTCTTTTCTTTGGTGAGTGTTAAGCTGGCCATAGACTGATCTAAAGTCTTCCAGTTCTTCAAGGTCATGCCGATTTTTTTGTTCGTGGGTGTTGCTGTCTTTGATCAATAGAAGTTGATCATTTAATTAAGGGACTCTGGAAACCAGTGGCTGCGGCCACAGATCAGTGTATTCTGATACAATGTCACGCAGGGTTGGGGGGGGGGGGGGTCTATCTATACCGCATTTGTGTGGATGGAGGGATCTGTTAATTAATTTTTTTTAAATTGTCACAAAAATGTATTGAGGAGGAGGCCATGCATTTTAAAAAAATTATATTGTTCGTCCTATGACTCTTCTCAGTAAAGAATGTTCATTTAAGGAAGACATTTATGTGTGTGTACTATAGTTTACATTTTTACTATAGGCGTGAGGACAAGGATTACATTCTATTTAAATACTGTAGCTGAATGTCATGACACAAAAGGAAAGTATTTATGCAGGGTGCCTTTTTGGAAATGTTTAACTCTTTCGCTTCTAAGTCTGTACATAAACGGGGGCTTTACACACATTTCCCGGTAACGTGACCCACTTTCCCATGCGCCCCCCCCCCCCACCGTATATCCTGAACTCTGTTTGTCCATCTGCGGGCTCGGGACCGACAGTGCTGATAGAACTGAGTGGACTCATGACCGGACTCCTCCCCTGTTTGTTGCTGACCTGGAAAGCGATGTGTTTGACATCACTTCCAGGTCCACCTGTTAGTTCAAGGCCAGCATGGGAAAGAATGTAATGCAGAGTGATCTGCATTGAATTACATATAGGGAGAACATAGGTAGACCCCAGATGTCTCCTTAAAAAGAACGTGTCACCAAAAAAATCACATAGGCAATGCTATGTGATGAAAAGTAAATAAAAAAAAAATAATCAGATTGTAAAAAATTAAAGTTACATCCAACCACATGAAATCCGACCACATGAGGCTCCCCTACCCCCACGTAGACACATATAAACACAGCTGGCATGCAGAGCCCTCTCTGTGGGCACGTGAGGAAGAAGAGCACACACTGACCGACCATCCTATACAAGGTGCCTGTATGCCGCACCCCCGCACCATAGAGCTATATCTCCCACATGCCTCTGGGGCCAGGGAGGAGTTATCTGGGGTAGGCATGGATGAGACGAGGTGGTGCTGCCGGGTTGGAGGAAGTCACGCCGATACTGGATGCCAGGTGAAATTCTAATGTGCTGGTCTCATCTGCAGCCTGCCTCTGTCTATGGTCTCAACAGTCACCCTCCACACATCACTCTGCTAAGGGCCGCCAACAAGGGGATACACAGGGGGATTGGTGCAGCAGGACACTGCACTGTTTCTCTCAGCAACTGAAAGCTGGCTTCTTCCCATCTCTCTCCCGCCAGCTTTCAGCTGCTGGAAGGAGAGAATCAGTGCAGTGTCCTGTAATTTTCCTCCCATCCTTGAGCCTGTCACTATTACTGCCCAGTGCTGCTACAGTGTGTGCAGCTGATTTAAAAAAATAAATAAATAGCACAGCATTAATATGGAAAAAGCGTGACATTCTCATGTAAACAGAGCACTATTTATAGGTAAAGCGCGCGGCTTTAATATGTAAATAACGCGTCCGGCAATATGAAAATGCTGCCACTGCCCCAGTTCCCATCTCCTGAATGGAACCCAAGAAGTGGATACAAACAAATGGAAGCAGGTTTAAGAGTCTTGCTTGCCACAGCCTTGCTGGATGTTCCATCAGGTACAGCATTCAAGTTTCTGTAATACTGGGTATTACAGGTGAACACGGAGTTAAGGGGGAAAGGTGGGCAAAGAGGCAGTGTGCAGAGGTTGGCAGCTTTGTGGGGGTGCAATAGTGAGCAGAGGAGACTAGTAGAAGTAGGCAAAGAGGAGGGCTTTTGGGTGCAGAGGTGAGCAGCTGGGTTGGGGTGCATTTACATATGCAGCAGCCCTTGCTGTCCCTCTGAAAAGCAATCCACGATGGATACATTTTCAAAAGTCAGTGAACAGGTGGCTGGGAGGGGATATATCACCTTCTCCCTACCGGTATTAACCCACTGGCACTTTGAAATAAACAAGTTGGTTTTGTATTGCAGTTTGGGCATTCGGGCTCAAAAAGGTTCGCCATCACTGCTCTAGGGTATCTGCTTTCAGAACATATTTCATATTTTGGGGGTTTTATGTAATCTTTGGGCCTAAAAATATTTTTTTAACCTCCTTAGCGGTAATCCCGAGTCTGGCTCGGGTTGGAATTTTAATTACAATAGCGGTAACCCCGAGCCAGACTCGGGCTTGCACCGCTCGATGCAGGGGAGGACACAGGTAACGTTACTTACCTTGTCCCCTGGATCCAGCGATGTCCCCCGCGCTGTGTGATCGTGCTGTCCTCCGCTCGATTCACAGTGCCGAATGCCGCCGAGCTCCGTTCCCTGCGACGTTACGACGCACGGGAGCGGAGAACAGCGGCAAATTCAAAAATGTAAAAAGACACAAAACACACACAGCACTGTAATCTTACAGATTACAGTGCTGTAGTAAAAAATACACACCCCCTTTGTCCCTAGTGGTTTGTGCAGTGCCCTGCATGCACTTTTATATTATAAATACTGTTTTTTACTGCTTGGAATTTGGAGATTGTCCATAGCAACCAAAACATGTCCCTTTTTCATTTTTTTGGGGATTTGATTACATTATTGAATAATTTTTATTATTCTTTATTATATTATAAACTTTATCATACCCGGGATGTCCGCTAGACTCTGGTTTGAAGAGATTTCAGAGCGTTATTCCTAAGAATTACAGGACTACAAAATAAAAGCCAGATTTCCATGCAAAATAATTGTACCGCTTTCAGCACCTTATTCCAGACTGAATCATACCGCCAGGGAGGTTAAACTTGTGCAAAAAAATACAGAAAATGCTCTCTCAGGGAAAGGGTTAATACCAGTGGATTAAAAGAGGGGATATGATCTCTTACATTCTGTTTATCTTCATTCTATAGCACGTAACCAAGCAAGGTAATAGATTACATTAAAAACGCCATCACAAATGAAATGGTACATTGCATAATGTATGCTTTTTATGCTGTGGTAATGGGAAGAAATTAGGACTTTTTAGAATGAAAGCTGAACATATTGGTTTGAAAGTGAATTTAGTGTATACTCAATTGCATGGTCTTGGTGTAGAGAAGATCAGGAAGCGAATGGCAAAGCTAAATAAGTATGAATGGAAGGAAGAGGAATCGTCCAAAGGGGAACTTTTCTGGTGACAGCTTTCACTTTCTATTGTGTCTCAATATTATGTTGTAATGGGAAATCTGTCCAACAGTACACACAATTTATGTATTTATTTATTACAGGTACTTATATAGCGCTGCCAACTTACGCAGCACTCGATGACCCTAGTGTTGCTAGGGGGAAGTGATAACCATCTAGCTTCTGTGCACACAAACCAAAATAAACTCTTACCAAAACATAAAAAAAAATGCCAGTTTTACCAATGTGAAAGGGGCCCTAAAGCTCCATACACACTATCAGATTTTCTGCTGGTTTTTGTCTTCAGATTTACCAAACCCATGTAGTACAAGGGCCTGCCTGATTGCATACACATTGAAACGCCTAAAGTTCGACCTCATGTTATATGGTTTTGGTAAATCTGAAGGAAAAACTCAGCAGAAAATCTGATAGTGTGTATGGGGCTTTAGAGCTCAGCTAGAAGTCAGACAAAAAAATAAATAAAGGCAATACATTGAATTAGATATAATTGTGTAAAATGGAGTGAAATGCACAAACTCTTGCACTGTATACATAGATATCTTACTTTTCTAACTTTATGCAGGTAAATGATTCAGCATACTTTCTCCAAACTGAGAGCTCTATAGATGTTTCAGCACCTCATAAGAAAGTACCTTTTTCGGAAAGCTTTGTTAATGGAGGGCCAGTGTCAAGTGCGAGCCTCCTGAAAATGGTGAACCCGTTAGAAGATACACATGAGTTCAGGCAAGCCTGTCAGCTGTGTTTCACCAAAGCAGGTAGAATATCTGTCGACTTTGTATTAATTTTCTTGTTACAAGATCACCACGCGTCCTTTGGAAAAAATAAGTCCTATGCGCTGTGTCAATACTTGGTTTGGCTAGCACATTTTACTTCAGTGGTTTTCATATCCCCAGTTGTCCTCTGGATATCAGATATGCATTCACCTACATAATATATGTAATTATAATATCATTTAGCAAGTATTTAACTCTTGCTGATGATTTATTTGCATGTCAAAAATTATGCATATGAGTAATCTTGCTAAAATGTCTTTATTAATATACTTAAGTTTGATGGATGTAGTTTTTTTTTTTGTATACTGTTTCCTAATTTGTTGTGTTGTGCAACCATTTAGGATCAAAAATTCAAAGCTACTATTACGAAGCCAAACTAGACCATAATTGCAAGAAGGACATTTTTATTGGGCGAATGAAAAACTCTACAGATGAATTGTGGAAAAGAATAAGACCCAGACCAACAAAGAATGAATATGCGGGTCAATACTATATTTGTAAAGGTATCCTTTTTTATATGTTTATGCTTGAACAAGCTTGGGTACATTGTTTTCGAATGTTGCATTGTTTTTTCGTAACCAGTTCAATCATATACAGTATATTATGTTGTAATGTCACCAGAGTCATTTTTTTTTTTTTTCAGTAAAAATTACATTTGATATTATACTAGCTGTAAACTGTAAGATGTTTAATCACAAACCAAAGATTTAAAGTGGTTGTAAAGGCTCAAGTTTTTTTCCTTCTCCCATGCATTATAAGCAGTTGGCAGTTAGTTAAACGGCTACCACCCAGCCACAGTATGTTCACTGTGGCAGGGACAGGCTGGATGATGTACATGCACGTCATCCAGCCAAGGTGCACATGCCCTCTGAAAAATGTATGCCCCTTCTTTACGAAGAATTTTTTGCGATACGGCACTGCGTTACTGACAATTGCGCGGTTGTGCGACGCTGTACCCAAACCAGATTTACGTTCCTTTTCCCCACAAATAGAGCTTGCTTTGATCGCCACTGCGGTTTTTATTTTTTTGGGCTATAATAAAAACCTAATATCATTTACTTTCTGCTATGAAATGTATCCGATAAAAAAAACATAAAAAATATAATTTCTTCATCAGTTTAGGCCAATATCCATTCTGCTACATATTTTTGGTAAAAAAAAATCTCAATAGACGTATATTTGGTTTTGAACAAAATTCATAGCGATCTACAAACTATGGAATATTTTCATTTCATTTTATTTTATTTTATGTTACTAGTAATGGCGGTGACCAGCGATTTATAGTGCGACTGCAATATTGTGGCAGACAGTCTGGACACTAACTGACCCTTTTTGGGGACCAGTTACACTAATACAGTGATTAGTGCTAAAAATATCCATTGTCACTGTACTAATGACTGGCTGGGAAGGGGTTAAACATCAGGGGTGATCAAAGGGTTAACTGTGTGCCTAGCCTGTGTTTGTGCACTGTGTGGGAGGTGCATTTACTAGGGCAAGGCATTGATCCATGTTTCTGCTTAGAACGGCAATCTGCCTTGTTTACATAGACAGATCGCCACTCTGGTTTTCTGACTAATGATCGGTGGATACTGACGGACATCGAATCTGCGGTACCTGCAGATCAGCTCCTGCTGTGTCTAATCACAGTGGGAGCAGGTCACCAGCGGTGTGCATGTGCGCCCCAGACCTAGACATGTCAGATCATGTACTAGGTACGTGATGTGGTGCAAAACAGCTGTCCTGCTACAGTATATGTACGGTGGGCGGTCCGCAAGTTGTTAATTTCCCAAAAAATTATGACAAAAAAGTCTGCTTTCCAAAAAGGGGTAATTTATACTTTCCTGACATTTTAAGAGCCATCCGGAATTGACATAGGCCATCAGGACTGATCAATTTTCAAATATACATACCACAGTTTGTAGATGCTATAACTTTCACACAAACCAATTAAGATACACTTTTTTTTTTACCAAAGCCATGTAACAGAATACAATTATTATTTTTATTTTATTTTTCAAAACTTTCGTGTTTTTTTTTTTTTTTTTTGTCTATATAGCAAAAAAAATTTTTAAACCCAGTGGTGATCAAATACCACCAAAAGAAAGCTCTATTTGCATGAAAAAATTATATATAATTAATTTGTGTACACTGTTGAATGACTGTGCATTTGCTAGTTAAAGTAGCACAATGCTGAATAACAAAATAAGGCCTGGTCATGAAGGGGGTAAATCATATTTTATTTTGCAAAGTCTTCTCAGGCAGCCCAGCTCACCCAGGTCCCCCTTCTAAGCAGTGACTTTGTAGCCTTCAAGGGTTAGTTCACCTTTAAACCACTTGCTATGTTCTTGTAAATGTTGCTTATATAACTATAAAGCACTGTGCGGAATGGTAAACAGTTGTTTCTTTCCAACCATTTGGATCCTGCAAAGCCGATAGTTCCAGTTTTCCAAATTTTAAAAGTTGCGCTTTCCTTTCCCTTGTCCGTACCTCTCTCATGAAAAACGGATAAGAATCTCCTGTCAGTGTCTTCCTGTTTCCTATGATGCATAGAGGCCATTCTCTCCCTTTCCCTGCCCACACGCTGCAGCTCTCAGTCTCGCCCCAGAGCAGTGGTAGGAGCTTGTTCACCAGCAGGGCTATATGATCCTGCGTATGCCTTCTTTCACATGGTTAGAACTGTACTTCATAGTTTAATTCAGAGAGTGTATACCTTCACTCAGGGCTTTTTTCTCAGAGAATAGGTACAGGAACTCCCCCTCTCCAAGTCACCCTTGTCTTTGCTCCTACCCACCTTTGAGCACCATCCCCTGCTTCCACCACCTACCCTCCTCCCAGTACCACCCTTTTTAGGGCAGTACAGAACCAAATATCATTTGTGGTGCTAAGCAATTTGTATGGAATTTGTTATTGATAACAAGATAAGCAGTAAAATAGATCCCCTGCAGCCAGAAACAATAGACCCCCTAGCAGGAATAGATCTCCCTCAGCAGTAACGGACCACCAGCAACATAAGACCCACCCCAAGCAACAACAGACTTTCCCAGCAACGATATACCCACTTGCAAAAAAATAGATCACCTCCGAAAATAGATCCACCAGCAGCTAGCATCAACAGACCCTGCAATACACCTAAGCACCACTTGACATTATATACATTCAGTGGGAGAGGTGCTGGAACTGCGTTCCCCCACATTCCATTAAAAAAAAGCCCTGCTTGTGGCAGCTGCTTCTGTTGGTTGACACTGAGGAGGAGGAATAGCCAAGATTGTTCTGAAAGGTACAAGGTTACTTGTATATGAATAGTGCTAAGTGTAGACTCATCTGCTACCAGATTAAACTGATAGATAAGTGTTTGTGATCTTCTTAACCCCCCTATGCTCTCTTTCTCGCTTGCTCGTTCTCTCTTTCTCACAGTCTCACTCACCCTCTCTTTCTTGCTTCCTCTCTCTTACTCACTCTCTTTCACACACTCTCTCTCCCTCTCTTTACCAGTGAGACAGAATGTATGTGTCTCATACAGCTCTTCCTCCCCTAAATCACAGCAGCATGGAGCTCACAGGGGAGGAGAAAGCTTAGCAGTGAAATGCTAGTTCATATGCCAAACCAGCCCCTTCTGTACAGGCACACAGAGAATGCAATGATTAATGGGAACCATATTTCCTTATTGGGTCAATGAACTACATTCCCAGATGGCATTGCTAAAAGGAAGTAGGAAGGCAGGAAGCATTTTTTGAACACAGAGGTATGCAATTTTTACATAATAAAGATTATGCACATTAAGATTGTCATCAGTGGTAGGCATGATTTATGAAGGAATTCGATTTTTGTTGATGAAGGTGAACTAATGGTTTAGTGTAAACACAGCACAGAAGATCTGAGAGTGATAATGAGGGTGAGCTGAGCTGCTGAGACTTAAATTGATGTCCATGCTTCTTCTGTAAACATTGAGGATGAGTTGTTTTAACCCTTTCCCTGCCAGAGCCATTTTTGCTTTTTTTGCACACGTTTAAAAAATCATTTTAGGTCTGAAGATTATCCCCAAACATTATATGTTTTCTGAAAGCAGACACCCTAGATAGTTACAATTTTTTATGTCACTTGATATTTCCGCAAAGGTCTAGGAAAGGCAACATTTCAGTTAAAAACACACTAAAGTGAATTTTAGGGCAAATAATTGCAACAAACGACCCACTTTTTGGTAAAATATAAAAGACGAGGTTCCACAGAGTAAATAGATACTCCACATGTCAAACCTTAAATTTGTGTGTGCCCGTGAAATGACAACAAACTTCAGTACCCTATATTTTCTATAGGCAACACTTCAAATGTCCCCTATAGGTCATTTGTTTAGTGTTAGGAAGGTGGTCTTGTGCTAGAATTATTGCTCTCACCTCGGCGTGTGGGGCAATATGTAACGTGTATTGCAATAGATGTTATCACGAGTTAGCTAGTATGTTTACATTCGTACGTGCGTATATGTGAGGAGCCTAAAGAAAAAAATTTGGGGGGGATTTTATGTGCTTTATTTTTTTATTTTTTTTCCTGCTTAACTTTTTTTTTTCGCTGCATAGGGGACAAAAGGTTTATGATGATTTTTTAATGATGATCTCTTTAATGAGACATGCAGGGTCTAAAAGTTACCAGGAGTGTGTGGAAGCAACCTGGCGGCGGCACGAATGCTTCCACCTGACAGGCAGGAGTCTACACATAATCGATTGTGTGTGAAGCCCCTCACTGTCAGGTCTGTACGACGGCAGCGAAAAGGGTTAAAGCTAATTTGCATATTACTTTTTTTTACTTATTTATTAGCCGTTTTCATTTTTGTATGTCAAACATTATTTCTTTCAGATGTTGCTCAAGGCATGGAGTGCACATACGCAGGAAACTGTACATTTGCTTACTGCCAAGAAGAAATTGATGTGTGGGCTTTAGAGAGAAAAGGAACATTCTGTAGGGATACACTCTTTGGAGGCAGCAGAAAAGTAAATCTAACAATCCCTCATCTACTGCAGGAGCACTCAGGAAATTTTGTCTTTCTTTGTGAGGTAAGCTGCTCTTCTGGCATACATATGTGCAGGGTCTGATAAACACTGGGTGCCAGGTCACTGTTGTGTGTGGAAAATAATGTAATTTGGTGTTAGATTGCCCCAGATATGCAGCTTACCTGGGACTTAGACAGCTTAGAACCCAAAATTGCTCAGAATTAATTCTAAGACGAGGAGCCCAGTGAGCAGTAGTTTAGCAATCTCCTCCTCTGCTCGACATCATGAAACTCTCACAGAGGGGTGCACAGTGTACTGCAGTGTACTACAGGGTTGTGGAAACAATTACTTATACAAGAATTCTAGATATAGCATGAATAAAAAAAATCCAGCAGCCGAGGGTTTGTTTTCATCCTGTAACTGTTCCGCTATAACACAAATAAGGCAATTGATGTAAAAGGGTTAGTCACTCAGATCACTTGATCTGTGATCACGCAGAGTGGGTACAGATCAAGTCTATGGGTCCCTCCAGTCCACCAATGTAGATTAGACCAACCTCTGGAGAGTGCTGTGGCTGCAAGGAAAGTACTTAAATTAACTTTCCCCTGGCACAAGGAACTGCTTAGGATGATGTTATTTTAGCCTCGTTCACATTGACTGCGGCTTTGAAATCATGCAATTTCATCTGAAATCAGTGCGACATGGAAGACATCTGTGCGGCTTCATGCACAGATGTCTATGCAAGTTGCACCCGAAATTGCCAAAAGTAGTGCAGCACCTACTTTTTCAAATTGATGTGGTACCACAAAGTCAGTGTTGTACCTATTTGAACAGTGCGATTGCCGGCAATAGGATGCGACTTTAGTCGCTGCAATGTGAACGAGAGCTTAAAGTGGGAGTGGAGCATGAAGGGTTAAAGTGGATCTCCAGCCATTGAAATTGTGAAGTAGGGGATAGAGGGAGCAACTTTGTAATCAGAGAGGGGCCAGGAACCTGACACTCCCAGAAATGTCAGATTAGAAGTTTCTCTAAAGCTGAACTACACTGCATCTGAGCACCACAAACCAAAAACACTATTTAATTCATTTATAATATTGAAAGCAAACTCATTTGTCCATCCATGTCTCCATGCTTTATTTTGCTTAAAGGTCACTTTGAAAAACACCCCCTAGCAATACTGACTATAGCCATCTTGAGTAAGAGCAGATGATTCATGTAGCACTTACTGGAATACATCTCCCCTTAGCTCAGGCATGCTGACAGGAAGGTGTGCTTAGCTGAGAAAACCCCTCCTGAAGACTCCTGGGATGTATGACATCATTTGACTAGGCCTGGAAACAAGGAATTAACCAAAGAAGTATAAAAAAAAAAAAAAAAAGTTGTAAAGGTAGCAGGTTTTTTACCTTTGTGCATTAGGTAAAAAACTTTATGCAGCTCTCTTCCAAGCCTCCCCCTCTGCTTACCTGAGCCCAATCTTCATCCAGATCTGTGCACAAGGGCAGTGCCTATCACTCTTTCCCCTCACAGGACAGATAGGCAGCAACGGAAGCAATTGGATTCTTGTGCTGTCAATCACAGCCAGTAAGTGGGGTGTGGGGGCCAAGCCAACACTGTGTGTCCATGGACACACAGAGCGCATCTCAGGATAGAGCCCACACGAATACCCCCTCTTGCTATAAGGGCATTCAGTAAGGGGTAGGAGCCGAGCGCGCTGGCAGGGGACCTGAGAAAAGGCAGATCAAAGCTGCTCTGTGCAAAACCATTGCACAGAGCAGGTAAGTATATATAGTTTGTTATTTAAAAAAAAAATATATTAGGTATACCTTATTTATTACAGGTACTTGTATAGTGTCATCAATTTACGCAGTGCATTACATATATATTGTACATTCACATCAGTCCCTGTCCTCAAGGAGCTTACAATCTAAGGCCCCTAACTTGCATGCATACTTGAACATACTGGGTCAATTTAGACAGTAGCTAATTATCCTACCAGTTGTCTTTAGAATGTGGGAGGAAACCGGAGTAGCCAGAGGAAACCCACACAGGTACAGGGAAAACATGCAGACTTCATGCAGGCAAAGTCGTGGTTGTTTGGATTTGAACCGACGACCCTAGTGCTGCCAGGTGGAAGTGTTAACCACTTAGTCACTGTATTGCCCAGTCACTTTAAAAACTGTAAATATCCACTTTGCCATTTACAGAATTTTCTAATGCTAGCAGCATAAGGAATAATAATAGTCAATGTTCATTGAGAAAGTGAAGTTCCGCTTTATTTAGTGATTTTCTCTGCGGTATAGCCTAGCCGACAGTAATATGTTTGCAGGAGGTCAGAGTTATTTTAAAGAGGATATGTTTAAAACCATTTGCTGTTTGTATTTCAGAAATGTTTTGACCACAAACCCAGAATGATTAGCCAGCGGAATAAAGAAAATCCATTCACCTGCTCACATTCTGTATCTAAGCACAGTTTTGAAGAAAATAAGTATGTTTTCATTTTTTTTATGATGTCGTTTTCATTGCTAGTCCAGAATGCTTACCGTATATACTCGAGTATAAGCCGAGATTTTCAGCCTCTTTTTTGAGGCTGAAAGTGCCCCCCTCGGCTTATACTCGAGTCATCGCTGTCTGCCCGCTCGATCAGCGTGTCGAGCAGACAGACAGCGGCCATTCTATAATTCAAAAGCCGCGCCTCCGGCTCCGCCTTCGCCTGTGATAGGCGGAACACTGAATTTCCCAGCAGCCTGTGTTCCGCCTATCACGGACATCGTATCATCCTCGTACTACGGACGAGGATGATACGATGTACGTGATAGGCGGAACACAGGCTGCTGGGAAATTCAGTGTTCCGCCTATCACAGGCGAAGGCGGCGGCGCAGCTTTTGAATTTTACAATGGCCGCAGAGGCGCCGACGAAGAGGGCACGGGACGGAGGCAAGGCACGGGACGGGACGGGACGGAGGCAAGGCACGGCGGCAAGGCACGGGACGGAGGCTCGGGACAAAGGCTCGGGACACAGGTAGGCTGGACACACACACACACACACACACACACACACACACACACACACACACACACACACACACACACGGATGGATACACACACACACAGGGATGGATGGATGGAGACACACACACACAGGGATGGATGGATGGATGGATGGAGACACACACACACAGGGATGGATGGATGGATGGACACACACACACACAGGGATGGATGGACGGACACACAGGGATGGACGGACACACAGGGATGGACGGACACACAGGGATGGACGGACACACACACAGGGATGGACAGGCATGTCTTACCCTCGGCTTATACACGAGTCAATAAGTTTGCCAGTTTTTTTGGGGGTAAATTGGGGGCCTCGGCTTATATTCGGGTCGGCCTATACTCGAGTATATACGGTATTTGCTTTATGTGCTAGTGGTAATGCTCTTTTACAGCACTGCTTTATTATTTTGCTTAATGTGAGATTTTAATGACCAAACTGCAAATATTTAAAATGGTTGTTAAGCCACTCTGACATTACACCATCAGCACTGTCTGTTCTACATTAAAATGTTTCCAATATGCTGCACTTAGATGGCGCTGATATCCTTTTTGTGTGTTATACACCATCAGCACTATTGTAGTGTCCCCCCTTTGTGTGATTTATAAATATAAATACCTTATTTCTCCTTTATTCATAAATGGACACCTTAATCTTGACCATTGGATTATATCGTCTCTGCAGGAGTAGGACTAGGCATAACATAAAGCTTAGTTACGCCCCATCGGCCACCCTCAATAAGTATATAAGCCCTCCATGCTCTAGGTATTCTGTTTTTTTCTGTCTAGTCAGGAGTAAGGACTTAGCTCCTTGCTGGGATCTTTTGGTGCTAGCGTTTTTATTTTTTCTCCTTTCATACATCTTTTCTCCTGGGAGATATACAATCAACTGCCAGGCTGGGTGATGGGCTGGATAAACTAGATCCAGTAGTCTCCCCAGTACATCGAGTGCGTGCAGACCTCACCTAAAAAAACGATCTGCTAGCATTCAGCGGCCATTTTCCCTTAGTCTCGCTTGATCTTTGGCTGGCGGCCATGTTGGTGTAGTCGTGACGTCATGGCTGGCGGCCATTTTCCCTTAGTATGGCATGATGCTGGAGACAAACAGATCTGTGCAGAGGCAGGCCGAGTGGGTCATGTGATATACAGAGCTTCTGGGCCCCTCCTCTATCTCCCAGGATACATACTTAGGTGAAACACATGACATGCTGACATGTGTTCCAATTTGGGGTTCTCCAGTCTGGTGGTGGTGAGTCCCTGGGGGTCCCTTCTGTATACCAGCAAGAACCTTTAGGGGGGTCCATAGCTGTGCCAAAACTATTTGTGCTGCAGGGTCTACCTTATTGCATGGAGCCTCAGGGTCGCAACTCCTCCACTGTTCCCCCTTTGGGAGTGCCTGGTTCCTCTGAACCCCAGTTCCCGGTAATGCACTGACGGCGGTCTTAGAGTCCCTAGTATCCTGGGTGGAAGTGGCGTGCGGGCAAAGGTCAGGCAGGAAGCATCCCTGCGCCTTCTCCTGCTCAGTCTGGCTCATCTGAGTCTGATGCTGCTGTGGATGTGGCCCGTCCAGTGGCACTTGACACCACGCTCCCTGATACATCCGATGGTGACAATGACTCCATGGTCACAGTAGCGAAGGAAAAAAATGCTGGTGGACGCACTTGTGGTGCTTCAGTGCATGAGATTTTAAAAATTGAGGATGTGGCTAATGTGGCCACTGACGTGGCTTTCCCTTTTGGTACACACAAGGCACCTCATGCAGCTAAGGTGTTTCCTTATCTGCCATATTTTAACAAGTTTGTCTATAAGGAGTGGGGGCAACCAATGCAACCTTTTGTAGTCCCTAAAAGCTTTACAATATGTTACACCTTTGAGGAATCACTTTTAAAAAAGTGGACCCTCCAGTCTCCAGGTTGAATAAAGCAACCATGATTCCAGTAGAGGATTCCCCGTCTTTAACCACTTCAGTACCAGTCACTTAGACACCTTCCCGCCCAAGCCAATTTTCAGCTTCAGCACTGTCGCAATTTGAATGACAATTGCGCGGTCATGCTACACTGTACCCAAACTATTTTTTTATCATTTTGTTCCCACAAATTTTTATTATATTATTATTATTATTATTATACACAATTTATATAGCGCCAACAGTTTACGCAATGCTTTACAATGTTTAGGGGGGGACAACACAATTACAGTACAATACAAAAGGTACAGGAGGGCCCTGCTCGTAGAGCTCACATTCTAAAGGGAGGGGGTGGTGGTACAAAAGGTAATAGCTTTTGTACAAATAGAGCTTTCTTTTGGTGGTATTTGATCACCTCTGCAATTTATATTTTTTGCGCAACAAATGAAAAAAGTTTTTCTTTGTTTATGTTAAATATTTTTGTAAATAAGTAAGTTTTCTTCATCAATGATGGGCACTGATATGGCTGCACTGACTAGCACTGATAAGGTGGCACTAATGGGCACCGATGAGGTGCCACTGATAGACAGCACTGATGGGCACTGATAGGTGGCACTGATGGGCACTCAGAGACACTGATAGGTAATCATGGGTGGTACTGATAGGTGGCATGGATGGACACTGATTGGTGGGCACTGATAGATGACACTGATGGGTGGCACTCATGACACTGATGGTGGCATTGATTGGCATTACTCAAATAATGTCTTAGTGCCAGTCGGTGCCCCTTTGTGGGCACTGATTGGCACAGATTGAGCACAGATTGGGCCCAGATTGGGCACATGTGGATGGCTATGGGGAATGTACCTGGCCATCCACATGTTGGGGGCTTCCCTGGTGGTCCTGGCAGCTTCCCTGGTGGTCTAGTGTGGGCATCCGAGGGGGGGCTGCTGATAAACAATTAGCGCAGCCCCCGCCCCCCGTCAGATCGGCTCTCCTCTACTCGCATTTGTCAGACGGTTTTTCCTGTTGACATCGTGATCAGCCTTGATTGGACACGGCTGATCACGTGGTAAAGAGCCTCCGTCTGAGGCTCTTTACCGAGATCGGTGTAGCGGTGTGTCAGACACACCACACCACCAATCACCGAAATGCGCGTCCCCACGGGGCGTGGCGGCTGTTATCCTGAAGAATGTCATATGACGCCCAGTCAGTATAACAAAACCACCGCCTGGCCGTCATTCTGCTATAGGCCGGGCGGGAAGTGGTTAAAGATGCGGCCGATAGGAAAGCAGAGTCTGTGGCACGCAGCATGTTTACTGTGGCAGGTTCGGCATTGTGACCTGGCCTGGGCCCTGATGTCTCAGACTTTAACCAAATGGGCCAAGCTTTTGTGCCAAGGTTTGGGTAATTAGCAGGTTCCTCCTGCTTATGTTGTTCTGGTGGACCTGTTGGTCCAAGGGCTGCAGTTCATATGTGATGCATCTTTGGATGCTGTCCAAACTTTCTGTTTCAGCGGTAGTGATTAGACGCTTGCTGTGGCTTAAGAACTGGTCTGCAGACCAAGCCTCTAAAAAAGCTCTCATTAATCTGCCCTTTCAAGGGAATCGCCTCTGGGGCTACCCTGGATGACACCATTAAGGGTGTCACAGGGGGAAGAGTACCTTCCTGACACAGTCTAAGAAACGGAATGGCCATCGCAAACATGTGCCTTCCTTCTCAGCCCATAACAAATTATTTTGGGCTCCCACTGCAGACAAGGGAAACAGATCTCTCAAATCTTTCTCGGGAGGTTTCAAGCAATCATGGTCTGGTAAGCCTAAAGCTGGCTTCTCAAGTCCTGCAGACAAGACCCCTTCAGCATGAAGGTCTACCCTCACCCATAAATGGGGTTGGGGGACATCTTCGCTGGTTTCCAGCTTCGTGGCCCTCCTTTGGGAGCGTCAAGGGGATCTACAAATTGATCCTTTTGGGGGTACCAAAGAAGAGGGGCAGAGTTCGCCCACTTCAGAGCCCTGAGTCTCCTTATGCAGATATAGTTATTGCAAAGGTTCAGGTGACGTCTGAACTACCTACAGCCTCCTCTATCCCTATCCAGGAAATTGAATTACCTGGGTCGGACTCTGGGTTTAATACTGACTAGGGTAGTCTTTTTTCTTTTCTTACATCAGGGGACATAGAGCCATAGTAATTACTATGTGGGTTAAATCGGGCCGACAGGTGCTGGACACTGGCATGCCCCTAAGGCGTGTACTCCCCTATATAACTCCTCCCATTTCTGGGATTCCTCTGTTTTTTTGCCAGTGTCTAAGGTGTTGGTCACGAGTAAAGGTGTACTGTGCCGAGCTCCACGGCTAGTAATCCTTGATGAGGGCTAGCCATGCTGACCGGATCCATTCTGATGTCTTTTCATGGGCTAAATGAATGGTAACCGGGCCTCGTGTCTGAAGGTTTTGCTTACAAACGCTTCTCTTCGGGGCTGGGCCCTGGGATCCAGTACTTTTTGGTAGTAAGGCCATAAAGTTTTTACTGGTAGGGTGCTGTCGCAGGTCCAGAATTGTGGGTAACCCGAGGTTCCCCAGTTCCTGAAGGTTTCCTAAAAGGTCTTGGAGCCTCCTGTGAAGGGTGAAGATTGGGTCTTTATCTCTGATAAAACCCTGCTGCGAGGATAAGGTAAGGGAGATTTTCTCAGGAATTTCTCCTTCTATGTATAATGTTGTCATGCCTATGTGTCACCACTGGGGGCTGTATTGAACACTCACCATCCTGACGCTGGAAAGAGCAGAAGCCTTCAATCTTCTCTCCTCCAGCCGGAACAGACCCTCTGGTAAGAAAGGGGGATCTGGTCTCTTCCTGTTCCCCCAGATTGGCTTTGTTCTCCTTCGGGCGGCATGCCAAGACCGTTGCCTCTCTTTAAAAAAAAAAAAAAAAAATCATAAAGGGCAGACCGTGGCCGCATCACCCCCCATGCTTACAGGTCCACAGGAAGCCACTAGCGCGGGAAAACACCTTCCTTGAAAGGAAAGGGGGACTGTGATTTGTGGGGAGGCATGGCTAATGGTGTCAGACGCTGGCCACACATGGAGGAAGCTGGTCTCAAGGCTGTATGTGTGAAAGCTGCTGCTGGCTATGGAGGGACAGAGCATGTGGATGGCTTGGTCAGGTTAGTGTACACAGGCTTACTCCTTTGGCACATTATACTTTACTGTAGCTATGGTTAATAGCAGCTAATGGCGCTGAACTATAGCCTAGCAATGTACATTCTTTTGCATAGTGCCTCTGCTTTATGCTATGAATGGTAATGGGACCAGGAACTTCTCTAAAAGGTCATTTGTTTTGCACTGTAAACTAAATGCATTTCCAAAAGAATGTCATCCTCCTCTGAGAGGGATACAGCTAGTCAGATTGAGCCATCAGGGGTAGAACACTTCAGTCCCTGTATATATCATACAAACAGTTTTTTTTCTTCTACCATTTAAAAATTTGAAAAGAAGATTAATGCTATGATGTCTCTCCATAGTTGGACTAAACATAGCAGATTTCCATCTAGTCCTCAGGGCCCTTTTGTTGAGGTGCAGGAGGCTGGGGATCAGGTAGATCTTCCCAAATATTGGAAGATACTTATTTTTCCTCCTCTGAGGATCCTAATATGGAAGGAGTAGTATCACAAGTCAGGTGCTTGTGTACCCCCTTACTTAACCCTTTTGTTGCCTGCAGCACAGGCTCTTGAGGTATCTACCTCTAATTGGGTTTATTAGAACCCCCCCCAACCTGGGGATGTTTTTTTCCTATTCATGCATAGCTTATGTATTCTGAATGGGAACATTTCTATGAAGAAAATAGGGGTTCCAGAAATTGATGCTGCAATCACCTCAGTGAGCAGAGTCTCGTGTGTCTGGTGGATAATGCACTGATGTTAAAAGAACCAGCGAATTAAAGTAGGAACTTCTTTTTAAAGACAAGATGCCTTTTGCAGTTCAGTAGCACAGCTGGTTCTTGCTGCAATTGGTGTATCTCTGTCCATTAACCCTTTAACGTCTGCTCCACCATTTTGGTGGAGCACATACTGAGTCACGCTAACTCATTGAAAAATGTGGACTTCAAAGGGTTAAGGAACAGTTTGTGGAGATACTTGAAATTCTGCCTGATCAGCAGGCCCGGCAATGGGCTGGTGTATCTGACGCACTTTGTCTCACAGTAGATGCTATGGAAGACTCTATCGTTTAAGCCTCATGGCTTATGCTTGGACTAGTGCATTCTCGCAGAGTTCTGTGGCTGAAATATTGATCAGCCGAAGCACCATGTGAAAGCTCTTAGCCAGTTTGTTTCCCTTCCTGGGGTACGGCTGTTTACAGACAATCTGGATAAGTACATCCAAAAGACCTCTAATAGGGTAAAGTTCTCTTTACCAGTAAAAAGAGGTTCAAACATTTCTCCTTTTATCGTGCTGCCTCTCCTATGCCTGGGGCATCTGCCTCTAGGCAGTCTCGACGGCCTCAACTGTCAGGTTCAAGGGCAATTCTCCAAGGGCAGCACCAGGATCTTGGGGCAGAAAGCCCACAAAGCAGAATGCTAAGGCCTTCTCATGAAGGGGCACCCCCACTCATTCGGGTGAGGAGAAAGGTTCTGCGATTCTCAAGATCTGGCAGGAATCTGCCAAGACAGATGGATTTCTGCAATTTTTTTCTCTAGGTTACGACTAGAGTTCCGGGAGCCCGGATAGCTCAGTCTGTAGAGCATCAGACATTTGATCTGAGGGTCCAGGGTTCAGGTCCCTGTTTGGGTGCCTGCCTGTGAGGTCCTTGAGCTGTTGATAGGGCAGACTTTATGCAAGAGTTTCCATCTCCTTGGAGAATGTTCCTAAGGATCCAGAGAAAAAAGAAGTCCATCTTTCTGGCCTCTGGATCAGCTGTTATCCCAGTCAGTGACATCAGTTCCCTTAGTGGAACAGGGGGTTTTGGCTCAAACCTCCAGAACCAAACAGAGAGGTAAGACCCATTCTAGATTTCAAAGATCTGAATCGGCACTTAAACATCCGATCCTTTCATAATTCGATCGGCTGTGTCCATCCTGCAAGGAGGGGGGTTGCATATCTCCATGTGCCAAATTTTCCCGCTCACCAGAAATGTCTGCATTTTGAAATGTAAAATTATCTTTTCAGTTGTGGCCCTGCTGTTCGGCTTAGCCACAGCACCACAAGTGTTCTGAAAGATTCTGGCACCCCCTTTAGCCAGATTAAAGGCTCAAGGCATAGCAGCCTTAGCCTATTAGAAGATCTACTTTTAATAGATCATTCAGTCTCAGGTCAAAAACCAGAGTCTGATCTCAGCCGTAACTATCTGAAATCTCTAGGTTGGATACTCAACCTAGGAAGATTCTCCTTAAAACCATCAAGGCGATTGCAGTACTTGGAGGCTGACTATAGATACCATACAGAAGAAGGTATTCTTACCCCAGACAAGAATCAGTTGGCCGTCCCTTATGTGCAGTTTTACTCAAACTGCTTTAAGACACCATCCTGTTGGTCTGGAAAAAAAAAAGATTCAGGCCTTGTTTTGTTTCCAATACGCTTGGCTCCCGATATAAGTCAGAGCCTTAATTGGTGATTGTTATCCAGCAAAAGGGAAAATCTTTATCCTGGAAGGTGTTACCAACAGATGCCAGCCTTCTAGGCTGGGGAGCAGCCCTGGAAGAAAATTCTGTCCAAGGGAGATGGTCCAGGTTAGAGGACCTTGCCTATCAACTTTTTTTGGAAGTTTATTAGTCTATTAGTTTATTAGGAAGGCTTATTAGTCTTCACATGGGATCAGTTTTTCACTGATCTATGCATTTCCCCCAGTTCTGCTACTTCCCGCCTTCTCCACAGGATTAATCAGGACCAAAATGAGGTGATTCTGGCGGCGCCAGCGGGTCCCAGAAGGTCTTGATTTACAGAGATCATAAAGATGGCAGTAGGAGTCCTTTGGCCATTATAGCCAGACCTTGCACAAGGTCCGGTATTTCATCCTACCTTATGGACAAAAAATTTAACAGGTTTGACTGTTGAATCCCACACTTTAAAAGATTGTCGGTGAGCTCCTTCAGTAGTGTCTACTCTGATTAATGCCAGGAAGCCAGCTTCCAGAATCACTTACTTTAGAGTCTGGAAGACATATGTTTCTTGGTGTGGATCCGGGGGTTGGTACCCCAGGAAGTATGTCATAGGCAGGATTCCTGATTTCCTGCATATGGAATCTGAAAGGAAGTTGGCCTTGCCTTGACTTCTATCAAGAGCCAGATCCCGGCCTTGTCTGTGTTTTTCCTATGTCCTCTTGCTTCCCACTCTGGGTGCGTAGCTTATTCAGGGGCAACACGGTTTATTCCCCTTATCAAGGCACCTCTAAATCCTTGGGATTTAAAATTGGTCTTATCGGCTTTGCTGAATCAGTTGTTTGAACCTTTACTAGTAATTTCCTTGGTTCTTTTGACAAGAAAGATAATCTTTTCTGGTTGCCATTTCTTCTGCTAGAAGAGTATCGGAACTAGCGGCTCTGTCTTGTAAGAGCCATATTTCATCATGCATAAGAATGAAGTGGTTTCATGTCCTCATCCTGAATTCCTACCAAAGTGGTAACAGGTTTTCATTTAAACCAAGATATTCTTCCTTCTTTCTCCCCAGAACCTTAATCTAGGGAAGAGAAGGCACTACATTCTCTTAATGTAGTAAGAGTGATCAGAGTCTATTTAACCACTTCAGATCCGCGCTATTGCCAAATGACGGCATTAGCGCGGACCTACATTTCCAGGACTACGTCTATTGACGTCGTCCTGGTTACGAGCGGCCTGCGCGCCCCCTGAGGGGCGCGCGCGGCGCGCTCTGTGATCGGCGAGTCCGTGAGACTCGCCTGATCACCGATCCGTGTAAGGGGTCGATCCCGACCCCTTATCACGTGATCAGCTGTCAGCCAATGACAGCTGATCATGTGATAGAACGGAGCCGGTAATCGGCTATTATTCCTCCTCGCGCTGACAGCGCGAGGAGAGAAAAAAAAAGCCGATCACCGGCGGCCGTGATCGGGACATCAGTCCCGATCACGGCCATCAATACAAGGGACCACCTGCCACCTGCCTGTGCCCACCTGCCTCCCGCAGTGCCATCCTGAAGTAAAATAAAAGAAAAAGTGCCCCCCGTCAGTGCCCCCTGTCAGTGCCCATAGTGCCCACAGTGCCACCCACAGTGCCACCCCACAGTGCCACCCACAGTGCCACCCAATCTGCCTCAAAGGTGCTGCACCCCAGTGCCGCCCATCAGTGCCCAGCAGTGCCGCCCATCAGTGCCCAGCAGTGCCACCTATCAGAGCCACCTATCAGTGCCACCTATCAGTGCCCATCAGTCCCATCTATCTGTGGTACCTATCAGTGCCCATCCGTGCCACCCATCCGTGCCACTTATCCGTGCCACCCATCCGTGCCATCTTATCTTTGCCCATCAGTGCCGCCTTATCTGTGCCCATCGGTGCCGCCTTATCTGTGCCTATTAGTGCCGCCTTAACTATGCCTATCAGTGCCCACCAGTGCAGCCCATCAGTGCCCACCAATGCAGCCCATCAGTGCCCACCAATGCAGCCCATCAGTGCCCACCAATGCAGCCTATCAGTGCCGCCTAATCAGCGCACTTCAATGAAGGAGAAAAATGACCCGTTTGCAAAATTTTATAACAAACTATTAAAACATGATTTTTTTTTTTTTGCATCTTTTTTTGTTTGTTTAGCAAAAAATAAAACTCCGAGCTGTAACTAAATACCACCAAAAGAAAGCTCTATTTGTGGGAAAAAAATGATAAAAATTTCATTTGGGTACAGTGTTGTATGCCCGCGCAATTGTCACTCAAAGTGCATCAGCGCTGAAAGCTGAAAATTGGTCTGGGACTGAGGGGGGTTTAAGTGCCCAGTAAGCAAGTGGTTAAGGGCGACCGCTCAGGTTCGCAAAACACAGGTTTTGTTTGTACTGCCAAAGGATCCAAGATGTGGACAGGCAGTGTCAAGATCCACTATTTTCCAAATGGATTTGTCAAGTGATTATTCAAGCTTCAGCTTAAAGAAGAAAATTCTTCCTTCTCATGTTAGAGCACACTCATCCAGGGTGATTAGTGCCTCTTGGGTGGTGCATCATCAGGCCTCTATGGTTTAGATCTGTAAGGCCGCAACTTGGTCTTAGGGTTCATACATTTATCAGATTTTATCAAATCGATATTAAAGGTTATGAGGATATTGCCTTTGGGCGCAGTATACTGCAGGCTGCAGTATGAGTCCTCTGGCCTCCTGTTTTTGTTATGTCTCCCCCCCTTCAGTTGCCATTGCTATGGGACATCCCACATAGTAATTACTATGGCTCTGTGTCCCCTGATGTAAGAAAAGAAAATAGGATTTTTAAAACAGCTTAGCTCTAAAATCCTTTTCTTTGATGTACATCAGGAGACACAGAGGTCCCTCCCTTCTTGGTATACTCTTGTATTGCTTGGCTACAAAACTGAGGGCTCCCAGTAATGGGAGGGGTTATATAGGGGAATACACGCCTTAGGGGCATGCCAGTGTCCAGCACCTGTCGGTCCGATATAACCCACATAGTAATTACTATGGCACTGTGTCCCCTGATGTACATCAAAGAAAAGGATTTTACAGGTAAGCTGTTTTAAAAATCCTATTTTTCGACTCAAACTCCTGCTCCTTCAGCAGGTTTAGTTCAGCAGGAAGTTACCTAGACTCGTGGCTATCTCTCGGTTCCTCTGGTAGATGCCGCAGTCATCCTAGTGCCACTGCTTGGCCAACACCTTCTCCTTCTGCGGTGCCTGCGAAGGACTAAGGGTGAAAGTCTTCTGTTCATTCTGGTGTAAACGTCCCTTGGGAGCTACCTCTCAGGGAAGACCAGTTGTCCAGTTGAGGTACTCCAGTAGTGAGAGGGGTTATATAGGGAGTGCACTTTTTGTCTTAGGGTGTGCCAGTGTCCATCACCTGAAGGTGGCCTATAACCCACATAGTAACTACTATGGCTCTGTGTCCCATGCTGTACTACAAAGAAAAGGATTTTACAGGTAAGCTGTTATTAAAATCCTATTTCCTCCTCTCTTGGAAGGTTATGACAAAGGGTGCCATCCTGATGGGGGGGGGGGGGGGGGCTATAGAGAATCTGTTCATTCAGGGAAAATGGTCACCACAGGAGAGGTTGCCCATGGACATCCTAGAGCCGAAGAGACACGAGAAGTTCAGTGACCTAGGATTAAGTGAATCTCATCTTGTCTCGGGTGGAATTTTATGGCCCAGCAGTGTCCGTTGTGCATGTTCCAAGTGGTGGAAAATTGGCAGATGGATTTCCTCAGCCATCAGTAATTGCCAGTTAGGTGGGCTTGGCACCTGGAGGTATTTGCCAGGGAGGTGGGCTCTGCACCAAGAGGTGTTCAAGGAACACTGTCAACGGTGGGGCATCCTTAATGCAGATCTTCTGGCATCCAGGTACACTGCAAAGCTGGACAGGTTTGTCTCCAGGACCAGGGACCCTCAAGCGTATGCAGTGGATGCTTGGGTGACACCCTGAGGACAGGTTTCTTTGGTTTCTGCCTTTCCACCATTGCGGTTTCTCCCTCATCTACTTTGCAGGACTTGGTGGAAGGAATTCCAGTGATTCTAGTAACCCTGGTTTGAATCCAGGACATTGTGAACACAACGGCAGATGGTCTTTGGCTCGACACAAACTTCTTTCGCAAGGTCCAATCTCTCTTCTTCCAATCTTTTTTTTTCAGTCGTAGTTCTTTACTGTCACTAGCTTTAATGGCATGGCTGTTGAGGCTCAAGTCTTCGAGAGACAGAGGAGTCTCTGTTTTTAATTTCTACCTTTTCTGAAGGCAATGAAGGCAACTTCAAGGAAGATTTACCACAGAACGTAAACATTTTTTAGTGCTTAATGTGAGTGTGGTGTGGGTCACATCTTGGCCTTTCTCAAAGTGCGAGTGGATCCGAGATTGGCTTTGGGTCAGATTTTGACTTTTGCAATCTTTTTTTTCAGAGGTTGATTGCTTCACATTCCTTGTTGCATGCTTTTTGTGCAGGATGTCACACGTATTGTTCCACTAGTTAGCGATACAATGTGGGATCTCAACTTTCTGTAGTACAGAAATCTCAATTTGAATGCATCCTGGATTTTCATTTAGTCCTTCTGCTGTGGAAGGTTGTTTTTCTGGTTGTAATTACTTCGGCACACAGCGTTTCAGAATTGGCTGCTTTTTTCCTGTAAGGAACCATTCCTGATGCTCCACCTTGACAAGATTGTTCTTGGGCTTCAGGCATCTTTCTTATCTAAGGTGGTTTCTTCTTCCCACCTCATTCAGCACATTGTGTTGCCATCTTTTTGCCCTTAGCTGCAGACACTAGGGTACAAGACTTTTCGCACTCTGGATGTGGTTTGTGTTTTCAGAATTTTTCTTCAGTCGGATTCCCATTTGGGCTTTCTGAGGTTCTGAAAAACGGGTGATACTGCTTCAAAGTCTATGATTTCTCAATGAATTTGTCAGCTTATTTCTTTCTTTTTTTTTTTTCATTACTTTATTTTTGAAAAAGAACACCCAATGAGTAATTCCAGCTTATTTCTTAAAGGGGTTGTAAACCCTTAATGCATTCTTTTATCCTGCTGATAGCGAAGGGGCAGCAGTACATGAATGGGTATTATGCCACGTACACACGACCGGACTTTTTGACAGCAAAGGTCCGACGGAACGAGACAATTCGATCTTGTGTGGGCTCCATCGGACCTTTGCTTGCCAAAAATCCGGCGGACTTTAGAAATAGAACATGTTTTACATTTTTCCACCGGAACTCCGCCGAACCGAGAAATCCATTCCTGTGTATGCTAGTCCGACGGACAAAAACCGTCGCTAGGGCAGCTATTGGCTACTAGCTATGAACTTCCTTATTTTAGTCCAGTCGTATGTCATCACGTTCGAATCCATCGGACTTTGGTGTGATTGTGTGTGGCCAAGTCCGTTCATTCGGAAAGTCCGTCGGAACTCCGCTTAAAGTCCGTCGGAAAGACCGTCGGACCTAGTCCCTCGAAAAGTCCGTTCGTGTGTACGCGGCATTAGACTGTGCTCATTCTTCCTGTCCGCATGTTTCTTGTCAGTTCAGGTCCGGGCGGCAGAGTCAAGTCTGAGTGTTGCTGATAGGAGGCCGATTTCAAGTCCAATGAATATTTAAAGAGGGATTCCACCAAAAAAAAAATATTAAAAGCCAGCAGCTATAAATACTACAGCTGCTGACTTTTAATAAATGGACACTCACCTGTCCCGGGTTCCAGCGATGCCGGCAGCCGAGGCCGATCGATCGCTCGGCTCTCGGCTGCTGTCTCCACCATTCTAGGTGAGGGAATCAGGAAGTGAAGCGAATCGGCTTCACTTCCCGGTTCCCTACTGCGCATGCGCGAGCCGCGCAATAGGAAATCTCCGCGCTGTCACTGGGACCTGTGTGTGTCCCAGCAGACAGCGCGGCAGGGCAGGAAATGGCGTAGACTCCCACGGGAGTCTATGCCCGGAAGTGGGTGAAAATACCTGTCTTTGACAGGTATCTCCACCCCCCTCCCCCCTGAAAGGTGTCAATTGTGACACCGGAGGGGGGGAGGGATCCGATCAGCGGAGGTTCCACTTTAGGGTGGAATCCCGCTTTAAGCTAGTTGTAGGTAAACATTTTTAAATAAATACACAGCTGCATCAGTTGGTATTTTTTATATTTGCCTGAACCTTAACAGTTGTATGTAAACATTTCGAAATGAATACACAGCTGCATCAGTTGTTATTTCTTTTATTTGCCTGAACCTCAACTTCTTTAAAAAAAAATTTTTTACAATTAATTTATATTTTAATTATACAGATGCCTTGTTCACATGTTCAAAGACACAGTTGTAAAGTACTTCAAGATACGTCCTTTCAACAATCTGGTTGTGCTTGATCTTTGTCGTCATGAGGTTCGCTATGGCTGTTTAAGAGAAGATGAATGCTTCTATGCTCATAGCTTGGTGGAACTCAGGGTCTGGGACATACAGAATAAAACAGGTGGGACAAGTTGCTTCAAGAAATGTCAATATTGCTTTGCTTCAGTTAACATTCTTGTAACAGTGGTTCTATTTATTTAGGAATTACAGTTGAAGAAATTGTGCGAGAATCTCAGAAATATTGGGAAAATGAGTCCAGAGCACATAAGCCTCAGGTAAATTTTTGGATTATTGTTACAATAACTAATCTACATGTATGCATTGGGCTTGATTTACTAAAGCAGGAGATTGCAAAATCTGGTGCAGCTGTGCATGGTAGCCAATGGGCTTCTATATTCAGCTTGTTCAATTAAGCTTTGGACCTAGAAGCTAATTGGTTTCTATGCAGAGCTGCACCAGATTTTTTACGCTCCACTTTTAGTAAATCAACCCCATTGTGTATGGATAATATACATGCTAATTCTTAATTGCAAAATGAACACAAATCCTTCCAACTGACAACATGAGCAAGAATCTGCTTTTTATATGTACCCAACCCGTCACCAAACAGGCACAATCAAAATCTAAATATGCGCAAAGTCACACAAACATTTCCCATTTCTTTGCATACAAATTCTGTTTCCTGTTATGTGCAGATTTATTATTTTTGGACAGTTATCCCAGTGGCAGTTTTTTTTTGTAGTTGGTTCTATATCTATCTTAGTAGCTATCTCCAAAATTAGAGGTTTTTTTTCTTCTAGATTATTGAGTATATAATTTATTTACTTGCTGGTCATACTATTCATTTTTACTATACTAAGAAAAGGAAAAAAATGTGTATTCAATCTGGAAGGGAAGTGAAACGGATTAATGTTGACCTCCAGGCAAACAGCTAAATACACAGATGAAATACATACTGTATATTAGAGTGGTTTAACCTGACAAATGGTTTGTTTTTCTTTCCTTGCAGTTCTGAGATTTACACAGTTCTGCCACATGAGGTAGATGCAAGTCCAGTGCATTTTTAATCTGCATCAAAAACGCATGCACAGTATTTTCCATGGTGCACACCAGTGCAGTGCATTTCAGTGCAGTCACAAAAAAATAACATGTTGCATTTTTTTCTGTATGGAACTAATCTGGAACATGGCAAAACGCATGAATAAACGCACCAGCATGCATGTACACATAGCAGAACGCACATTTCCAGCATAAAAAAAAATAGAGGGGAAAAAATGCACCAGAACGCAAACCCTTCTAAATGAGCGTGCAGAAACTCATCTTGAATGCAGAAATTCTGGTATAAACCAGTCCTTACAGATCTCCCCACCCCGCACCCTCTAGCATTAATGTATTCTTTTGTGCTCTTTATATCTCTGAGTTCACCTTTAACCCTTACTGTTATGGACACAGAGCTTTTTAAACACACTCCTGGCTGCTATAGTGTAAAGCCACTTTGTTATCTTCCTAGACTCCCCTATGTTCCATTAAGTTATGTGCCCCAGTGTATGTTCTATATAACCAAATATGACGCTTTACACCTTATTTCAGAGTGACGCTCGGCACTCATGTGACCTCCTGCGACTCTACTCCCCTGATCTGACAACTACAGTGGGAGGGGCTGAGAATCCCCCACTGAGGTCAGTCAGAAGGAGAGGAGGAGAACAGTGGGTGGTCACATGAGCACCAAGTGGTGTTCTGAAATCAGGTATAAAGTAGCATATTTTTTTATAGAACATATACTCACTGGGGCACATAACTTAATGAAACATAGAGGATTCTAGGAAGATAACAAAGTTATTTTAGCAGCAGGAGGGAAGGGACAGGGAACAGATTGTCAGAAACTATCTGACAGACAGGAAGTGGGAGAGAGGAGAGACAGTGGGATAAAAGAGGCGCTTAAACTGACCATGGTAATCATTTATCGGCAACCATGATAAATGTGGTCAGTTTACAAAGGGGAAGGCAGGATCAGCCAGGTATTTTAGATGATAGAATGTAACAAATTACAATCACTGTGCTGTTGTTCGTGCTTTAAAGGAACAGGATTCATTTTTTTTTTTTTTTAGGGTTACAACCACTTAAAGTTTGACTTATATGTGTGACTTTACAAGCCATAATATGGGAATGTTTTTGCCTTAATGAACGGAATGCATTAAAGCAGAGGTCCACCCTAAAGTGGAGCTTCCGCTCATTGGAACCCTCCCCCCCTCCGGCGCCACAATTGGCACCTTTCAGGGGGGAGGGGGGTGCAGGTACCTGTACAGTACAGGTATCTGCACCCACTTCTGGCGTAGTTTCTGCAGAAGCTACGCCCCTTTCCGCAGAATCTACGCCCCTTTCCGAAGGTCCCCCGCTGCCTGCTGGGAAACACACGGATCCCAGAGACAGCAGGGACCATCCTTATTCCGCAGCGCAACTCGCGCATGCGCAGTAGGGAACCGGGAAATTAAGCCGCAAGGCTCCACTTCCTGATTCCCATAGCCAAGATGGCGGCGGCAGCACCCGAGAGACGATCGAGAGATCGGCTTCGGGTGCCGACATCGCAGGCGCGCTGGGCGGGTAAGTGTCATTATTTTAAAAGTCAGCAGCTGCAGTATTTGTAGCTGCTGGCTTTAAAAAGAACGGCGGAACTCCCGCTTTAAATTAATAAAAGGTTTTGCCTTGGACATACCGGAGTTAGATGACGATGACTGGAGGGAGATTTGGGTTTTCCCGTTCTCCCCTCTGGTCTCTGCCAGGGACAAACTAGTCCAATATAAAATTGTACATAGAGCTCACTACACACCTCACAGACTTCACCAGATGTCACCGATACATTCTCCGGCGTGTTGGAGATGCTCGTATCAGCCAGGGGACTTCTTTCGCCTTTTCTGGGCTTGTCCAGCAATTGGACACTACTGGAAGGAAGTTCTCCAGGTGGTAGCTAATATCACTAAGACTAGTATTCCTTATGATCCTAAATATTGTCTGCTGGGGCTGGTGGAACAGATGTTAATCCACAGAGCTAAAAAAATACTAATATCCTTATTACTATACTATGCACGTAAGGCCATTACGATGAACTGGAAACAATCATCTCCCCCCTCTGTCAAGTTCTGGAAGGGTCTTGTGAATGCCAGTTTGCCCCTTTATCGAGCCACCTACGAGGGCAGGGGTTGCCCACATAAATTTGAGAAGGTGTGGACCTGCTGGTTGGACGATAGCACTACCGCGACTGAGGCAGTAACTAACCTTTAGATCACCATTACGGTTGAATTCTGGTAATAGACTGACCCAGGTACTACATGTATTTCTATGATATACAATACTGCACTTATGTCGTTGAGCACAGATTATCCTACTTTTACCCTCTCCCCACATTGGGGTTTAGATAAGTTAGGTTTGGTTGTTTTCGGTCTTCCTTGGTGAGGCCTGTTGTTCCAGAGGAAGACCGAATATGTTGTGTTACCTGATGTGTTTTGCTGCGGTCTGTAGCAGCATCAGAGTGTTTGCCCCTGTGTGGGTACTGTTGGCCCGTGTGTGGGCGGTTTTCTGTACTATTAAAAAACTCAATAAAAACGATTTTGCAAAAAAAAAAAAAGGTTTTGCCTTTATAACCACTTTATTTACTATATTATATACATTATATTTTTAGATTTTAAAAATGTATGATTTTTTTTTTCGTGTGCCCTAAAATGAAATTATATTTATATATATATATATATATATATATATATATATATATATATATATATATATATAAATATTGCATTTTTTTACCAAAAATATGTAGAAGAATATATATTGGCCTAAACTGATGAAGAAATTTGTTTTTTAAAAACATTTTTGGGGATATTTATTAAAAAATACGTAAATCAGCCCAGAATAATCCCTCCTACTACAAGCATGCCTTTGTTTTCAGCTCTGCTGCTGAAAAGACTAACCTACTAGTTTGCTAACACTTTCTGTTCTTCAATTTGTTATTAATTTTTTTGTTCTCTTTCAGTCAAGACTTTTCTCTTCACCACTGCTGGAGGTTTCCCAGCCGATTGGTAGCTATCTGATGCAGTCATCCTCATGGCTTTTAGACTGCTGCATACAGACCCCACTGGACGGAACATTGCGAAAATAACCTGGAAGTTACTGTCAGGCACTGGGCTCCATACCCTTTCCAGACTTTGCTCTGGTTTGCCACAGGGTGCTTTCCAGGTTCAGAGCTGCTGGCACTGCCTCAGTGCTTGCCCTGCCTGTACAGACTAATCTATTGAGTAGGCTGGTCTGGCCAAAGAGCAGGAACTCTTTCATTTTCACTGGTTGTGAGTGCCATTATTCCCCATTACTTAATTCTTAGCTGGAGAAGGGATTATCGCTGTTCAACTGAGCATTGAACTCCTCTGCTAGGCATAGTGTCACCCACTGTCTGCTCATTCCTGCCAGCATCAAGGAAACATCCGCCACTGCTGCTTTGGTTGCAAAGAGCCCTGTTGATCTCCTTTCTTCGATCTGTTCTTGCTTACTGCCTATAGTAACTTTGATACCCTCCGCCGGCCATATGATTCTCTATTCACTGATCCTCACCTGCTATGAGGTCACGGTTCATGCTGCGGTACATTGACTGATAACTAACCCTTCTATTCGACAGTGTCCCCTTCATCCCCCGCAGCACATCCCCAGTGTGCTGAAATGGGCGCACAATGTACCAAATGATGCTTCATTTGGCCATGTGGCCTTGGAAAAAAAAAAAAAAAAGAGTAAGAAAAGAAAAATGTAAGGAAGAAGAAAAAAGAAGGAACGTAGGAAATAACAATGTACAGGCAGGTATGCACTCTAGTTTGTAAAGCCAACAGGGTGACTGTTTTTTTGGTAGACAGCACTGTCCTGCTGAAGTTTGCCCCCTCCTCTACTGCCGGCCCAGTTAGAATGTACAGTGCTCTACGTGCATGCGCAGTAGGGAACCAGCTGTGAAGCTGAAAGGCTTCACTGCCCGTTTTCCTTACAAGGAATGGCGGTGGCAGCACCTGAGACCCAATCTGAAAATCATCTGGGGTGCCGACACCGTGGGAACCCTGAACAGATAAGTGTCCTAATATTAAAAGTCAGCAGCTACAGTATTTGAAGCTGCTGACTTTGATTTTTTTCCCTGAGGGCATGGAACTCCTCTTTAACCACTTAAGCCCTGGACCATTTTGCAGCTAAATGACCAAGCCCCTTTTTGCGATTCTGCACTGCGCCACTTTAACTGACAATTGCGCGGTCGTGTGACGTGGCTCCCAAACAAAATTGGCGTCTTTTCCCCCCCCCCACAAATAGAGCTTTCTTTTGGTGGTATTTGATCACCTCTGCGGTTTTTATTTTTTGCGCTATAAACAAAAATAGAGTGACAATTTTGAAAAAAACTTCGATGTTTTTTACTTTTTGCTAAATAAATATCCCCAAAAAATATAAAAAAACATTTTTTTTCCCTCGGTTTAGGCCAATACGTATTCTTCTACATATTTTTGGTAAAAAAAATTGCAATAAGCATTTATTTATAGGTTTGCGCAAAAGTTATAGCATCTACAAAATAGGGGATAGTTTTATGGCATTTTTATTAATAATTTTTTTTTTAATAGTAATGGCGGCGATCAACGATTTTTATTGTGACCTCGACATTATGGAGGACACATCGGACAATTTTGACACATTTTTGGGACCATTGGCATTAATACGGCGATCAGTGCGATTAAGAATGCAATGATTACTGTAAAAATGTCACTGGCAGTGAAGGGGTTAACCACTAGAGGGCAGTGTAGGGGTTAAGTGTGTGTGTGTGTTTTTTTTTACTATAGGGGGGCGTGGCTTGACGTGTGATGTCACTGATCGTCTTTCCCTATAACAGGGAACAGACGATCAGTGAAAGGCTCACTAGGAGGCACAAGGAGAGGTTTGTTTACACTTACCTCTCCTCGTTCTTCAGCTCTGACCGGATCGCGGGACACCGGCGGTGATTGGGTCCGCAGGTCCCGCGGCCACGGTCGCGAAGCTCAGGACCGGGTCGTGAGTGCCCCGCCAGCGGCACGTGGCCCACGGCTGGGCACTTAAAGGGCAACGTACCTGTACGTGCTTGTGCCCAGCCGTGCCATTCTGCCTTAGTATATCGGCGTGAGGTGGTCCTTAAGCGGTTAAAGGGGACAATTTTGTCTGTTATTGATGCAGTGCACATCATTCTGAAAATAGCATATCAGCCTGTTGCTTCTACCTGTAGTCTTTCTAGTCTTGAACTCAAGAACTCTTCAGAGAGCAAAGATTTTACCTTTGCACCCCTTTTCCAACTTCTTCTTCATGGAGTTTGGAAGCACCTTGATAAGCTGATTGCATCGCCCAAGAAATTGTTAGCATTGTATCCCATTGCACAGCTTTTGTTCAGAAATGGTTAATGGCTTATGTGGATCTGGCCTTAACAAGGCCCTTACTATACTGGTGGAGGATCCACTTTTCTTTAATGACACGTTTATATTCTGGATGGTGGGTTCTTCTCTACACCAGATCCTGGCTTTGACCATACTTTGTCAAACTATGTCTGACTGATATAAATCCCTTGAAAGGGATCAAGCCACTGCTGCTGTTGATCAATTGCTTTTTGAACCAATGAGCAGATGGCTGCAGCATTACATTTTAGTTGTGATGGTTCACTATTAGCCTCACATCTAATCTTTTTGCATGTGCCTCATGTTGGTACTAGTGTATTTGGCTAAGGTGCTGGACTGTGGAGACTTTGTGCAGGGAGCACTTGATCCACATGGCCTTGAGGGATACCATCTCTTCAGATTGGCTCTCGATAACATTATCAAGGATGCTACTCATGGCAAGAGCATACATCTTCCTTCGCTAGGGAAGCCTAAGGAGTAGATTGCTAAATCCTCTTCACCTCTTATTGTCAAGAAAAGTCCCTTTCGTTACTCCACTCCCTGAACGATGGGACCCCCTAAGCTTAGTTTGCAATCCACCCTCAAAGTCTAACATTTCAGGTCTTCTAAATCTTTAGACAAGCCTTCCTTTGCATGAAGGTTCTCCACTACTTTAAGGAGCGGAGGGTGCCTGTTAACTTATGTGGATGCTTAGACAGCTAGCATTCTGGATGTCTGGATACTTGAGTTTTGCCCACTGCCCCTCTTTGTTTCCTCACTTTCCATCGTCCTGTGTCTGCATAGACTAGCAGATCTTGTTCTACTGCTCTCTAAACTTCTGGATCAAGGTTTGATTGCCCTAGTCCCTGAAATGTTTCAGAGGTTTTAGCCCAGCATGTTCACTGCTCCCAAACTGAAAGGAGACATTTGTCCAATCTTGGATTTCAAGCCTCTGAATGTTTACATTTGAGTCTTAATATTTCTGATAGAATCCACCAGATCTGCCATTGCCTTCCTCCTCCAGGGAAACTTCATGACTTCAGTGAACATCAAAGATGCTTACTTGCATGTCCCCATCTTTCTAGTGCATCAGCAGTTTCCACGCATTGCTGTGGGGCCCCTACACTACCAATTTATGGCCTTGCCTTTCGATCTTCACTTTGCATCTTTGTTGTTCAATAAAGTGTTGGCTCCAGTGTTAGCCCTGTTGCATTTCCATGGCATCACAAATCTGATAATGAAATGACCTATTGAGGTAACAATCAGCGAGGACTCTGTTGGACAAAGTATAACTGTCAAGATGCTAGAGATTTGGAACCTTTAGGGAAATGCTGTGAGATCTGCTGAAACATTGAATCAGATGACAGGCTCTGGATGTGTTTTTATCCTTATATTTTTACCTTTAATAAACATTTTAAACAGAGGAACAGAGGGCACTATTCGTTTTTATTTTATCTTTGAAGAATATACCTGTGTCTACCTGTGGGGTGAATGAGATGGAGTTGTGTTATCGCAGCCATCCTTTAAAGGGAAGAGGCGCTAACAGGACATACTGTACAGTGGAGGAGACAAGGTGGTGCTATTACATATATCCCCTTAAAGTATAGAGCCAGTATAGTAACCAGATCCCACCGTACATGGTGAGAGTCCATCTTATTATTAAAGTGAGAAAGGAACACAAAGTGGTGGTGTGTGTTAATATTTTTCGTTCTGGGTTTGTGTGGAACAGTATATCAAGATTGATATGGATACTTTTTGCACAGTATTATATAGTTTTGAAAAGTAGTTTATTAATTTTATTTATAATGGTGACGTAATGGCACTGGTGTGTGCTTTTCACTAAGGTGACTATTTGTTTATTGTATATATATTAGGTTTTCAACACCAGTGAGCTTCACACTTAATTTTGTTTTTGTTGCAGTATCCCCCAAATGCTTTGCTTCAGGTCCCTGTTTTGTTAAATGGTTCATTGTCTGTATACCCCCTTTCCAACCATCGCACAAGAAGAATAATACACTACAGACAAGATGAATTGGCACTTCCAACTCCAGCTGAGCCTAAACTAACAGAATTCCTAGCCTCCAACTTGTAATTCTACCAGCCCAGACCATGACAATCTCCTTCAGCAGCGGAGTATGTTGGCTAACATTCCCTAGAAGTGCATGAATTGAATTTTCTTATAAAGTTCAGACATATTAAATCTCACAGTACACATTAACAGAATGCACATGCAAAATTATAAAATTAGGATACTGTAGATGACTATAGGACCAAGTCTACAGAGACATAGTTAAAGGAGAAGTCCATCCAAAGCTCACTTGGCTGGGCTTCTCCTATGAATCACAGGAGTGCAATTAGTTTTGCATTCCTGTGACCTGTTTTCAGCAGAGGACGGGCTAAAGTCCGCTCTCTGCTGACATCCGAGAAATCAGTCCAGGCACTGCGTCATCACGACAAAGTCTGGATACGCAAGGTGCCTGGACTGACACCCGTCTCCACCTCTCAGTGAGCCGCTGAGAGGCTAAGACGGCCGCTCCCCGTCCCTCCACAGTTCAGTGCTCCAGTGAGCTCTAGGGGGACAAAGCGGAGAGCTCCTGACTGACAGCAGCTCTCTGCTTGGGGAACTGAGAGAACCGAGCCATGGGCGCTGTTTGATGGCTCGGCACCGGGGGATAGATGTAACATCAACCTAGGTAAGTATGATTCTGGGAAAAAAAATAACATACTTCTCTTTTAAAAACATGCAAGACAGCTGTTGTATCCTGGTGTCAGCAGGGAGGCCCTAAGTGAATGATTCGGAAAGCCAGCTATGCTAAATTTTGTGGCTTTCTACAGCGATAATGCACTGTTAACCAGGCCCCTCCAAAATGTTAGAGAGGGAGCCTATGTTTTTTTTTTTTTCCAGCATAACACTATTGCCTTACGAACATAAAAGAGTACAAGAGTAAGGAGTGTCCTCTGCACCCTAAGTGTCGGTTCACACTGAGGCAGCGCGACTGCCTCAGGCGACCTGGACACGATCACTGCGGCGACTTGCAAAACGACTTCTCTATAGAAGTCAATGCAAGTCGCCCCCAAAGTCATACAGGAACCTTTTTCTAAGTCGCAGTCGACTTGTGTCGCTCCGATTAGAACGGTTCCATTGTACAGAGCGGGACGCGACTTGTCAGGTGGCTAAGTCGCCTGACAAGTCATCCCAGTGTGAACCGACCCTAAGAGGTGCCAGCTCCTTCTCCAAGCCTAGTGGATAAACTGAAATAATGGGAACAGAAGGGCCATAATCTAATGAAGATCCTGGGTGACCGCCAGCCAAAATACTTGGGTTACTGGACAGTGCCAGAGAACGTGTTCATAATCGGTAAGGAGAAGATGGGCAGTGCCCACACACCGAAGAACATGAGCTCTATATACTGCCCAACCTGGAGGGGGTAGAGCAAATTCTGTGTAATAATTTATATTGAATGAGTCTTTGCATTTCTCAAGAGCCTTCGTCCTTTCAGCAAATTATTCCTTATAGACTTCAGATGAGGTTTTATCTAATGCTTTAGAACACAATAATTTTTCCAAACAGGAGTCTCTATGGTGACCTCACCAAACTGTGACACAAATGCATGACGTAATTGTAAATCATGGAAAAAAAATTCCCACCTGGACTAAATGGTCTGTATACTCTTGATTTGTGAACTGATGTCTACATACAAAAATAATTCTAAATTAATGTTTAGTGCAGGGTTTTTTCAGAATCGTTTAATGAAGTCTGAGTTAAAACAAAAGCAATTGCTAACATTAGCAAATAATGGATGGTAATGACAATACTGTATGCATTATGACTTTGGATACTAATAAAGCTGTGAGGTGTGATAAAATTCATACATTCACTTATTTTATATATAACCCTAGTGTATTCAAATTCCTTATATAGAATTAATGATTTGTCAATGTTTTTTCCAAGCTTTTGAATGTGCAGAATCGTGCGCTTCCAAATTTGAACATTAAGTTTGTGTGTGGACAGTGTTGGAGAAATGGCCAAGTAATTGAAGCAGACAAAAACAGAAAATATTGTAGTGCAAAGGCAAGACACACGTAAGTACAGAATATCAGGTAATTGAATCTGTCTAGCTAAATAGAAAATATTGGACTGCATACTATTTTGCTTTTACTTTTTATAAAATACATATTTAAATATTTTTATAAATGTTTTGAAAGATGGACAAAAGACCGGCAGGTTGTGTTAGCAATGTCCGGTGAGCGGAGTAGTGGAAGAAATTCCAAGAAGTGGATATCTATCAGACCTTGCCCTGTAAGAAAGCCATTGCCAGCTCAGTTTGAGGTAATATTCAAATCTTATTGTTCTGAATATTTTTTACGATTCTTATTTTACTTGAAAAAGCATGTTTTGTTTAGTAGGGAACACAGCGTTGTTATATTCAGATAGTGGTTTACAGTGCCTTGAAAAAAGTATTCATACCCCTTGAAATTTTCCACAAATGTCACTCTCTAGATGTGCAAAGCTGGTAGAGACATACCCAAAAATATTTGCAGCTGTAATTGCAGTGAAATGTGGTTCTTCAAAGTATTGACTCGGGGGCTTAATACAAATGCTCAATTGTCACATATTTGTAAAATATTTTGAAAAACATTTATAATTTTCCTTGCACTTCACAATTATGTACCAATTTGTGTTGGTTTATCACATTCAAAAAAAAAATACAGTTATCAGGAGTGCACAACATAACTTAGGGAATAGCTCCAAAATACAGTAGGATAAAAGAAAGTTACAATAAGTAAAATATGGAATAATTAAACGGATCCACATTATAATGTTCAAATGTTTCTGAATGGTAGAATATACTGTAGCTATCGGCAGTAACAAAATACAAAGAGAAACTTAGAGGAGGCCAAACCTCAGGAACCGTGAGGAAGGCCTCTGACCTAAAATGTGTGCGGTCATTGAATCCGAAAGAATGTCAGTCAACTGAGCTATACAAAAATATATAGGAAGAATACCTCTCGGGATAAGTAGGAGGGGGGTTAAAGATGCAGGGAAAAGAAGAAAAACAGGTGAAAGTGGGAAAGGTTAAAATGGGAAGAGAAAAGGAAAGTGGAAAAAGAGTGATCTCAGAGGACAATGCAATGCACCTGACCAGCTTTGAAGCTTAGAGCAGGAGTTTTCCATGTCCTCGCTATAGTAAGCTTTGTTGCAAGAAAGAGGTGCTTTGACAGTTTTAAAATGACAGGTTTAAAAAGGAGGGCTTCACAGGGGTTCCTTCTCAGATCTGAGTGGAATAATGTTCGCAATAGTGCATAAACCCTGATCCAGAGTCACCATAGGGCAGCATCACCAGATATGGGCCATTGTCCCTGGCTCGGTGCCTGTCTGGGCACCGAAATCTGTAATCTCATCTCTTTAAAGCGGACCTTCAGTCATTTTTTCAACTTTACATCTACTAAATCTTCTGCCCTTGTTGTTTTAACTTTGGATAGTAAAGCATTTTTTTTTCTGCCAGTAAATACCTTATACAGCCCACTTCCCCTTTCTTGTCTGGTCATTTGCCTAGGCTTATGACGTCATGCACAGCTCTCTCTCTCTCTCTCTCTCTCTCTCTCTCGTGAGAGTTTGCCAGTAAGGGAGGGGTGATGAGGCATAAGAGGGCTGCAGAGCTGGAGGTGTCTGTCTGTGTAAATCCAGGAAGTGAACAGGCAGCAGCTTCAGCTGCCCACGATTAAGTGGAGGGAGATTTCTGCAGCATATTTGGCAAGTACAGAATCACAGTATTTATAAAATAATATCATGCAAAGTGGTTGGTTGCAGTTCCTCTTTAAGTTGCCTCAAACTCTGATATCTAATCAATTTTTAAGTCAGTCCCCCTATATTTAGGTTTGTAATGGTTGACAGACCAACCACAGTCCAACTTGGATAGGTTGTTTTCCTATCCAAGCACCCTCGAAAATCTAGCAGCAGTTTTACAGCCAAAACTAATTTGGTGGAAGGAATTTAATTAATGAATTGGAATTGTCTAGAGGGCAATTGGGTCTAAATCTAAATTCCAACCTGGTTGAAAGGAAACATACTGAGGAGAAAAAGTGTGTAGAATTCTATTACTGATCATTCCATCCAACAAAGTAAGTTGTGTGGCTGTGATGCAGCTCTATTGACTTTATTATAAAAGAGTATGCAGATTAAAAGTTTCTCACTGCATTGCTTGCTCTATGCCATTGACTCAAAGTAGAAAGTCAGCGTATTAAGAGAGACAGCTGGCAACAAGCATTTTTAGGAGGTCAGCAAAGTTACCCTCTGAATTTCACTCAGTGAAAGTTTCTTTTAAGTAAGAGAGTAATTCAAAACCTGTAGACATAACCAAGCAAGTCATTATCTTCTGTAAATAGAGGATCATTTAGGGATACATTAATAAAGCAACAGCCATTCCATGACGAGGCAGCTACTTAAAAAAAATGGATGCTCTGCATTTATACAGCACGGTGGTAATTTACAAATGTGCATTATGCTCCATTAACTTTGGGAGCCCAAATCTAGAAGAGTGCAATAAAAACAAGTAAGTGTAAGTCAAGGCCGCAGCAGAGACTGATCACCTTTCTTCATACCGCAGCATGCATTTTGTGAACGGGCAGCAAAATGCAGGCTGTGATAAGGAGCAACCCTGCAAAGTATAACAGAAAACAGAGATACCTGTTCTTTGTTATAAATGCGCCCCTTAATGTTTTTTTTTTGGGAAGACCTTTTCCTCCACACTGTTGACTGATATTGAGTTGAGTATTTACACTGAAAGACAGTTTATAAGACTTCAGTAGCTTAAAGCGGTTCTTCACCCTAAAGGGGAAGTTCCGCTAATCAGATCCCTCACCCTCTCCGGTGCCACAATCGGCACCTTTCAGGGGGGAGGTGGGTGCAGTTACCTGGTCCTGGTACCTAATCCAGGTATCTGCACCCACTTCCGGGCAGACTGCCACAGACCCCCGCAGACGCCTCAGCGACACAGCGGGGGACCAGAAGAGAAGCGCAGCGTGACTCGCGCATGCGCAGTAGGGAACCGGGCAGTGAAGCCGCGATGCTTCACTTCCCGATTCCCTGACAGAGGATGGCGGCGGGGGCAGCAGCGAGACGAGCGATTGCTCGTCATCTGCCGCCGACATCGCTGGACCCTGGGACAGGTAAGTGTGATTTTATTAAAAGTCAGCAGCTGCAATATTAGTAGCTGCTGGCTTTTAATATTTTTTTTTTTAGGTGCAGAACCACTTTAAAGTAGTTGAAAAATAAATAGGATGCAGTAGGCTTCTTAGTATGTGTTAAAGCAATAACAAATCTTTCAAATTTTTTACTAAGATGGGAACTTATGAATGCTAGGATTAGTAAATAGTTTATGTAAAAGTAACTAGTTTTTTTTTTTTTTTTCATTTAAGGTAGTGTTTAGTGTATAAATACTATTTAAAAAAATGATTAAATAAATATATTGTATTTTCTGCAGCTGTGTAATCATATAGTGAATGACAAAAAATGCCAGTTTATAGGAAATTGTGCCTTTGCTCACAGCCAGGAGGAAAAAGAAATATGGACATATATGAAGGATTTAGGAAGTAAGTAAAATATAATTAAGGCATACATTGCCACTTCTTTTTGTACCTTGTGTTAATGTCTTTTTTCACATTTTGTCCCATTTCTGTAGCATTTTCTAACTACAAAACTCCAGATAGAGCTAATTGTATTGTTCATAACTGTAATAGTTGTGGAACAGTGAATGAAGGACAGTTCTCTCCTTGTACTGCCAAGTCAGGCTTGTTGAAAAATGCAATGTAAATGCAATACAGAATGTTCAAATACAGTACCCAGAAAAATGTAACTGACACTAGTGTGTACTGATCTGACTTTTCAAAACTCCAGTCAGTTGCTATAGGTTAGAGCTTTACTCCGTGAATTGTTTATTGAACAAGCCGTATAGATTATAGTGGAGTTTGTAATGTTCATAAGCTCGGGGTCTGGTCAGTGGGGGCTAACATTAATACACTGTTAGTGCAAGAACTGGCTGGTGAACTCTGTATACTAGAGGGGCCAACTCACTGCTGGCATAGATACTTGGAAGTGCAGTGTTTGTGGTTAGGGGCAAGATAAAGTGAAAGGATGAATGTGTGTGGTAGGGATGGGATTTCATTTAGTTTCATGTAGCACTTACATTTAAAACAAATGAGCACTGGAGACACAACTACTTAATACTATATAGGATGTACACCACCCGTAGATTCCCCCACTAGTAGTGGGACAGTATAGTCTTTCTAAATGTATTTACAGTGAGGGAAATAAGTATTTCATCCCCTGCTGATTTTGTATATTTGCCCACTGGCAAAGAAATTATCAGTATATAATTTTTAGTGGTAGGTTTATTTTAACAGTGAGAGACAGAATAACAACAAAAATATCCACAAAAAAGCATTACTAAAAAGTTATAAATTGATTTGCATTTTAATGAGTACAATAAGTATTTGATCCCCTATCAATTAGCAAGATTTCTGGCTCCCAGGTGTCTTCTATACAGGTAATGAGCCGAGATTAGAACCATTCTAATAGGAGCATCTCAAGTCACTCCTACTTAGAAAAAGGTTCCTGTACTAATTTGGGGCGACTTCAGAGCAGCTTGCATTGACTTTTTTACAGAAGTCTTTTGAAAGCCGCGCTGAAGTCAAGCTATACGGAGCGGGGCGGTTTCAGAGTCAGTGACTTTGAAGCTGCCCCTGTGTGAACCAGCACCAAAGGGAGTGCTCCTGATTTCGGCTTGTTACCTGTATAAAAGACACATGTCCACAAAAGCAATCAATCAATCAGATTCCAATCTCTCCACCATGGCCAAGACCAAAGAGCTAGAGCTATCCAAGGATGTCGGGGACAAGATTGTAGACCTACACAAGGTTGGAATGGGCTACAAGACCATCACCAAGCAGCATAGTGAGAGGGTGACAGTTGGTGCGATCTTTCGCAAATGGAAGAAGCACAAAATAATTGTCAATCTCCCTCGGTCTGGGGCTCCATGCAAGATCTCACCTCGTGGAGTTTCAGTGATCGTGAGGAATCAGCCCAGAACTACACAGAAGAATCTTCTCAATGATCTCAAGAAAGCTGGGATCATAGTCACCAAGAAAACAATTGGTAACACACTGCGCCATGAAGGACTGAAATCCTGCAGCGCCCGCCAGAAAGCACATGTACAGGCCCATCTAAAGTTTATTTTTTATTTTTTTTATTGTATTTTTTTTGAAAGTTTATTGGAATACAGATAAAGTAAGTTATGCATATTAGTCAGAGAAAATAAACATAAAAAGAAAAATATGTTGAGCATAATACAGGCAAAACTACAGAAAATTCTATAGCCAATGACATTTGAGTGTTATCTGGGTGTACACTAGGGACATATTCCTAGGAGGTGTTAAGCAGCTGCTATGTGTAACTAGGTCAACAAGGAGAAAGGGAGGATGGGTGATGACAGGGTGACGTGGAACTTTATGCGGGGTACTAGAGGGATTCAGGGAGGAGAACCATACTCGGAATGATCCCACACATCCCAGATCTTGTCAGACTTGTCAACAGCATCCTCTACTATAGCTGTCATATACTCCATTCTACGTATATCAGTAACAGCTTGTAGAAACTGAGCTTGGTTTGAGGGGGGGGGAGATAGCCAACACAATGGAATGACTCTCTTTGCAGCTAGTAAAATATAGGAAGCCAATCTATTCAAGGTCTTTCACAGACCTGGAAATGGGAGGCCCAGGAGAAGATGTAACAGATCCAGCGAAATAGGGGACTCAAAAATTTGCTGGAGCAGAGACATCACCATGGACCAGACAGGAACTATCAATTCGCACTGCCAGAACATATGGTAGTGAGTTCCTCTAGTTTTACCACATCTCCAACAGAGGTGGGAGAGGGAGGGGTCAAAATGATGTAATACCTCGGGGGTCCTATACCAAAAAAATTACACTTTAAATGTTGTCTCTCTGCGCCACACATCTGGATATTTTGGAAGTCGAGGTCCATAATTTGGCCCATTGTTGGAGGGAGATTGGTTGTTGTATAGTTTGAGTCCATTTGCGCATGTAGGAGTGGGACTCTACAGAGAGTGGAAGGGTCTCCTTAAGCAATTGGTATAAAGCACATATTAATCGCGTTGGGTGGGGGCCCTGGGAAAAGATGACTTCAAAAGTTGTTGGTTTTAAAAGGGTAAGGGATGGAGAGAGAGTGGAGAAGTAGTGGGTTATTTGGAGATAGGAATATGACATATATTTTGGGATCTGATAATTAAATTGTAAGTCTGCAAAAGGGCTAAATTTACATGTGACCGGGTGTACAAAGTAGCGAAGTTGGAACAGACCAGCCTGTACCCAAGAGAACATTTGGGGGTGGAATAGGCTGTTGGGAATTAAGGGATTAAGGATTACATTAGAGAGAGGGGATGAGAGGGAGAATTTGGTGTGACATGAGCGCCATATCCTCAGTGAAAACAACATAGGAACCAAACAGAGAATGAATGAAATACTTATATAGCGCACAATGCGAACTGAATCACCTCTAGGCGCTGTGGCGAGCTTTGATCATCAGCTAAAAGAGGAAGGTCTTAAGTTTTTTCCTAAAAGCCAGGTGATTTTCTTCCAGACGGATGGCGATTGGTAGAGCATTCCATAGCCGGGGCCCTTGGACAGCGAATCTCCGATCCCCCTTAGATTTATACCGGGCTTTGGGCACGAGGAGGAGGTTTTTGTTAGCTGATCGAAGACTGCGGTTTGGTGTGTAATGATTTATTTTCTCCATTAGGTATTGCGGAGCTTCTCTATGCATGCATTTATGGGTGAGGCAAAGGGTTTTGAGCGTGATCCGATTTTTTACAGTTAGCCAATGTAAGCTCCTCAGCGAAGGAGAGATGGATTCCCATGTTTTTTTTTCCTGTTATCAGCCTTGCCGCCGTGTTTTGGATAAGTTGTAATCGCGCAAGTTTATATTGAGGTAGTCCTATGTAAAGCGAGTTTGCGTAGTCCAATCGCGAATTGATGATTGTTCCAACTACCACTGCCTTGTCATTCTTTGGGATAAAAGGGATGAGTCTGCGAAGCATGCGCAGCAGATGGTGAGATCCCCTGACTACTGCTCCTATTTGCGCATCCATTGACATTTGTCCGTCTAAAATAACCCAGAGACTCTTGGCTTTGGTTTTTGGGGGGATGGCCTGCCCAAAGACAGTTATTGGAGACCAGGGGGTTTTGGTTGCGGGTTTATGATTTGGGTGTAAGATAAGCAGCTCTGTTTTTGATTCGTTCAGTTGGAGGGAGTTGGTGGTCATCCAGTCCTCTATTGATTTGAGGCAGTTTTCAAGTTGTTGTTGGTGATCTTTTTTTCCATTGATCCTTAAATAATGTTGTGTCGTCAGCGTAAGAGTGAAAGCAGAGGTCTGAGCATCTGATGATTTGGAGCAGTGGGCGGATGTAAATGTTAAAGAGAACGGGTGACAAAGGAGAGCCTTGAGGGACTCCGCAGGTGACTGGCCGAGATTCGGAAAAGTATTTTCCTAGTTTCACTGTCTGTGACCGATTTCCTAGGAAGGACGCGAACCATTGGAGATCTAGGTCTTGGACTCCGGCTACTTTTGTGAGGCGGACGAGTAGAGTATTGTGATCTACTGTATCAAACGCTGCACTTAGGTCTAACAGTACGAGGAGACACGGCTCTCCGTCATCTGCTGCTTCGAGGGCGTCATCCCAGATCTTCAGGAGTGCTGTTTCTGTTCCATGACCTGGGCGGAAGCCTGATTGCAGCGGGTCCAGGAGTTTGTTAGTATCCAGGTGGAGTTGTAGCTGATGTACTACTGCTTTCTCCAAGATCTTGGAAATGGTATTGAGGCTTGTAATTGGCCTGCGGTTGTTTGGGTCCTGAGGGTCCAGGTTTGTTTTTTGAGTATAGGTTTGACAATGCCTTCTTTGAGGACGCTGGGAACAATCCCTTCGGTGAATGATCGGTTTATGAGGTGGATTATGGTTGGAGCCACGATGTCGGAGCCACGATGTCGGAGCATTGTTTCAGTCGTTTTGTGGGGATGATGTCAATAGGTGAGGTACTGTCACGCAGTTTATTAATGATGTTTTTTGCGGTGTCTGCGGTAATCGGGGATAGCGAAAATCTTGACGGTTGCCGAGTGTTGGTGCAGACATCCTCTTTATGTGTTTGCTGGCTGAGGTCTGATGTTTTCTTCTGACAGATTGTTTCCCTGATGGTTTTGACTTTATTGATAAAAAAATCCGACAGTTTGTCACAGTAATCCTGGGATTCGCTTTCTGGGGGTTCTAGGCACTGGATTCATTGATAGATTGACTAGATTAAACAGTTCTCGTGGTTGGTTTGCGGCCGTTGAGATTGTGTATGAGAAGTGGTCCTTTTTAGCTTTGAAGATCGATTTCCGATAATTCTCTGTGATACCTTTGTAGTTAAAGTGGTTTTTCTCGGTGGGATTTCTTCTCCATGTTCTTTCCGCTCTTCTGCGTTCTTGCTTTAGTACGGAGAGGGAGCTATTAAACCATCCAGCATTTTTCTTCCTGATGAGTGCCCTGCGTTTTGGTGCTACCGAGTCTGCTGATTGCAGTAATGCCTTGTTCAGGGAGTTGAGTGTTTCCTCCGTAGAGTGGTTTAAGGTTATTGTAGATATCTTTTTGGACAGAGTGGTTTTGAAGGCTTCGGAGTACAGTATTTTATGCGATCTGGTCCAGTGCGTTGTTACAGGTTTCCGTTTTGCGTTGGTGATGTTGGTAGCGATTTTGAATTTGATGGCGTGGTGATCCGTCCATGGCAGAGTTATGTTGTCGAGTATGTTGACATCAATGTTCTGTTTGAAAATGAGGTCCAGGGTGTGTCCTGACCCATGCGTGGGAGTCTTTATCAGTTGCTGTAGACCCAGTTCTTCTAGTTGATTGATGCAGGCCGTCGCGATGGGGTCTTTGGGCTCGTTTGCCCAAAGGTTGAAATCTCAGAGTGCCAGGAAATTTTTGAATTTTAGGGTGTGCATTGCGAAGGATTCCGTGAGGGGTGAAAGAAGATTGGACTTTGGTCCCGGTGGTCTGTAGCACAGTAGAATATGAATGGTGTCATGGGGAGTTGATTGAAGATTTAGCGTCAGGGTTTCCATAAAAGGCACTGGGTTCTGTGATGATGATTTAGTGAGATCCAGGTGATCTTTGAAGATCACTGCTAGGCCTCCTCCTTTTTTCCCTATCCGGTGTTTGGTTAGGAACCTGTAGTTTTCCGGCGCCAATTCGGTGAGGATGGTGTTGCAGTCAGAGGTTAACCAGCTTTCGGTGATGAAGAGGCAGTCTACATTGTTCTCGATGATGAAGTCGTGTACTTCCAGTCTATGTTTGACTGCAGACCTGGAGTTAATCATGGCGCACTCTAATTGTGGTGGTTGAGTGGATCCCTTCCTGCGGTTGGGAGTTGCTTGTCGTCCAGTTTTTAATAGTTGTTCTCTTTGAAGTATTTTTTGTATGGAAGATGGCACTGTGGTGTTGAAATTTCTTAGTCTGTGCAGAACTTCCGTTGAGTATTTGAAGTGGCACATGGTTTGTGGATGTGGTTGATGATACAATGGGCCTAAAGATGCTGACCCTGAGAAAGGGCTAGGTATCAGACTTGCCGCCGTGCTTGAGGCTTAGCGCGCAAGTTGATCAGGGGATGCCTATATGAATGCAGAAGCAGTTGTTGTAATCGGTTGCTGGCTGTTCCGGCTCCCTTTACTTGAGGTGAAGGTCCCTGCTCAGAAAATACGTCTGGCTGTGCTCTGGAGTAGTCGTCCTAGGGTAGAGGAGGGGCTAGGTATCAGACTTGCCGCCGTGCTTGAGGCTTAGCGCGCAAGTTGATCAGGGGATGCCTATATGAATGCAGAAGCAGTTGTTGTAATGGGTTGCTGGCTGTTCCGGCTCCCTTTACTTGAGGTGAAGGTCCCTGCTCAGAAAATACGTCTGGCTGTGATCTGGAGTGGTCGTCCTAGGGTAGAGTGAAAAATGGAGTGGAGGCCGGAGGTAGGGGTATGCTCACCTACGGTTGTTCCTGATTGTTCCAGAGGAAGGCGAAAAAAAAAAACCCTGGCAGTAGCAGCCAAATGCACCAGTGGGGCAAAAATTCCTTCCTGACCCCCGTAGGCGGTCGGACGGAGTCCCTGGAACAATCACTGGGGGGTCGGGTGGAGTGGAGGTGCGAGCTTACCTGGACGCGGTGATCCCCGTTAACTGTCTGATTCCGGTGAATCTGGCTTGCTGTCAGCCTGATGTTTCTGAAGAGTGGTCAGGTTGCCCTTTGCAGTAGGATCTTTAAAATTGGGGGAGGATGGTGATAGGATGGTGGTAGGTCGGAGGCTATGGAGCTTGTGATCTGAAAATAATGCAGGCTGCCATACAAGAGAGCAGGGATGAGCCAGAAACAGGGAACCCATCTCTATCTAAGCCCACCTATTTGGCGGCCTTAAACTGCACCAGGCCACCACTGCACGAAGGTGGGAGGCCAGGTAATATTTGTAAACGTTCGGGGCTCCCAGTCCTCCATGGCTTCTGGTTGAAAAGATCACTGAGTTTGCCTCTCTGTGTGCCCTGTCCTTCCAAATAAGGTTGAGAAACCATTGTTAATCAATTTTAATTGGGCCATAGGGATAGGATGGGTTTCAAAAAAAATACAGTAGTTTTGGCATAACTGACATTTTCAACACAAAGGTCCTACCTATCCAGGATATTGGGAGGGGATTCCACAGAGACAGCATGGCCTTGATGTACTTGAACAGGGGGATATATATGGCTCAATATAGGGATGAGTACGATGGTTTGATTTGTACATCCAGGTACTTGAGAGATGAGGTGCACCAGAGATAGGGGTAAGAGTTTTGGAGCAATAGAAGGTCTGCAGGTGGTATATGTAATGGTAGGGCTCTATTTTAGATGCGTTAATTTATTCTATCCAGATGGCTAAACTGGGATAGGAGAGCATGGAGGGATGGGAGGGATATATGTAGGTTGGTAAGAGTCAGAAGTACATTGTCTGTAAAAAGAGATAGTTTATATTCCCTGTGACCCCTTGGAGGTCAGGATGCGATCTTATAGTCACTGCTAGGGGTTCTAGACATAGGATGAAAAGATGTGGGGAGAGGGGGCAGCCCTGTCTGGTTCCATTAGACATTGGAAAGGATCGGGACGTGAAAGAAGTCATTTGGACCTGGGATGAGGGGTTGGAGTAGAGGGTTTTTAGGGCTGAGATGAAGGGACCATGGAAACCAATGTTAGTAATGGTGGCAAACATGTAGGGCCAACTTAATCTATCAAATGCCTTTTGAACATCGAGGCTAAGGATCAAAGCAGGTGTAAGTACTTTATTCAACATATCATTGAGGTCAATAGTGTGCCTGGTATTGTCACCCACATGTCTTAGTGGGGACAAAGCCCACTTGGTCTCAATCAGTTTTGTCAAAAATTGGGAAAGGCTGTTAGCCCAAATTTTTGTGAATAGCTTATAATCTGAGTTTAAAAGTGCTATCGGCCTGTAGCTATCTAGAAGCGACAGATCTTTGTCTGCTTTAGGTATAACTGTGATATAAGAGTGTAAGAACTGCTGATTGGAGGACTCATAGAGAGTTGTATAAGGATACTAGATGACTTGATAGAATTAGAAGAAATGTCTTGTAGTAGGAGTATGGGAGTCCATCTGGACCAGGGGATTTTTAGGTTGGTAGGCTCTTAACAGTATTGGCTAGTTCCTCCCCAGTAATGGGGCGTTCAGTGCATGCACATCCGACCTGGTTAGTTTAGGCAACTTCAAGTCTGACATAAACACCTCAAAAGCCTCCTGGTCAAATGAGAAGTGTAGGTTGGGAGTAAGGCAGTTGTAGATTTTATTGTAAAACTCACCAAAGAAAGACCTGGGTCGTGGTCGGTGGACAGTGAGTGGGGGTACCATCCGGTCTTGTGAGGTGATCCGGGAAGGAGAGAGAAGGCCTAGGATTGAGCCTGGAGACCAGCATTCTATGTGGCTTATTGGAAAATTCGTAAAATGTTTGTTTTGCCCATAACAGGGATTTATCTATGGCTGACATGTCTATGGATTTTATTTGATTGCGCAGTGACGTTACTGCCTGCAGTCAAACCACAGAGGGAGAGCAAAGCAGGGAACGTTCAGCGGCTAGCAGTTTGGTTAGTAAATTTTCTTTCTTTGTGAACTTAGAGATGCACTTCCCCCTAAAGAACACCTTGTGAGCCTCCCATAAGGTGAATGAACTGGATACGGAGCCGTATTTAGCTGGAAGTATTGAGATAGCGCTTGGGAGAGTTTATCTTTGGTTTCTGTATGTTTTAGCAGAGATTCATTGAGTCTCCAGTGGCATTTCCTGGGAAATGCATCTGAGAGGCAAAGATCCAGCGTCAGGGGTGCGTGATCCGCCCAGGTGATGGGGCCCAGGTCGGATGACACTGTATGAGGTAAAAGGGGGGCTGTCACAAGGAAATAGTCCAATCTAGAGAACATCTTATGGGGGGGGGGGGGGTGAGAATAAAACAAATATTGTTTACCAGTGGGATGTTTGATCCTCCATGCGTCAGACACACTGTGGCTTTGTGTCAATTTACGAAAGGAGGTGGCCCAGGATTGTGTTGCGAGGGGTAGAGTAGAATGGAACAAAGATTTCGATCTCAAGTGGGAGAGGGGACAGCATTAAAATCTCCCCAATCACCATGAAAAGCTGAGAAAAGCATTGCAGCTGTTCAAATGCATCAGTAAGAAATTGAATCTGACCTATATTTGGAGCATATACATTCATTAGTGTTATAAGATTAGACAAATAGGTACCTTTCAGTATTATATAACAACCATGGGCATCCAAATGGGTGGAATTTCAGGGATCCCCCATAACGGAAGTGAGTCTCCTGCACCAGGATCACATCCGCATCGGAGACCCTGAACTCCTTTAAAGCATCCATCGTTTTTTGATGGAATTCAATCCTTTCACGTTATAAGACAGTTTCTAAGCTATGAAATTTAACCGGTGAACCTTCAGTATAGTGGGCGATAGCCAATCGGTATAAACACATATAGCCTTATAACAGGTAGTAATCTATTATGCCACATAGAGTAAAAAAACTGATCAACGTTAATGCAGGAGAATTAAAAAATAAAGGAAAAAAGAAAACAAGAGAAAAGAAAAAATAAGCTCCAAAAAATGGACCAAAAGAAATATTGCAGCATAGTAACAAGAAGGCTTGGTTTGGCACAAAAAAAAACATAAAATGTGAACATCAGGTGTAGGCCTGAGAGGCATCAGTGTCTCAGAATCTTTGGACACTGAAAGCCATTTCCAACAAGGGGAAAAACATGATGTTCCACCATGATGTTCCGCATCTAGCCTTATCAAACCTGGAATGCTTTGTAGAAGTTATCAAGTAGATAAAAAACAAAAACGGTCCAAGGCACCTTGAAGGGGTCGACGGGGAGTTGGGTTCCCATGTAGGAAAAAAGAAGGGCAAAAAGGATCACTCCCAGTAGGTCAAGTAGGTAGCCTTGTACGTTGAGAGCGCTGGGGTGTGGAGTAGGCCCTCAATCCCCTTCCTCTCACTGGTGTCCAAATCTTAGAAGGAGTCGGCGGAGGGCGTGGGGTTGCAGGTGCGAACTGACCCTCTTTTGCAGGCAATGGTGGGATGCCTAGGCGCTTGAGAAAGGCATCTTCTTGCAGGCCCCAAAGGACATGTTGAACACCATCCTTAGTGACATTGAGGTGAAAGTATAAAACTCCAGATATCCACACTTAGGAAGAAAGAATTGAAGCCTCCCTAATTGGGAATACCACCTAGGTGGAGTCCTGAAATATTAAAGCTCTACAAAAGGGAAAAAGGGGCTGTTCAAAAAAAAAAATTTGTTAGAAAAAAACCTATGTGTAATTTCATAAATATAGTCTATTAATGTGAGTATTGCCAACACTCCATATGAAGGGAGTAGTGCTTCAAAAATAAATAAACCAAAGTGTAAAAAATATATATAACCGTAATAATTCAGCACATCAAGATAATAAACTGACAAGTGCTTAGTGTGCTGCGTGACTCAATCCCTGAAAAATGTATATATATGTGTATTAATGAACACAAATAAACGTGTTGAGAAAAAAAAAATCCAAAAAATGTTTTCCGTGTGCTGCTCCTGCACACAAACCCTATGTATGATAAAGTGACAAGTGCTAATTCCAAAGTGATAAGTCCCAAAAATGATATAATCTGTATGTGTATATGATTAAATAGCAGTCTGTGAACAGTGATCCATGCATAAGTAAAATAAACGTGACTCTCCAATGCTACCCTCTCTTGTGTCTGCACTCACCAGAGCCCCTCACCCCTGCAGAGGTAACAGGCGTAATAGCTGTATCCCAATGGCAGTGTCCCCCTTTAACAAGATATCCCTCTGGTTCGCACAGCTGCAATCCACCTCACCAAAGCGGTTTAGGAATCTCCGGTGACGGGCATCCACATCTTCATGAACATGCTAAATCCTGTCTTCAGCAGGTCGGTGAGGCCAGAAGACGATGGGCCATAGTAAGCAGCATTTGGCCAGGGAGAGGTCGCTGAATAGTTGAATTTTGTCTCCCTTGTATTCAATATTGGATCAGTTGCGAGTGGCCAAAGGTAGCGCCTCTTTGCTTTCATAGTAGTGGAACCTTACGCGGTGTGGCCCTTGAAGGGGGTTTAGGGGCCAAGGACCTATGGGCCCAGTCAAGCCGCCTGTCTGTGTCCATGATGTCAGGTGCCAGGGTGTTGAATAGGCCCAGGAGATAGGGTCTGATATTATTGTCAGCCACTTGTTCCGGGATGCCATGGATTCTGAGGTTTTGGCACCATTCCCTCTTCTCCAGGTCCTCTTGCTGTATCTGGAGCTGGGATACAGTCATTTTGTGAGTGTTTCTACTGTCCTGGTGTTTCAGGGCCTCCAAAAATGTGATAGGTATCTAAAAATTAGAAGCAAAATTTATGTCCCTAGAACACCTGAAAGTGTGCTTCTTTGCATTTTGGGCCTCTCTGTATGCCTAGGCTGTGAAAAAGTGTCACACATGATATCACCATAGGAGGAGTAGCAGAATGTTTGTGGTGTAATTCACATGATGCACATGATATTTGTTTGAAATAGCTTATTAACCACTTGCCGACCGCCGCACGCCGATATACATCGGCAGAATGGATGAGCACTGAGGAGAGGCAGAACAGGGAGATGCCTGTGTAAACAAGGCATTTCCCTGTTCTGCCTAGCAACATGAAAGGAATTTACTGCTTCCTGCCATCGGAAGCAGTGATCTCTGTCATGTTGTAGTGAGCCCATCCTCCCTACAGTTATAACACACTGAGGAAACACACTTAACCCCTTTATTGCCCTCTAGTGTTTAACCCCTTTCCTGCCAGTATCATTTATACAGTAATCCGTGGCTATTTGTAGCTCTGATCGCTATATAAATGTCAATGGTGTCAAAAGTGTCCGATCTGTGCGCCATAATGTCACAGTCCAAATAAAAACCTCAGATCGCCGTCGTTACCAGTAAAAAAAAATTATTATAATAAAAATGCCATAAATCTATCCCCTATTTTGTAGACGCTATAACTTTTGCGTAAACCAATCAATATACACTTATTGCAATTTTTTTACCAAAAATATGTAGAAGAATACATATCGGCCTAAACTGTGGAAGAGATTTGTTTCTTTATATATTTTTTGGGGATACATATAGCAAAAAGGCCTTTTTTTGTTTATAGTGCAAAAAATAAAAACCGCAGAGGTGATCAAATACCACCAAAAGAAAGCTCTCTCTCTCTATATATATATATATATATATATATATATATATATATATATATATATATATATATATATATATATATATATATATATATATATATATATATATATATATATACACAAACGTCAAAAAATTCACCATGCCTCTTACTAAATACATTGGATTGTCTACTTTCCAAAAAGGGCCCTTTTGGATTGTTTTTATACTGTCCTGGCTATTTAGAGCCTCAGGAAAATGGCAGCCAGTACATCAGGACTGATCAATTTTCAAACATCTATATGTACCATACATATGTAAAATTTTGCAGTTGGAAGTAATGCACACTGATTTGGATTCTTTTTACCAAAGAAATGAAGTAGAATACATTTTGGTCTAATTACAGGAAGAAAGATTATTTATATTGCAAAATTTGATAAAAAACTAAGAAAAAAGTGGGTTTTAAAAAAAATAGAATTTTAACATATATAAAACAAAAGAAAAGCAAAAACAGTGGTGTTTAACTACTTAAGCCCCGGATCAATTTGCAGCCAAAGGACCAAGCCCTTTTTTGCGATTCGGCACTGCAACGCTTTAACTGACAATTGCGTGGTCGTGCGACATGGCTCCCAAACAAAATTGGCATCCTTTTTTTCCTACAAATAGAGCTTTCTTTTGGTGATATTTGATCACCTCTGCGGTTTTTATTTTTTGCGCTATAAACAAAAATAAAGCGACAATTTGGAAAAAAATGCTATATGTTTACTTTTTTTCTATAATAAATTTCCCCAAAAATATATAAAAACATTTTTTCCCTCAGTTTAGGCCGCTATGTATTCTTCTACATATTTTTGGTAAAAAAAAATCGCAATTAGCGATCATTGATTGGTTTGCGCAAAAGTTATAGCGTTTACAAAATAGGGGATAGTTTTATAGCATCTTTATTAATATATATTTTTTTACAAGTAATGGCAGCGATCAGCGATTTTTATTGTGACTGCGACATTATGGCTGAAACATCGGACATTTTTTACACATTTTTGGGACCGTTGCAATCAGTGCTATTTAAATGCACTGATTCCTGTGTAAATGACACTGGCAGTGAAGGAGTTAACCACTAGGGGGCAGTGTAGGTGTTATGTATGACGTTATGTGTTTTTTTTATTGTAAGGGGCGTGGCCTGGCATGTGACATCACTGATCGTCTTTCCCTATAAAAGGGAAGAGACGATCGGTGACTGCCACAGTAGGAGGCATGGGGAGAGGTTTGTTTACACAGACCTCTCCTCGTTCTTCAGCTCTGCTGGTCCCGCGGCCACGGTCACGGAGCTCAGGACCGAATCGGGAGCATGCCGCCGGTGGCGCACTCCCGGCCCACGGCTGGGCACTTAAAGAGCAACGTACAGGTACGTGCTTGTGCCCAGCCATGCCATTCTGCCGACGTGTATGTGTCTCAAAAATGGATAAAAATGTCATTTGGGCAAAGTGTTGCATGATTAATTGTCATAAAAAGTGTGATAACGCTGAAATCTGAAAGTGGGCCTGGGCAGGAAGAGGGTGAAAGTGTCTAGTACTGAGGTGGTTAATCTAGAACCTTGCCGACTTACTTGGAGAGAAGGCCCATTTTCAGACATCTGCATTGACTGTGTGGTTTCTGGACAGACCGGTTCCGTTGATCTCAAAGACCAGGCTGTTCCTGGATTGGTAGTTTAGAAATCTGGCTTTGGGATTGGAAATGTTGTTTTTTTTCTCTCTTTGGAGGGTCCTTATTACAGTTGGGTTGGGAATAGATCTGGAAGTTGTGGACAACTTGTAGGTGCTGGGTACTTGGTCGTTGGAAGAATCAAGGAGTACAATATTGGAGGTCCAGCTGATCTAGATTCATTTGGACATTGTCAAGCCAATGGCATATATCAATCATCCCAAAAGAACCAGCAATTTCCATTTTGCAAAAGAGGCATTCTAGATCACGGGACGAACTTTGCATTCCAACCTTGTCAGCAGACTCTCCCTCCCCCCGCCCCCCCCCCCCCCCCCCCCCCCGGGATTGTTCCCTACACCCGGAGATGTTCTAGGATCTGTGCTACAAGTTGGGGATTTTGGATGTTGATCTTCTGGCCTTCAATTTTAACAACATACTAGACAGGTTTGTATCCAGGTATAGCTTCTAGCAGATAGGCCATAGGCCCTGCCAGACTGTCCAAATCTGATGTCCCAAGAACTGATTTCTCTTATATTCACTGACGACACAGCTGCTCTCTGTAACTAAATGGGTTGTATAGGCTGCCATTAGGAGAACTAGGCAAAATTGTTACACAGTACACAGAACTTTTATTCCCGCCCCAGGGGGGCGGACCCAGTGCTATCAACCCTCCTCACTGCTCCCAGCAGCATCAGTTTTTATTTTGCCTAGTAAGGATGTTTTTTTTGCGCAAGATGCAAGATCCTGGGGTCTTCTATCAACTGCCGGCTGGGCGACAGGCTGGTTAATGATATCCTTGTAGTCTCCCCAGTCCGGCCATCGAGTGTGAGCAGGCTGCAGCTAAGGCTCGGCAGGCCACGCTCCAGAGGTGGTGAGTGAGCTTCAATGCTCCGGGATATACATATGACCAGGCTACTGATGTCTGGATCACAGTATACCGGGCCAACAGCTACCCTGTAACTGCGCAGGAGTAGGTCTGTGATGGAATGTCTCCCAGCTCTTCAGGACTGGTAAGTACGGCTCTCCCTGCCTCGGTGGGGTGAGCAGCTGGGCATTCCCTGGGGGGTCGATTTGGGGACCCCCTCACCTCCCATTTTCTGTACAAGTCCCTATCACCCCTCCTTCCCCTCTCTGAGGGGGGGTGGCTGCATGAGCTGCGGGAGGTGTGTGTGTGTGTGTGTTCGCTGGTTTCTCACCTGTGGGGGCTCTGTGTGGCTGGCGTTGGTCCTGGTCTGGGGGGTCCCAAAAAGTGTTTGTGGAGGTTGTTCTGGCTGTAGGCAGGCAGCACATTTCTAGCTACAGGCACTGCTAGTGGCATTCACAGAATGGCCCAGGGTGGTGAGTCTAGCACTAAGTACCCCCCCAACCCACCCACGCGGCGGCAGCAGGAGGGTGGGAGCTTCACTGTCCTAAGTCCCCTTGCAGGTGGCAGATAGGCTAGGGTCAGCATGGTTTCAGAAACTGATGTTTCTTCCCCGAAATCCAGGCTATAGCAACCAGGTCACCTGCGGTTAGCGCAGTGTGCGTGGACACCCTGACGGCGGTCCTTGACTCCTATGTTGCTAAGATAGAGGCAGCACGTGGAAGGAAAGGTGCACGTAAAAGGCCCCTGCCCCCCCCCCCCTCCTCTGTGGAGAGCTCTGATGCAGACTCTGGCCCTGCTGCGGCTGGTGACCCCTGCTCTGACCTATCAGACATGGCTGACCAGGACCATTCGGACAGTGAGGATGATTCCCCGTCTGGGTCCGGGCGTGACAAAGCACTTGTTGGAGCACTCATCACAGCTGTGCGTGATACCCTGAAGATTCAGGGGCCAGCGGATACCTCTGCTGATGTACCGGTCCCTTTAGGGTCCCGCAAGCCAGTACGTCCACCTAAGGTGTTCCCGTATTTGACTTATTTTGACAAATTCATTTACAGGGAATGGGGTCGCCCGCAACAGACCTTTTCGGTCCCCAAAAATTTGGCCGTGCGTTACCCCTTTGAGGAAAGCCTTCTCAAAAAGTGGTTGGCCCCTCCAGTCGTGTACCCCCCAGTATCTAGGTTAATAAGGTAACCACGGTCCTGTTTGATGGGACTCCTGCATTCAAGAATCCCACGGACAGGAAGGCCGAGGCAGTGGCTCGTTTCTTATTTATGGTTGTGGGGTCAGCCGTGCGACCTGGACTGGCATCTGCACTGGTGTCGCAGACACTGACTGAGTGGGCAAAACTTTTGCACCGCGAATTGGGAGAGCAGAACGCCTCCCCTGTCTGCGTGGAGCTAGCAGACCAACTAGTGCAAGGCCTTAAGTACGTTTGTGACGCGGTCCTGGATACTCTCCCTCTGTTATCCAAGGCTTCAGTGTCAGCTGTGGTGCTGAGGCGCCTAATTTGGCTGAAATGCTGGTCTGATGACCAGGCATCCAAGAAAGCCCTGAGGGATCTTCCCTTCCTTGGCGAGCTGCTCTTTGGAGCCTTGTTGGATGACATTATTAAGAATGCCACTGGTGGTAAGAGTACACTACTCCCACAGGCCAGGAAGGCCAAGGAGCCTCGCCGCAGGCAAGGCCCCTCTTTTTACGCTCACAATCGGCTTTTTCGTCCGCCCGGTGCTTCGGCAAAACGCCCCCAGCCCGACAGGACACCCATGGATGGTCAGAAGCGCCCCTTGAACCACAAGCCTGCGACCAAAAGTGCTACCGCATGAAGGGTTGCCCCCACCCACTTATCGGGTGGAGGGTCATCTTCTGGAGTTTGCAGCCCAGTGGACTTCCCGGTTATCCGACCAATGGGTCTGCGATTTGATTTCCACAGGCTACAAGATAGAGTTTCTCTCTTGGCCGCCAAACAGATTCGTCCCCTCCAGCATACCCGTATCCCAGGTTCGCCGGGAGGCCCTGTTAGGGGCGGTGAGGGACTTGCGGTATCAGGAGGTGATTGTACCGGTATCCGGAATCGGAACGCTTCCAGGGGTTCTACTCAAATCTGTTTGTGGTTCCCAAGAAGGAAGAGGTACGTCCAATCTTGGACTTAAAAGCCCTCAATCACTTTGTAAAGGTGCAGAGGTTCAGAATGGAATCAGTTCGCTCGGTAGTCGCTGCACTCCATCAAGGGGACTCCCTGGAGTCCTTAGACATCCAGGTTGCTTACCTACACATACCCATTTGCCTTCGGCATCAAAAATTTCTGCGTTTGGCAGTCGGGGAAGCCCACTACCAGTTTGTGGCTCTTCTTTTTGGCCTGGCATCAGCCCCTGCGAGTCTTTACCAAAGTACTGGCTCCAGTATTGGCGTTGCTGAGGCAGCGCGGGATCGCGATTGTGGGTTACCTAGACAATCTCCTGAGAGCATCTTCTGCCTCAGAATTAGAGGAGGATGTGGCGATCACCATGTAAACCCTGCAAGAATTTGGGTGGCTGTTGAACCTAAAGATGTCGGTGGTTGTATCAACTCAGCGTCTGGAGTACCCGGGGTTGCTGTTGGACTTAATCTGCTCGAATTGAGAGCGATCAGGCTGTGCTGGGCGATGTGTCTTCAAGGGCGTGCGACCAGGATACAGTCAGACAAGGTGGTCTTTCTAGTGGCCATCACATCGGCCAGGAGGGTTTCGGAATTGGCAGCCTAGTCCTACAAGTCACCTTATCATCCACAGGGATAAGGTGGTGCTGCGTCCGCAATCGTCCTGTCTACCAAAGGTGGTTTCGGCTTTTCATATCAATGAGGACATTGTATTACCATCGTTGTGTCCTAAGCCGAAGCACCCCAAGGAGGTGGCCCTTCAGGCTCTCGATGTGGTTAGGGCTCTGAAGGTGTATTTGTCTGCCACGGCTCCCTTTCGTAAGTCAGACTCGCTGTTTTCGGTGGCTGGTCCTAAGAAAGGCATGGCGGTCTAATCTGCCGTCATTTCCAGGTGGATCAGACAGATTATAGTCCAAGTCTATGCCTTGAAGGGGCAGGTGCCCCCCTTTCCAGTCACGGCCCACTCTACAAGAGCAATTGGAACGTCTTGGACTTTCCGACACCTAGCGTCTGTCGCTCAGGTGTGTAAGGTGGCGACCTGGTCGCCTGTCCATACGTTTTCCAAATTCTACAAGGTAGACGTCAGTGTATCGGCTGATGCTTGTTTTGGCCGCAAAGTTTTGCAGGCGGCCGTGTAGTTGCAATTGAGTTTTTTTTCTGGTTTTTCAATAAAATCACAGTACTGTTTTGTTAATGCACTGTTGCATTACTTCCGCAATGTTGCGGTCTTGGGGATCCCTTCTGTTGAGGATACCCGGTTATACTGCTGTTTTTTTGTGGGTTTAGTTTCACTAGTTCCCACTTGCCATGGTGGATGAAGTTTTTATGCTGTTTTTTTTCCCCACCTCTAGTTTGGCACTGCTTGGGGACGTCCCATTAAGTTAAAGAGAGAAGCTGTGTCGGTCGATGAATATTAGAGAAAATAGGATTTTTGTACTCGCCGTAAAATCCTTTTCTCTGTAATTCACCAACCGACACAGCACCCACCCCTCCTTTTTTCTTCGTTATACTGCTCGTTGACATACTGATGCTGCTGGGAGCAGTGAGGAGGGTTGATAGCACTGGGTCCGCCCCCTGGGGTGGGATTAAAAGTTCTGTGTATTGTGTAACAATTTTGCCTAGTTCTCCTAATGGCAGGCTATACAACCCATTTAGTTACAGAGAGGAGCTGTGTCGGTCGGTGAATTACAGAGAAAGGGATTTTACGGTGAGTACAAAAATCCTATATTTTTTCATACTTCTCGTTCATTGGTTTTAAAGACATGATTAGATGGGCACCATTGGATGTGAAAGGTGTACATCACTTGGTTCAAGTCCAAGGACCTTCTTTGTGGGACAGGTTCTCTCCTTCATGCAGCTGGGTCTTGACCAATGTTTAGCTCTTCAAATGTCAACTGTATTTACTTTTCATTCTGTTTCAGAGACCTTTGTCTTCACACTCTCTAATTAAGACCGTTGTGCAGTAGGTCTCCCAGGTGGTCCCCCCATTCCTTTCATCCGTGACTGCATGAGATCTGAATCTGGTTCTCTCTGCACTTCAGAAGCCACAGTTTGAACCTATTAGAGACAGTCATTTCTACTCTCACCCACAAGGTTGCTTTCCTTGTAGCTATCACCTCTGCAATAAAGCCTTATCTTGCAAGGAACCCTTTTTTGGTACTGCTAGGGGACAAGGTGGTGTTAGGGTCCAGGACTTCATTCTTCCCTAAGTTCTGGTCACTTTGACCAGAACATTATTCTCCCATCCCTTTATTCTGCTTTGGTTCATCAAAAATAAATTTCCCTCCATTGTTGGGCTGCAGTTCAGGCTGTGCGAGTCTATCCTCAGCTGTTGCTTCTTTTAGAAAGACTGATTACCTTTTTGTCATTATGGATGGGCCCTAGAAGGACACTCCAGTTTTTTTTTCCACCATCTCTAGGCAGACTGCCATTCAGGTTTATGGTCTCAGGGGATCAGGTTTCCCCTTTTCCTGTTAAAGCTCACTTCACTAGGGCAGCAAGAGTTTCGTGAGTTTTTCAACATCAGACCCTTGTTTCTCAGATTTGCAAGTCAAGGATATCCAGAGAGGGGTGAATTTCCCCACCGGGGACACCGAAGACAATAACAGCCTGAGCGGTAAATTAACCTTACTGCAGTCTATTCAAAATGACACATTTTAAAGGAATCCTGTCATGCAGTGTGGAAGCTGTCATTACTGATCCTATCTGAAAATTTTAGTTGCCTGGGTTTCATGCCAATGCTTAGGTTTCAATTATCCAGATAACATTTCTTTCATTCGCCACGTGTTTTCTCAAGTCTGTTTATAAGGTATTCTGCAGTTTATCTAACAGTATGGTTAGAAGCATCAATGAAATTGTAGGCAATCCTACAGATCTAAGCAGAGAAAAAACAGTGGTTTTCCTAAAGCAGTTGCAGATTTTACTATTACACTGTTATGAACACAGGTTAGATTTATTTATACTGCAGAGTTGTGGTAAAGTAGCCAAAGTGTTGTCTGTGCTCTCATGTTAGAACGTACTCAGAAGTTTCTGAGTACGTTCTGCCCAATTGCTTAGCCACATTAAGAGTGTATTCACGCTTAATTCTTCTGATTAGTATTTGTGTGATTTGCTAAACCTTTCCTAGCATTGCTTTAAATGCCTTTAGCATGAAAGTGTGCAGTAACACATGTAACCCTTGTACTGAAAAACAAAAATAGGAAGCTTCTGCATACTTTTTGCCTGGTCCTATTTCACTTAAAAATGCAATACATGTAAAATGCACCAAAAACACCATGGGTTATTAGAACACATAAAAGGTGCAGTTAAAAAAATAACTTTTTTTTTAATGCAGAGGTAGTGTATCCACCTTTAAAAAAATGCTGTTTCCTCACAGCATTCATATTTTTTTGTGGGGCAATAGAGAGATCATTTTCCCTTAAACACCTTTAAAATGTGAGCACGTGGTATGTTTTACGATTGCTGTTTGTGAATACACATGTGAATTGGCAATTCAGAATTACCTTTATTGTTGAATTGCTATTAACAAGTTGTAATGTGATTATGTCTTTTTTTTTGGGTTAGTTCAAGATATGGATCAACTGTATGAGAAATTGAACAGTAAAAAGATTGAGAGAGGAAATGAAATGTTCAATCAAGCCAATAAACAAGTTCACTTGCCCACTGACTATGCAGAAACCACGGTAGGTATCATTGAAAGATAGACATAAAAGGCATTGGAACAGATCTGTAAGAGAAAGCATAAACAGTCTGTCAGAAATCAAAGCATTTAAATGCTTGAAATTATATTCTCAAGACTCGCAGGTTTGTGTGTATATATGTGTATACAATATCTCAGAAAAGTGAGTACACCCCTAACATTTTTGTTAATATTTTATTATATCTTCATCTGACAACACTGAAGAAATTACTCTTGCTACTATGTAAAGTAGTGAGTGTACAGCTTGTATAACAGTGTAAATTTGCTGTCCCCTCAAAATAACTCAACACACAGCTATTAATGTCTAGACTGCTGGCAACAAAAGTGAGTACACCCCTAAGTGAAAATGTCCAAATTGGGCCAAATTAGCCATTTTCACTCCTCTGTGTCATGTGACTCGTTAGTGTTACAAGGTCTCAGGTGTGAATGAGGAGAAGGTGTGTTAAATTTGGTGTTATTGTTCTCACTCTCTCATACTGGTCACTGGAAGTTCAACCTGGCACCTCATGGCAAAGAACTCTCTGAGGATCTGAAAAAAAAGAATTGTTGGTCTATATAAAGATGGCCTAGGCTATAAGAAGATTGCCAAGACCCTGAAACTGAGCTGCAGGAAGGTGGCCAACCGTTTGTTGAAGACAAGCAGACTAAGGACATGGATTACTGGAACCATATCCTGTGGTCTGAGACCAAGATAAACCTATTTGGTTCAGATGGTGTTAAGCGTGTGTTGCGGCAGCCAGATGAGGAGTACAAAGACAAGTGTGTCTTGCCTACAGTCAAGCATGGTGGTGGCAGTGTCATGGTCTGGGGCTGCATGAGTGCTGCCAGCACTGGGGAGCTATAGTTCATTGAGGGAACCACGAATGCCAACATGTACTGTGACATAATGAAGCAGAGCATTATCCCCTCTCTTCTTAGACTGGGCTGCAGGGCAGGATTCCAACAACGACCCCAAATACACCTTCAAGATGACCACTGCCTTGCTAAAGAAACCAAGGGTAAAGGTGATGGACTAGCCAAGCATGACTCCAGACTTAAACGCAAGGTAGAGGAGCGCAAAGTCTCTAACATCCATCAGCTCTGTGATGTCATCATGGAGGAGTGGAAGAGGACTCCAATGGCAACCTGTGAAGCTCTGGTGAACTCCATGCCCATGAGGGTTAAGGCAGTACTGGAAAATAATGGTGGCCGCACAAAATATTGAGACACTTTGGGCCCAATTTGGACATTTTTCATTTAGGGGTGCACTCACTTTTGTTGCCAGTGGTTTAGACATTAATGGCTGTAACACTGTTATACAAGCTGTACATTTACATTGTAGCAAAGTTTAATTTCTTCAGTGTTGTCACATGAAAAGATATAATAAAATATTTACAGAAATGTGAGGGGTGTACTCACTTTTGTGAGATTTTGTGTGTGTGTGTGTGTGTATATATATATATATATATATATATGCACACAGAAAATTATAACCATTTTATTATACCTAATGTCGCTGTATTTTGCATCCAGTAATTTGGAATTTGATTGTTACATTTTGGGAAGGTATATAGTTAATCTTTTGAATATAATATTAATAATGGTCATATAGCTAAATCAGAACTCTAGCTTCTATCTCCCACCTCATTACTCCTCACCCTTCAGTCTTCTGGCAGGTCTGATGATGTCACTGGTCCTATTTCATCTCCCCCTCCAGGCAGCCCTTCTGGATTGAGCAGTCATAACTGGCTGTAATCACAACTATAGTAGCATAGTAATGGTTAACAATCATTTACTTGGGAAGTATTGTTCACACGTGAGCATATATATTTAAGGAATATAACAAGTATATAACACATTTAATTTAAACTAAGACTAGGCTTTCAAAAAAATTGAGTCGGAAATTGTGGTTATTACTAGAATATGATTTTGCTATTATTCATTGTTACAAACAGGCTGATTTGCATTGCTGGCTTTGTGGAAAGAACTGCAATAGTGAACGTCAGTGGAAAATGCACATCTCATCAGAAAAACATAAAGAGAGGGTATTCCACTCTGAGGATGACCAGAATATCTGGCAGCACCGCTTCCCTACTGGATCTTTCAGTGTGTGTAAAAGGTAGGTGTTTTGATCTCCAGCCATGATTGAGTTAAAATGTTGATTACACATCGCTGGTGCCCATACTGAAATTTAAAACCACCATACTAAAAATACATATACAGTACCTAATTGGGATATCCTCAAAGAAGGAGTTGGTTGGCCAAAGCTTGCTTTAAACTGACCAGCAGACTCTCTACAGAGGTATGACAATTTCAAATTCCAGTTCTATAAAATGTATTAAAAATTATCTGTGTAGATTGTGATAAGCATGTTTGGCCTCTAAATGTATTATACCTAAAAAAATAAAATAAAAAAAGAGTACTAAATATAGCAAATCATAATTACAGATTTGTAACTGCACAGGATGCAACTGGTTTGGTAATCACTTTGATCTCTGACAGTATAAAGTTGAGGTCTTGGATACAACCGTATTTTGGGGTCCTGGGCTGATTTGTGTATGATTCAGGCCTACAATGTCTTCCAACCTCAGATTTAGAAAGGATATTAAAATGGTTGTAAAAGCTGAAGGTTTTTTTTTTTGTTTGTTTTAATGCATTCTTTGCATTAGGATAAAAAAACATTTTGTGTGCAACAGCCCCCTTAATACTTACCTAAACCCCGTTTCAATCCAGTGATGTTGCACGAGAGACTTGGCTCTCTGGGACTCTCCCTCCTCATTGGCTGAGACAGCGGCAAAGTGCAATTGGCTCCCACTACTGTCAGGCAAAGTCAGTGAGCCAATGAGAAGAGACCGGGGTTGAGGCTGTGGGTTCTCTCGGAAGGAGTGAGGGGCTAAAACAGCCGATGAGGGACCCGAGAAGAGGAGGATCTGGGCTGCTCTGTGAAATACCATTACACAGAGCAGGTAAGTATAACATGTCTAACAAGTATAACGAGACCTTAATATCACTTTAGACATAAAATGAATAAGCTGATTTAACCGCTTGAGATCCGCGCTATAGCCAAATGACGGCTACAGCGCGGACCTCCTTTGCCGGGACTACGTCTATTGACGTCGTCCCGTGCACGAGCGGCCTGCGCGCCCCCTGTGATCGGCGAGTCTATGATACTCGCCTGATCACGGATTCGAGCAAGGGGTCGATCCCGACCCCTTACCACGTGATCAGCTGTCAGCCAATGACAGCTGATCATGTGATACAACCGAGCTGGTAATCGGCTATTATTCCTCCTCGTGCTGACAGCGCGAGGAGAAAAAAAAAGCCGATCACCGGCGGCCATGATCGGGACATTAGTCCCGATCACGGCCAGCTTACCAGTGCCCACCTGTCCCCCCTCAGGAATAAATAAGTGCCACCCAGCAGTGCCCACAGTGCCACCCAGCAGTGCCCACAGTGCCACCCATCAGTGCCCACAGTGCCACACATCAGTGCCTACAGTGCCACCCACAATCTGCCTCAACAACGGTGCTGCACCCCAGTGCCACATATCCGTACCCATCAGTGTCATCTATCAGTGCCGCCCATCAGTGCCACCTATCAGTGCCCATCAGTCCCATCTATCAGTGGTACCTATTAGTGCCACCCATCCGTGCCATCTTATCTGTGCCCATCTTTGCCCATCAGTGCCGCCTTATCTGTGCCCATCAGTACTGCCTTATCTGTGCCTATCGGTGCCACCTTATCTGTGCCTATTAGTGCCGCCTTAACTATGCCTATCAATGCCCACCAGTGCAGCCTATCAGTGCGCCTCATCAGCGCACTTCAGAGAGGGAGAAAAATGACCTGTTTGCAAAATTTTATAACAAACTATTAAACATGTTTTTTTATTTTTTTTATTTTGCACCTTTTTTTGTTTGTTTAGCAAAAAATAAAACTCCCAGCTGTAATTAAATACAACCAAAAGAAAGCTCTATTTGTGGGAAAAAAATGATAAAAATTTCATTTGGGTACAGTGTTGTATTGACCGCGCAATTGTCATTCAAAGTGCATCAGCGCTCAAAGCTGAAAATTGGTCTGCGCAGGAGGGGGGTTTAAGTGCCCAGTAAGCAAGTGGTTAATATAATAAATGAACAATGGCTGCAAACCTGATGTATGTTTGCACTAACTCTATGGTGAAAGTGTCTGGTTTAGCTAAAATTTTTAGTCAGAGAAGCTGTGTGTGTGGTTTTTTTTATATATTTATTTATTTATTTATTTATTTTTTGATAACCCGTGTACTAATCTGGTGGAGAGCAGAATTTACAAAGAAAAAGCAATAGGAGCTTGGGTCTCTCACAAGACTGTAATTAGTGTTGGCAGCTTGTGTGTTTTGATCCTTGTTTTTTTTTTTCCTTGTTTTATTTATTCTTTATTTATACAAAAGAACAAAGTATCCATCAAATACAGTATACTGCAAAATAAGTGTCACATTCACCTAAAACAAAAAACAGTTCAAAACAACATGGTATTATAGAGCAAGTAACCAAGAGAGACCCCAATCTCCAGAATAACTTTCCAGGAATAACTTCCCATCATCTGAATATACAAACTTATCCCAGTGTGACCATGTTTTGACGTATTGTTCCTTTCTGTCTTAACCACTTTCAGACCGGACCAATTTGCTGGTCAAAGACCAGACCACTTTTTGCGATTCGGCACTGCGTCGCTTTAACTGACAATTGCGCGGTCGTGCGACGTGGCTCCCAAACAAAATTGACATCCTTTTTTTCCCACAAATAGAGCTTTCTTTTGGTGGTATTTGATCACCCCTGCGGTTTTTATTTTTTGCGCTATAAACAAAAATAGAGCGACAATTTTGAAAAAAACGCATTATTTTTTACTTTTTGTTATAATAAATATCCCCCAAAAATATATAAAAAAACATTTTTTTCCCTCAGTTTAGGCCGATACGTATTCTTCTACATATTTTTGGTAAAAAAAATCGCAATAAGCGATTATTGATTGGTTTGCGCAAAAGTTATAGCGTTTACAAAATAGGGATAGTTTTATAGCATTTTTATTAATAATTTTTTATTATTTTTTTTTACTAGTAATGGCGGCAATCAGCGATTTTTATTGTGACTGCGACATTGTGGGGGACCCATCGGACATTTTTGACACATTTTTGGGACCATTGTCATTTATACAGTAATCACTGCTATATAAATGCAGTGATTCCTGTGTAAATGACACTGGCAGTGAAGGGGTTAACCAGTGGGTGGGGGTTAAGTGTTCCTAGGGGTGTGTTACTAACTGTGGGGGGGGTTGGGCTTTCATTTAGTGAACACTGATCTCTGCTCCAATCACATGGAGCAGAGATCAGCGTCACTAGTTGCTAGGCAGAATGGAGAAATGCTGTTTACTAGGCATTTCCTCCATTCGGCCGCTCCGTGAGACGATCGCGGGGATGCCCGCGGCGATCGAGTCCGCGGGTCCCGCGACCGGACTCACAGGGGTCCCGACCAGCGCGGGATCGTGCCGGTACGCCAGTATGCCTGCCCGTGCCATTCTGTCGACGTACATCGTCGTGCGCTGGTCGGGAAGTGGTTAAGCAATAAGCACTAGGCCTTCCATTGCATTAATATTCCTGACCTCATTAAGCCACATAGCAATGGAAGGTGGATTCCTTGTTTTCTATGTCCAGACCTTGAGGTTTTTGGTGCTGATTAATATCTGAGGTTGCCAGATGATTCTTTTTTTTTTTTTTTCGTCTTCATTTGTATCTTTAGCCACCTCTCCCTGATGTTAGCCCACTAAATAATGGGTATCCTGTTTTGCTCTTGCATCCATCACATTTAATGACCCCTGTAAACATTTTGCTATATCTCAACCCGGACCAACAATCCTCAGAGACTACCTGTTCAAGTACATTGCAGTTACCCTATTTTATGCATCTGTGCTTCACCATACAATATATAAATGATTCCTAAAAGATAACTGTGAATGCACACTGGCATCACTGCATAATGGAAAATAGACCAGGATGTAAAACAGGAGAGAATTCATAAAGATAGTCAGACACAGGCCTCACTCCATACCAGACCCTTTTCTTTTTCGTTCACTGACTGACACAGCTCCTTTATTCTTGACCATAGGGTTGTTATGCCACCTCCAGGAGAGGACTAGGCAGAACATGTTAACATGTACAAAAACAGAGCTTTCTAGTTCCGCCCAAGGGGTGGCCCCTTCAATAACAACCCCCAGCCTGCTTCCTGCAGCCTCAGTTTTTTTCTGCCTAGTGAAGGAGATGGACCTAGTCCCTGTCTCCCCCAAACCCCCCCCCCCCCCCCCCCCCCCCCCCCCCGTGGGGAATGCTGCATAGGCTGCTGAGCGGTGTGTGTGTCATATAGATAGGGGTCCCTTGGGGGCTCTCACCTTGGGTGGGTGGCTGTGCCCCCGGGTGGCTGTTGTCTTCCCGCTGGAGGTCTGCACATGCTGATCACCATATCGCTGTTCTGCTGCCATTTTCTCTTTTTTCACTGTCTCTCTCTGTGTACAGTTGTTTGGCGGTCATGTTTGGTGTGACTTGGGGAGAAGCATGGTCAGGAACCATTTTACTGTAGTTCGGCGGCCATTTTCCCTGTGATTATGTCCTTTATACTGGACGCCCGGCTGCCATTTTGTTGTAACCCAACACTGTTTTTATGCCCAGCGCTGGTCCCTGAGGCTCAGAACAGCGCGGTTTCTTCACTCAGACACCTGGGAGCTGACACAGGCACTACTAGCTGATGGCGCAGAACTCGGTAGGGTGGTGAGTCCTGCGGTGGGGGCCCCTCAGCCTGCAGCAGCTTGGACGGTGGGACTATACACCTGTCCTAAGTCCCCAACAGGTGCCAGACAGGATGGGTCACCATGGCTTCAGAAACTGGAACTGCAACCGGCTCATCTGCAAACTGTGCAGTGCCCTTGGACGCCTTGTCGGCGGTCCTAAGAACGTTCGTTGCCAGGGTGGAGGCAGTGCGCGAGCGCAAGGTGCTAGAAAGCGGCCCCTAACCCCGTCCTCCAGGGAGAGCTCTGGCGCAGACTCTGGCCCCGTTGAGTCTGGTAGCCCCTGCTCTGTCGTTTCAGATGACGCTGATCAGGACTGATCGGACAATGAGGATGAGTCCCCGTCCGGGTCCACACAAGAAAAGCGCTAGTTGGAGCGCCTATCACAGCTGTACGTGATACCCTGAAGATCAGGATACAGCAGGTCCTTCTGCTGCAGTAGTTGTCCCTTTTGGGTCCCATAAGCCAGCCCGTACACCTAAGGTTTTTCTGTATCTTACTTATTTTGATAAGTTCAAATACAGGAATGAGGGCGACACAACGGACCTTTTCGGTCCCAAAAAGCATGGCTGTGCATTACCCCTTTGTGTAGAGCCTTCTATATAATGGTCGGCTCCTCCTGTCATGGACTCCCCAGTAACCGGGTTAAATAAAGTAACTACGATCCCGGTAGAGGGGGCTCCTGTGTAAGGACCCCACGGGCAGGAACCGAGGCAGTGGACCGTTCCTTATTTACTGTTGGGGGGTCAGCAATACGGCCAGTACTGACCACAGCACTTGTGTCGCAGACACTTACTGAATGGGCAAATCTTTTGCACTGTGAATGGGAGAAGCAGCAGGCTACTCCCATCTGCGTGGAACTAGCAGACCAGTTATTGCACGGTCTTAAGTACGTTTGGGACGCGGCTCTGGATACGCTTCCTTGGCCATCCAGCTTCAGTGCCAGCAGTGGTGCGGAGGCGCCTGATTTGGCTGAAATGCTGGTCTGTGGACCAGGCATCTATAAAAGCCTTGACAGATCTACCCTTCCTTGGTGAGCGGCTCTTTGGAGCCTCGTTGGATGACATTATTAAGAATGTCACAGGTGGGCAGAGTACCTTGCTCCCACAGGCCAGGAAGGTTAAGGAGCCACGCCGCAGGCAAGGGCCCTCATTTCCACTCGAGGTTTTTTCATCCGTCCGGGACTTCGGCTAAATGCTCCCAGTCCAACAGGATGACCTCTGAGGGACAAAAGCATCCCTGGAACCGCAAGCCTAACAAGCCTGCAAGCAAAAGTGCTTCCTCGTTAGTATAGTGGAGAGTATCCCCCTCTGTCATGCGGGAGACCGGAGTTTAATTCCCTGATAGGGAGCCAACCGCATGAAGGTTTGCCCCCACCCATCACACGGGTGGGCGATCGCCTTTGGGATTTTGCAGCGGTGGGCCTCTCGGCTATCTGACCAATGGGCCTGCGAACTGATTTCCTCTGGCTACAAGATAGAATTCCTCTCTTGGCCACCAAACAGAGTCTTCCCCTCCAGCATACCCTTACTCCCGGCTCGCTGGGAGGCCCTTTTGAGGGCATTATGGGACCTGCTAAGCCGCAGGTCCCATACTGCCTGTTTCTGTGCCTGTTCCAGAGTCAGAAAGGTTCCAGGGCTTCTACTCCAATATGTTTTTAGTCCCCAAAGACGAAGGGGTACCAATCTTGGACCTAATGGCCTCAATTGCTTTGTTCAAGTACAGAGGTTCAGAATGGAATCAATTCACTCAGTAGTCGCTGCACTGCATCAAGGGACCTGGCGTCTTTGGACATCTAGGATGCGTAACTGCATATACCCATATGCCTCAGGCATTAGAGTGTTCTGCGAATTGCAGTCGGTGAAGCCCACTACCAGTTTGTGGCGCCCCCTTTTTGGCTTGGTTTCAGCACCCTGAGTCTTTACCAAGGTATTGACTCCAATTTTGACATTCTTGAGACAACGCGGGATCGCAATCTTAGGTTATCGGACAATCTCCTTCTGAGAGCAGTTTCCGCCTCAGAATTAAAGGAGGATGTGGCGATCACCATGCAAACCCTGCAGGAATTTGGGTGGCTGTTGAACCTAAAAAAGTCGGTGCTCATTCTGATTCAGCGCTTGGAGTACCTAGGTTTACCGCTGGACTCCATGGAAGTGAGAGATTTCTCCCTTCAAACAAAAGTGCACTCTCAGAGCCATGGAAAACTATTGCTGAACTGCAGGTGGTCATTGCTGCGTTTCTGCATCCGAGTTCTAGGCCTCCTGGTGGCCTCCCTCAAGGCGGTACCGTACGCCTGGTTTCACACCAGAGTCTTGCAGAAGGAGATATTGGCCAAATGGGGCATATCTCCGCTATCCCTGGATTGGCAGAATCAGGTGAGCTAGTCAGTCAGGGACTCCCTGCTTTGGTGACTGAGGTCCCCGGTACTCCGGTTCGGGAAGTCGTTTCTACCTCTGCATTGGACTGTGATCACAACAGATGCCAGCCTGACTGGCTGGAGTGGAGTACTGGGAGTACAGTTGACCCTGGGTCTCTGGTCAGATGAGGAACCCAAGTTGCCGATCAATGTGCTCAAACTCCGAGCGATAAAGCTTTGCCTCTCCACATAGACGATGAGACTCTGAGGGCGTCCGATCAGGATCCAGTCAGACAACAACACGGCGGTGGCATATGTCAATCATCTAGGAGGAACAAGAAGCTCGGCTGCAGCAGGGGAGGTCGCCCACATCCTTCAGTGGGCAGAGCAACATGCACAGGCCCTATCGGCCATTTACATCCCCGAAGTGGAGAACTGGCAGGCGGTCTAACTAAGTCGCCAGATGCTGGACGCAGGAGAATGGGCACTGCATCCGGAAGTGTTCAGAGACATTCAATGTCTCTTCTGCAATTACATACACCTACCTGCCTGTTCTCAATCTTCAGTGGCATGTTGATTGAGCTGCACATGCGTAGCTTAGTTTACATTGGTTGGAATGGTCCCTGTGTGCTGGGATTACTGATGCCTATGCCTGTCCAGAAGTCATACCACACCAACCAATACAATAGAACTGATAGGAGGGGAGGGGGGGATTAATTCACCATGCACAATTGTGAAAAGTCAGAAGGGATCCTGCCACCTAGGTATTTAAATGTAGAAGAGCAAAATTATAAGGAAAAATTATCCCGGAGAGCTTGGACTTGGTGTGGCAAAAGGAACAAGTTGAGGATTTCTGATTTAGAAAATTGCTCAAGGTGCCAGAACGCTGACATTCTTGCAAAATGGGAAGCATAGACACATACAGGTTGGTGACATAGAGTAACATTGCTCAGTTTTTTATTCACTTCGCATCCAGGCCAATTCTGACACTTCGCTCCTACATGTAAAAATCATAATTTTTTTGCTCTAAAATTACATAGAACCCCCAAACATTACCGTATTTATTGGTGTATAACGCACACTTTTTTCCCCTCAGGGGAAAATCGCGGGTGCGTATTATACGCCGATCCTCCACTATTTTGGAGCCTCTGGGCGGCTTTGAGCCACCTTCGGCCCTTCTCGGCGGCTTTCGCCCGTTCTTGGTAGCTTTCGGCCACCTTCAGCCCTTCTTGGTGGCTATCGGCCACCTTCAGCCGTTCTCGTCGGCTTTCGGCCCTTCTCAGCGGCCAAAACCTGCCGAGAGCGGCCGACGAGAACGGCCGAGAACTACCGAAAATAAACAGACAAGGTTAAAAATGACACTGACTAGGGGACAACGATGGACAAGGCTGCAATGATGGACAAGGCTGCAATGATAGACAGGCTGCATGACAAAGCGCATATGACACTCACAAGGGTGCAATGATGGACAAGGCTGCATATGACACTGACAAGGCTTCAGATGGACACTGACAAGGCTGCATTGATGGGCATTTAAATGTAAGTTTTTTTTCCCTTAAACTTCCCTCCTAAACGTTTTTTTCCTTAAAATTCCCTCCTAAACTTGGAGTGCGTGCTATACGCCGGCGCGTGTTATACGCCGATAAATACGGTATATATTTCTCTTATATTCACTGACCGACACAGCTCCTCTCTGTAACTAAATGGGTTGTATAGCCTGCCATTAGGAGAAACTAGGCAAAATTGTTACACAATACACAGAACTTTAATCCCGCCCCAGAGGGGCGGCCCCCGTGCTATCAACCCTCCTCCTGCTGCTAGCAGCTTCAGTTTTTATTTTGCCTAGTAAGGACAATGACCTAGGTAACCCTGCGGGCCTCTCGGTCCATATTTTTGCTGCAGGTTTTCTGTTTTTTTGCGCAAGATGAGAGATCCTGAGATCTTCTATCAACTGCCGGCTGGGTGACAGGCTGGTTAATTATATCCCTGTAGTCTCCCCAGTCCGGCCATCGAGCGTGAGCAGGTCGCAGCTATGCCTCGGCAGGCCACGACATACCTCATGCTCCAGAGGTGGTCAGTGAGCTTCAATGCTCCGGGGTATACATATGACCGGCTACTGATGTCTGGATCACAGTATACCGAGGCCAGCAGCTACCCTGTAACTGCGCAGGTGTAGGTCTATGATGGAATGTCTCCCAGCTCTTCAGGACTGGTAAGTACGGCTCTCCCTGCTTTGGTGGGGGGAGCAGCTGGGCATTCCCTGGGGGATCGATTCGGGGGCCACCTCACCTCCTTATCTTCTCTCCCAAGTACCTATCACCCCTCCCTGCCCCCTCTGAGGGGCATGTCTGCATGCGCTGCGGGCGGTGTGTGTGGGTTGCTGTTTCTCACCTGTGGGGGCTCTGTGCGGCTGCTATTGAGTCCAGGTCTGGGGGTCCCAAAAAAGCAGTTTTTGTGGAGGTTGTCCGTCTGTCAGCAGGCAGCTCGGTTTTATTTTTGCTCTGTTCACCGCATGCCATCTTGGATTTGGGAAAGCTATAGATTCCCCTGGTGAGCTTCAGCAGCCATTTTCCTTAGGATTCCTATTGATTACATTGGCGGCCATTTTGTGAAAGCCTGAAGGATTTCTTCACTGCTGTCCTCTTGTGACAGCATGACATGTGCTTTCTCTTGTTACTTCCTGTATCCACTGTGTGTGTGGGACACTGGATAGCTCTGTGCTGAAGCTGTTCTGCAGATCGTTGCACCGCTGTTGGAGCTGCTGCTGCTGACACAGTTTTTTCTCCTCTCTGCAACTGGGAACCTCCTAGGGACTACAGGCACTGTTTGTTGGTATTCACAGAACGCCCCAGGGTGGTGAGTCTAACGCTAAGTACCCCCCCCCCCCCCCCCCACGCGGCGGCAGCAGGAGGGTGGGACCTTCACTGTCCTAAGTACCCTTGCAGGTGGCAGACAGGCTAGGGTCAGCATGGCTTCGAAAACTGGTGTTTCTTCCTTCGAAATCCAGGCTATAGCAACCGGGTCACCTGCGGTTAGTGCGGTGCGCATGGACACCCTGACGGCATTCCTTGACTCCTATGTTGCTAAGATAGAGGCGGCACGTGGCAGGAAAGGTGCACGTAAGAGCCCCCTGCCCCCCCCATCCTCTGGGGAGAGCTCTGAGGCAGACTCGGGCCCTGCTGTGGCTGGAGACCCCTGCTCTGACCTATCAGACATGGCTGACCAGGACCATTCGGACAGTGAGGATGATTCCCCGTCCAGGCGCGACAAGGCGCTTGTTGGAGCACTTATCACAGCCAGCGGATTCTTCCTCTGCTGATGTTCCGATCCCTTTTGGGTCCTGCAAGCCAGCACGTTCACCTAAGGTGTTCCCGTATTTGACTTATTTTGACAAATTCATCTACAGGGAATGGGGTCGTCCACAATGGACCTTTCCGGTCCCCAAACATTTGGCGGTACGTTACCCCTTTGAGGAAAGCCTTCTCAAAAAGTGGTCGGCTCCTCCGGTCGTGGACCCCCCAGTATCTAGCTTAAATAAAGTAACCACGATCCCGATTTGAGGGAACTCCTGCATTCAAGGATCCCACGGACAGGAAGGCCGAGGCAGTGGCTCATTCCTTGTTAATGGTTGTGGGGTCAGCCGTGCGACCTGGACTGGCATCCACACTGGTGTCGCAGACACTGACTGAGTGGGCAAAACTTTTGCACCGTGAATTGGGTGAGCAGAATGCCTTCCCTGTCTGCGTGGAGCTAGCAGACCAACTAGTGCATGGCCTTAAGTACGTTTTTGACGTGGCCCTGGACACTCTCCCGCTGTTGTCCAGGGCTTCAGTGTCAGCTGTGGTGCTGAGGCGCCTGATTTGGCTGAAATGCTGGTCTGCTGACCAAGCATCCAAGAAAGCCCTGACGGATCTTCCCTTCTTTGGCGACTGGCTCTTTGGAGCCTCGCTGGATGACATTATTAAAAATGCCACGGGTGGTAAGAGTACTCTGCTCCCACAGGGCAGGAAGGCTAAGGAGCCACGCCGCAGGCAAGGGCCCTCTTTTTCCGCTCAAAATCTGCTTTTTCGTCCGCCCGGTGCTTCGGCAAAACACCCCCTGCCCGACAGGATGCCCACGGACGGTCAGAATCGTCCCTGGAACCGCAAGCCTAACAAGCCTGCAGAAAAAGTGCTACCGCATGAAGGTTTGCCTCCACCCATGTCCCGGGTGGGGGGGTCACCTTCGGGAGTTTGTAGCCAGGTAGACCTCCCGGTTAATCGACCAATGGGTCTGCGATCTGATTTCCATGGGCTACAAGATAGTTTCTCTATTGGCCGCCAAACAGATTCTTTGCCTCCAGCATACCCATGTCCCCGATTCGCCGGGAGGCCCTGTTAGGGGCGATGAGGGACTTGCTGTGTCAAGGGGTGATCGTTCCGGATTCGGAGCGCTTCCAGGGGTTCTACTCAAATCTGTTTGCAGTTCCCAAGAAGGAAGGGGTACGGCCAATCTTGGACTTGAAGGCCCTAATCACTTTGTGAAAGTGCAGAGGTTTAGAATGGAATCAGTTTGCTCAGTAGTCGCTGCAATCCATCAAGGGGACTTCCTTGCGTCTTTAGACATCCAGGATGCGTACCTGCACATACCCATATGCCTTCGGCATCAAAAATTTCGGCGTTTGGCAGTCAGGGAAGCTCACTACCAGTTTTTGGCTCTTCCCTTTGGCCTGGCATCAGCCCTCCGAGTCTTTACCAAGGTACTGGCTCCTGTATTGGTCTTGCTGAGACAACGCATGATCGTGGGTTACCTAGACGATCTGCTCCTGAGAGCTTCTTCCGCCTTAGAATTACTGGAGAATGTGGCGATCACATTGCAGACCCTGCAAGATTTTGGGTGGCTGTTGAACCTAAAGATGTCGTGGTGGTACCGACTCAGCATCTGGAGTACCTGGGGTTACTGTTGGACTCCAGGGAAGCGAGGGTTTTTCTCCCCTCAGACAAATTGAGGACTCTCCGATCGGCGGCAGATCTACTGATGAGCCACAAGTGGCCGTCGCTCTGCTTTTTCATGCGAGTGCTGGGGCTCATGGTAACCTTCTTCGAGGCGGTACCTTATGCCCAGTTCCACATGAGAGTCCTGCAGAAGGAGATTCTGACGAAGTGGGACAAATCTCCGTTGTCTCTGGATCGGCAGATCCATCCAGATCCATCGGCAGAATGTATCCCATCCCTAATAGGAATATGACATGACAGGACCTCTTTACAGTGAGATATGGGGTGAATAAGACCCCACATCTCACCACTAGGCTAGTAAGCCTGAAATTAAAAAAAACAAAAAACAATCCTTGCTTCCTAGCCAATGCGGCCGTTTTTTTGAACGCAGAGGCTGGGCGTGATGTCATAACATCGTGCCCAGCCTCCGATGATCATAGAGACTCTGGCGACCATCTGGTCTGCCGGAAAACGCTTATTAACCACTTTAATACTGGGCACTTATACACCTTCCTGCCTACACCAATTTTCAGCTTTCAGCGCTGTCACACTTTGATTGACAATTGCGCGGTCATACAACACTGTACCCAAACTAAATTTTTTAGCATTTTGTTCCCACAAATAGAGCTTTCTTTTGGTGGCATTTGATCACCTCTGGGATTTTTATTTTCTGCTAAACAGAAGAAGACCGAATTTTTTTTTTCTTGTTTCTGTTACTATACTTTGTAAATAAGTACGTTTTCTCCTTCACTGACGTTCACTGATAAGGCGGCACTGATGGGCACCGATGAGGTGGCACTGATGATGGGGCACTAATATGCGGCACGGATGGGCACTAATAGGTGGCAAGAATGGGCACTGATAGGTGGCACTGATTTACAGTAATAGATTGTACTGATGGATGCCAATCAGTGCCAAACATTCATGCCTGCCAATCAGTGATGCCCATTGTGGGCACTGATTGGCATCCCTGGTGGTCTAGTTTGGTGTCAATGGTGGTCCAGTGCGGGCATCCTCGAGCAGCTGACAGATGAGAGTGAGGAAAAGTCGATCAGTGACTCTTCCTGTTTACATTGTGATAAGCCGTGATTGGACACGACTGATCACATGGTAAAGAGTCTCTGTCAGAGACTCTTTACCTAGATCGGAGTTGTGGTGTGTCAGACTGAGACACCGCAACAATGACTGCCGTAAGCGGGGGGGCGCAGCGGCTTGATATCCTGGCGACGTCATATGATGTCCGGTCAGGATATCTAAACCACTTTGCCGCCATCATTTTGCTATATGGCAGGCAGCAAGTGGTTAAAGGGTCTGAAAAGGAAGGACATGTCACTGCAGTGGTGGAGAGTGCAAAAATTAACATTGGTACAATGGTGGCAGGCTTTGGTGCAGCGACAACGTGAGTGGGGACATGTGGGAGAGGTGGTGAGAGAAGGGAGAGAGTATGGGGTTTACATACAATAGAGTTTGTAAACTGTGACAGACCCAACCAAGACAGGGGCTTTTGGAGGGGACTATTACAGGGTAGTCCCTTGTCTACTGATTCTGGGCCCTGGCTTTTGAGGGGCTCTTTTTCTTTGGGAGTTGTGTGCCTGGGGGATCTTTGGAATAGGTTTGCTTCGGATTTGAGTCCATGCCTCCCCCGAAACACACAGAATCTGGGAACTTTGGACCTGGATACAGATTTGGGGCCTCTGTGCCCAAACCAGCAAGCAATCACTGCTTCAAACCCCCGCCTCCCCCCCAGACTCAGAGATTCAGAAAAGATGTTAATATAATCCACTCAAAACAACCTGATCCTGGAGTCTGCTGCTATAATTTGTTTATTAAGATGTCTTTCCATTGTGTGCCTCCTAGGTGTGAGTTCCCATTGTTAATTGAGCCGCATATTGGTTCTGTCTCACTGCTAATTCTCCTGTAGATATGATTAGCTTACTGTTGATTAGAACACTGTTGGCTGTTCAATAGATGTACTGTTAGATGCATTGATGATATTACTGTTTTAAGTTTGCATTGTTTTGGATAATGTGTTTAAGCCCTTATCCTATTATGTGTGGTATAATTTCTGTGTGAGTTTTCAAAAAAGAGTTCCAGTTTGCACCTAAGCTAGTGTTGTCTTGTTCTTGGGTGCACAGCTCAGCTATAATATATACATTTTCAATAAAAAAAATCTGGTTCCTGATTCTAGAGTGGAGGAAGCTGTATCTTGGCAGAGGCACCCAAGCAGGGTGCCACACAGTCCGTCACAGAGACCATTGGGATTGGAGTACAGTTTTGGTGCAGGGGGAGGAAGATAACAGTCAGCTGCAGTCACAGCAGCTGGGGGGGGGGGGGTGTTCAATGTTCAAGAAGGCACAGTGTTAAGGGGTGTAGGTGTCTTGTTGGTGATGAGTGGTGCCTCTGCAAGTCACTGTTAGTTGTAACTCAAGATCCGGGCCAGCAGCATAGGTCGGGGGTTGAGGTGGTGGTGTTTGGCAGGCTGGACTTTACAGTGCCTTGTGTAAAACACAGCAAAAGTCAGGTGATAAAGGAGGTGGTGTGAGTTGACATGCATAGTAGTATAGTAGCATAGTGTTTTTTTCCATACCTACAACTACCATGCATGCTCCAGGTATTGGCACCATTTTGGGTTAACTCAACACATTAGACTACTCCAAGAGCCAACCTGGCATTTAGTGACAGTGCTGCTGATCTCTTACCTACAACATTCTTTTGGATTACTTGCAATCAGCACCCTACACACTAAGTCTCCCATCACCAATAACTTATTTGTGGTTCCTACATGTCATATGATCCACTGAGCCACAAATAAGTTATTAGTGATGGGAAACATCTTGTACCAGAAGGTGCTTACTGGTATGAGCAGGGATACCTTGTGGTTAAATCTGATGTTAAGCGACGCCTCCGGATTCAGAACCTGAAATTTGTCATGCTATTCCCAGCCTGTCTGTGTGGTAGGAGACAACCGGGTACACTTTTTTGAGGACCTGGAGTTGGTGTCTGCAAGGTTGGATAAATGTAATGCTGACAGAAATCGCCTTGTGTGATGTTAACCCCTTTTTCACTTTGGTTATTGTGAGAACATTACATTTATACTGAGTGTTTCTTGTTTCAACATACTATATTGATCACCACCGTACAGGGGCGGTCCATGTTGAAGTACTGTTGACTGTACAAACCCCCCCCCCTCGGGATCTGCTCCTAAAGCTTCTGAGCCTCCATCATGCCTTCACCCCTCGTGTCTTCTCTAACACATGCTCCCAGCCTTTTCCTCTGACATGGGCACACCAAATGGTGAAGCCCTGAACTACTTTAACTATCCAGCATGAGATCGCCCCCCCATAGGATCTTGCCATTCCACACTACTATGGTCCTTCAGTTCAATATTTTGTCTACATGCCAGTTCTTTTTGTGTTTTTGGGTATTATGCTCCCGCCTTGTTTGTGCTGTGGAAAGCAGGGTGGGGGTCTAGGGATATAACTATAAAGTTTTGTTTAAGGTACTTTAATCGCAATGTATTGTATTTTGCATGGTGCTTTATCCCTTGGTACTGTACAGCTCAGGTGTATCTCGGAAATGTACTGCATTTTGGTTTATGCAGACCTGTTCTGGGGGTTAAACTGCCATCTCTCCTGATATTGATCACTAAAGTTCACTTAACTGTATGGCCCCAGTAAAAAATTTTAGGTGGAACGTCCGCGGAATCTGAGATGAGCTGAAATGCTCTGTAGTTTTTGGCTATCTCGAGTCCCATCAAGCAGATATTGTGGTCCTAGTGTGAAACACACATCACTGGCAAACTTCAACTTGCTCTCTGGCATCCATGGATAGGATGGGCTTACCATGCTACCCATACCTTCTATTCTTGTGGAGTATCAGTCCTAATTGCCAAAACTGTATAATAGGAGATGATTACCATATGAACAGACCCCCAGGGCAGATTTGTATTTATGCATATTGTTTTATATGGAAGGCCTTATCTGATCCTAGCCTGTTATATCCTTCCCCCATGTAGTTCTGTGGTGGTCATTGACGGCTTCCTATTTATGGCTTAACATCCAGCTGCACCCGCTATTTGGTTATGTGACTTCAGCATGGTTCTTAACCCAGAGTTAGACCATGTGCACCCGACGCCAACCCTCTTGGGGCCTACAACCACTCGTCTCAGTCATATCTTCACAGAATTTGCATTAACAGATACATGGCGTAACAAATATCCAAACATCCATACATTCTCATGTTTCTCAGCGACGCACTCCACTATGTCTCGTATAGACTTTATAGTAGTATCCAATATCCTGCTTCCTCTCCTTGAGGACATAGGATTCCACCCCAGCACACTCTCAGATTACGCACCTTACTGGGCAACCCTCCAACTTGCCCCTCAGGCTATGCCCCGGACCTGGCGTCTACACCCTTTCTGGCTGACTGCCCTATCTGACCAGGAAGACATTCAATGGGACTGGCAATTCTTTTTCAATTCTAACTGTGGCTCGGCTTTGATCGGCCTAGTATGGGAAGATTTCAAATTACATGCCCGTTCTATCTAGACATATTAACTACCTGAAGGCCTCTTCTAGAGTCCTTCTACAGCAAGCCTCAGACAGGCTGACTTCTCTTACTGAAGCTTTTGCAATGACCCCTCGCCTGACCACCTTTCTGAGCTCAAATCCCAAATGCGAATTGTGAACCAATTGCATTACGAAAAGGCCAGGCATAAACTCTTCTTCTGCCAGCAATGAGTCTTTGAGCAGGGAGAGAGGTTGGGAAAATTGCCTGCCTACCTACCACACAAAGATTCTAGACCACCAGTAGTAGTTACCTAGGTGGACAGTCCCACGGCCTCCAAACTGCTCTTCAGATTATTGAGGTGTTTGGCACACACTCTGGTTTGTGCATAAACTGTAGCAAGTCACAAATCTTCCCATTTCATCCCCATCCACCATCATGTAGTCCAGCTTTACTCCCACCGAACAGTCTTCTATCCAGTACCTAGGAGTTTTAGTCACTAGAGAGTTGCAGCATTACATATACTATAATATTGAACCATTATTCACAATTCTGAAAACAATTACACAACCTCGGGCAAGACTGCCAGGGGGAGTGATGGGAAGGGTAAACCTCACCAAGATGATCCTCCTGCCTAAGTTCCTCTATATGTTCTGGCCCTCCCCGATCCTACTTCCCCTTAAATTCTTTAGAACAATTGACGCTATCTTTAACTCCTTTATCTGGGGGTTTGGTAGACACAAACTGCCCGACTACTTTAGGGAGCACGGCCATACCTGATTTTCACTCATTCTACCTGGCAGCCCAATTCACTTCTATCACTTTCACAAAACAGAGGCTCCAAAATACCAAATTTCAGTCTGTGGACAACCTAACCGTGGATCTAACTCACCTTTGCAGGTGATTTTTAGAGGTAGTTGCTAAACAGGGGCAGTTAATACCCATGTCCCCTTATTGAGACACCACAGATGCATTTGGGAATTAGCTATTAGAAAAATCAATGCACCACCCTATCACACACATACCCCCCTGTGGCATAACTGCTAATTGCAGGAACTCACCTCTATACCAGACACTGGCCTGTGGGCTTCTAAGGGCATGTTATACCTCTATCAGGTGCTCAAAGCCTGAAAGAGGAATTGGACCATCCCCACCATGCGCATTGTATCCCTGACAGATATCATAACCACAAAATATACAAATATATATATTTGAAATAAAATCTTTCTATTATTTTGTGGAAATAACATGGTGGGGGGCAGATTTCTGGCAATCACATGCATAACTATTAACTATTTTCACTTTTTTTGTTTAATTAGGTTCTTATCTGACTCCTGCCCTGATGGAGAAAAATGCAGATTTGCCCATGGAAATGCTGAACTTCAAGAATGGGAAGAAAGAAGTAAAGTTCTAAATCAAAAACTTCTGAAAGCACGCAAAGATCAACTCATTAGTGCAGATGATAATGACTTTGGGAAATATAGTTTTTTGATTAATGCTTTCAATTAAACAGTCAATTATCCTGAGAAGCAAATGTTACATGGATACAACTGCAATATAAGTTTAAAAAAAAGCTCCTAAAATTGTTAAAACAGCAATTTTATGCTCTGAGTTCTTGTGTAGAGCTGTGCATTATTGAATGATTCAGTATCTTGCACTGAGAGGATCACGCTTAATTTGATAGAAAAAGCGGAGCCAAGGAGCATTATACAGAGAGGTGCCTTAAGTGAACTTTTGCAGAAAGATTACTTGTTATAGTAAAAGTTCAAAATTATAAACAACTTAAGGGGAGTGGTTTTATTTTATTTTATTTTTTCCTGGAATGTGTTTGATCACCGAATTGTATACTTGCTCTGCCAGCAGACAATATCTGTTACAGCTGTAAACCAACATTTATATATTCACTCTTTCAAGAGTGAATGCTATCAAATATTTTGAACCTTCAAAAATTTGAATTCCCAAATGTGTGTTGGACATTAAAAAAAGAAAATCAGGATTTCTGCCAACACCTGATTGGGTAATTGCTATACTAAGTGAATTAATATTTCAGTAAAATAAACCATACTGTGAAGTTGAACAGAATATTGTCATTGGTAGGTAAATGCTTAAATTTGACTTTTTTTTTATGTAGATAGGATACAATTTTACTTTCTCTCTAGCAATATAGCAATGACTTTCAGCCACTAAAATCATGCCTACTGAATGAAGTGAACGTAACTTGACCTGAAATGTTTAGTAGGGATCAACAATGCTGGTGTCTGCTTTTATATCCCAATGCCCTCACAAAGATAAATTGATTTAAATGTGATCACCAGTACTTGTGTTGCCTTCACTGTTGATACCTGATCAGATGAAGGAGCCAAGAAATGTCATAGTTTTACAGTCTTGACCCTTCTCTTTAGTCTTTAGGTTTAACAGTAAGTTAGAAAATACATTTATAGCTAAAAGGTCAATTGTCGGAAATACTTGAATTTTGTGGTAACACCAGTTAAAATATACATTAAAACACATATAGTATCTCACAAAAGTGAGTACACCCCTCACATTTTTGTAAATATTTATTATATCCTTTCATGTAAGTGTACAGCTTGTATAACAGTGTAAATTTGCTACCCCCCTCAAAATAACTCAACACACAACCATTAATGTCTAAACCTCTGGCAATAAAAGTGAGTACACTCCTAAGTGAACATGTCAAATTGGGCGCAAAGTGTCAATATTTTGTGTGGCCACCATTATTTTCCAGCACTGCCTTAACCCTCTTGGGCATCACCAGAACTTCACAGGTTGCCACTGGAGTCCCCTTCCACTCCTCCATGTCAACATCATGGAGCTGGTGGATGTTAGAGACCTTGCACTCCTCCACCTTCTGTTTGAGGATGCTCAATAGGGTTTAGGTCTGGATACATACTTGGCCAGTCCATCACATTTACCCTCAGCTTCTTTAGCAAGGCAGTGGTCATCTTGGAGGTATGTTTGGCGTCATTATCATGTTGGAATCCTGTCCTGCGGCCCAGTCTCCAAAGGGAGGGGATCATGCTCTGCTTCAGTATGTCACAGTACATGTTGACATTCATGGTTCCCTCAATGAACTGTAGCTCCCCAGTGCTAGCAGCACTCATGCAGCCCCAGACCATGGCACTCCCACACCATGCTTAACTGTAGGCAAGACACACTTGTCTTTGTACTTCTCACCTGGTTGTTCCCACACACGCTTGACACAATCTTAGTCCCATCAGACCACAGGACATGGTTCCAGTAATCCATGTCCTTAGTCTGCTTGTCTTCAGCAAACTGTTTGCGGGCTTTCTTGTGCATCATCTTTAGAAGATGCTTTCTTCTGGGACGACAGCCATGCAGACGAATTTGATGCAGTGTATGGTCTGAGCACTGACAGGCTGACCCCACCCCTTCAACCTCTGCAGCAATGTTGGCAGCACTCATGCATCTTTACCAAAGACAACCTCTGGATATGACGCTGAGCACGTGCACTCAGCCTCTTTGGTCGACAATGGCAAGGCCTGTTCTGAGTGGAGCCTATCCTGTTAAACCGTTGTATGGTCTTAGCCACTATGCTTCAGATCAGTTTCAGTGTCTTGGCAATCTTCTTATAGCCTACGCCGTCTTTACGTAGAGCAGCAATTATTTTTTTCAGATCCTAAGGGTTCTTTGCCATGATGTGCCATGTTGAACTTCCAGTGACCAGTATGAGAGAGTGAGAGCAATAATACCAAATTTAACACACTTTCTCCCCATTCAACCTGAGACCTCGTAACACTAACAAGTCACATGACACTGGAAAATGGCTAATTGGGCCCAATTTGGAAATTTTCACTTGGGGTGCGCTCACTTTTGTTGGCAGCCATTTAGACATTGAGGCTGTGTTGAGTCATTTTGAGGGGACAGCAAATTTACACTGTTATGCAAGCTGTACCCTCACTACATTACATTGTAGCAAAGTGTCATTTCCTTAGTCTTGTCACATGAAAAGATATGATAAAATATTTACAATAATGTGAGGGGTGTATGCACTTTTGCGAAATACTGTATGTTGCTCCACAACTGCAAGGGTTAAATGCTCCTTTTTGCCTAAGGATAGAGAAATAATGTGTAATACTTTACACAATTACAGAGGTACAAAAACACATCCCCAAAACAGAGATATAGAGGAGGTTTCTCAGAATCCTCTACCAACCGCCCCCCCAGCCTCTCTGTGGATGAACCGACCCTCCCTGATCATACAAAAATATACAATAAACAGGATACCAGTTGTGCACACACAGTAATCAGGTAGGCCCCATATTTTGCATGCCCTCTGACCCTAACACCAGTCATTTAAGCTGAGCAATTCTAAGCTCTGAGGAAAATATCAAGCTAAGAGTGTGGAATGAAAAAAAACAGATCAATTATATCATAACCACTATCGCTCCCCCACCCAGCTTCTACTTAATGTAATAGAGAAGCCATGCAGGACTACCTGCTTGGGTCTGGTACTGAGAGCCAGCCACCCTATACCTTTTAAAATTTCCGAGGGCAGCCCCAATGTAAATAAGTGGTCTTGCAAGTGTTTGCTGTGGAGGCTAATGTTTTTTTTTCCAGTGTAGAATGATGCCCTTTCGAGCATAAAAAAGTAGTATACTCAACAATGTTCTGTGTACAACTGTCCCTCCAAAAGACCCAATAAACATACCAGGATAGTCACTGGGACCGGCAGGGTTGTAACCCTGATTATAAAATGTGTAACATCCTTCCAATATTGTTGGGCTACAGGGCAAGTCCAAAACACATGAGAGAAGTATGCCGGGGGGCAGGTGCAACTCCAGCATTCGGCCATAAGGGACCCATAAATATTTGTTAGCTTGGCTGGCATATGACAGATACGATGAAGGAATTTATACTGTTTTAGACAGTCTCTCACCAAAACCAAATGTTGAAATGGGTAGTCTCACATGTTTCAATTATCACCCTGTAAATCGGAGACATGTCTTCCCATTTTTCTCTGCATCTCACAGTTGAGGGGATCTGGTTGGGAACAGTTGTTTATAGGCTTCAGATGGCAGTTTACACAGTGTATCATGCCATAACAAACCATTTGAGAGAGGAGAGCCGAGTCACTAATTCAGCTGTACTGAACTGGGAGACAAAGGCATGCCGCAGGTGAATCTGATGAAAAATAAACATTAAGAAGAGCAAATTTATCTTAAAGCTGCTCAAAAGTCAGCAGTTTATTTTGGGAAACAATGTATCCTACAGTCTTCATTCCTTTGCCTGCCCAATGAGGTGTAATACTTAACCTTATGCCTCGCTCCAGCAGAGTCCTTCTAGCAATGAGACCGGTCTCACAGAGCCTTCTCTTGAAATTACTACTGCATTTGCAGTCCTGCCTCCTCCACATACAGTACAGGGTTAATAGATCTAAATAACGCTAAAGTAACACCCCCAGCCCTGATTTCCGGAGAAGAGGACAGGTCAAGAGCTGGCCAAAGTGGGGGTAATGTAAATAATGCAGCCTGCTCACCTTTTCCTAGATGTAACAGGCATTTAACCCTTGCAGAGAGAGGGGGCACTGTCAGGTTTTTCCCCCTTCCACCCCAGAGTTTGGCTTTTAAATGCAGTGTTAACATTTTATTATTGTTATACATACATGGTGGGAAGAAAATAATCTGTGTATCCTTCAGCAACAAGCTGACTTCAAGTTTTTTTTTCATGCAGGTTATAAAATAAAAATAAAGCCTGGGATAATATGATCCTAATATAAGTCATATACAAGTCCTTTTTTATGAGAATAGGTGCCTTCTTTATTTTTATTTTTAAATCTTAACTTTTTTAGAAAGTGAGTTTTCAGACAAGTTATATCATACATTTACATCACTTGACAGGTATTCTTTGGCTATTCTTATTAAATTTAGTTTAGAATGAAGAAACTCCTATTCTGTTTATTTTGTATTTTTATTATTACGTTATTACAAAATTATACAGTTTTGGCATGATTGCCCAAATCTTGGTATATAAAGTGTTGCAGACCACCTAAAATATAAGGAGATGATATGTTATCCTTTTAATATATTGCATGCAAGGGTGGCTTTGCATAACATGCTGAGGTTATTTGTTGACAATGTCTATCTGTTCTGTAGTTTTGTGCCAAGCTGTACCTAAATAGGGGGCTGGTGGCACAGAGAGGCATGACAAATTTCTGTTGCATAATGACAAATACTGTAAAGCATAAATTGTGCACTTTGCCTTAATTATCATCATGATAGTATACAGCAGTGGCTCTCAACTCCTGTCTTCGGGACTCACTAACAGGCCAGGTTTGCAAGATAACTGAAATACATTGCATGTGATATCATTTGCTGCTCAGTGATTGCAGTATTCTAATCTGCATCTCCTCAAGGTAATACTTAATATCTGGACTGTTAGAGGGTCCTGAGGATAGGAGTTGCGAATCACTGGTATACAGCTTCATAAATATCCATGGGATAGTACAATGCATTGTTGCTGAGTAACTGACATAGTGTATGCTTGCAATAATCGATAAATATGTTATAACTTTTAAGGTTTGTTTTGATTGTTTTAGCCTCTGTACCACTTTTGTTCAAACTGCTATTAATATCCATCTTGTTGCCATGCAAGTATGTTAATGCCTTCATATACTGTGATTTATTTGCCTTTTAAAAAACTATATTTTTAGTTAGGGTCCACATAGCATTTTATCATTGTTCATACAGTTTATTTTCATATTTAGTGAAATTCCAAAATATAGTGCTTTATACATATGGGTGTAGTTATGTATGTGCTGTTTTCTGCATATGTCTAAGGCCCTATGCACACTAGGTGTTTAGCATTGACATATGGGACTCTGGTGTTGGGTGGAAGGTACAGGTGACTGTCCAGTCCCACTGCCAGTAGCCTTTAAAACTCTTTGACAGAGAAAATTGAGTACTGCTGTGTCTGGATGGGAAATCTAGCTGTACTAACGTTTAGAGCAGTATGAACCCAGGGATGAATTCCTGAAACCCAACAGTCTGCATTCTGGGCATTTGTTTCTGGGCAAGTACTACCCTAAACATTTATACCGCTAGCTGCATCATCCAGTTACAACAGTAGCTAACCTCTCATAGAGTTTAACAATTTACCAGTGGCTTGGCACCTGTGTTCATGGGACCTAACACATTTTATGAAAATGGTATGTGACGTGGAAACCGTATTTGTAATAACTGAACACTTGCTCTAGGTCAGTAATTCACTAGGTGGTTGAGCCAGGTTTAAAGGATAAGTTCACCTGTTTTTTTTTTGTTTTCTAAATTCCAGCTCCCCCATGTACCATTATAGCATTAATATACTTTTTTTTGCAAAAATAAAGTGGCTTTCCATTAATTCTACACAGGCTTACCTCACTCACACAGGAGGATGTTGACCAGCTGAGGATAGATGATGTGCTAATGAGGTCAGCTGGTCAACTCTTTTCTGTGTCAAGACCTAAAGTCTGTCCAGGAAGTAAGGCAGAAGTAATCGAGCAGTGTGTTTAAACAGCTATGAAGAGAGTGAGGTAAGTGTGTGTAGAATTGATGGAAAGCTGTTTTATTTTTGCAAAATGAGTACATTAACCCCTTCCCACTGAGCGTATGCAGATGTGCATACTTGGCTTTCGGGGGTTATACCGAGATAATGCCCGCAGCTGCAGGCATCATCCCAGTACCCTTGTTTGGAGCGGGCGATCGGCTTTCTGAGGATAACAACCGATGTGGCTAAAAGCAGCTCAGTTGTTATCCTGGAGGAGCGGGAATGTCCCCCCTCCTGCCGCTCTTCCCGGGCCTTCCAGTGGCACCAGAGAGTCGATCGACAATCCGGCTCTTCCATCGCCTAATGACAGAGTGGAACAAAGCCGGAAACGGCTTTGTTCCAGTCACTTTTATGTAAACACGGAAGCAACGTCATGTCCTGTTTACTCAGCTGCCAATGGTGCCAGATTTAAAAAAATCTACAGTATTCAGATACACCGTTTTCAGTGAACTGAATACTTTGAAGTGCAAAGGAGGGATTTGGGGTCTTTTAGACCCCCGATCCCTCCATAAAGAGTACCTGTCACCTCCTCTTACTGCCACAAGGGATGTTTACATTCCTTGTGACAGCAATAAAAGTGATACATTTTTTATTTTTTTTTAAAAACACAATTTAGTAATATAAAAAAAATAATAAAAAAAATTTCAAACCGCCCCCATCACAGCGAGCTCGCTCAGAAAACGTATACGTAAGTTGCAGTATTGCCGCAATCTTCAAAGGGAGAGCAATAATTATAGAACTTGACCTCCTCTGTAATTCTAACTTGGTAACCATAAAAAAAAAATTAAAGCGTCACCTATGGAGATTTTTAAGTACCAAAGTTTGTCGCCATTCCATGAGTGCATGTAATTATAAAGCGTGACATGTTTGGTATCTATTTACTCTGCGTAACATCATCTTTCACATTATACAAAAAAATTGGGATAACTATACTGTGTTGTTTTTTTTCTGCTAGAAAAAAATATATATATATAATGTTTGGGGGTTCTAAGTAATTTTCTACCAAAAAATAGGGATTTTAACTTGTAAACACCAAATGTCAGAAATAGGCTTAGTCAGGAAAGGGTTAATGGGGGAGCTGGAATTTAGGGGGGTGAACTTAGCCTATAAGCTGAAGTCTGTCCAATGGACAGGTCAGCAGTGGCAGTAGCCATATTTCAGTTCTCACATGTTTACTGTAAGGTCTCATGTCCTCAGTGGTCAAGGTCATACTCAGAAAACCTTGGTACATCCTACTATGATAGCTGTCAACTAAAACAGGAAACCTCTTTTGCCTCTCATTCTGTTCTCTATCAGTTTACCCCTTTGAAAAAAAATTGCTAGGCACAAACTGTTGATAATTTGTGTCCCTGTACCTATAAACTCATGTGCAGAAATATCTAATAACTTCTATATTGAAAAAAAAAGCATATTTACAGAGTTCAAGCTAAAATGTACACAGATGGCACTTATCCCTCTCTTCTGCCTTCATGTTAAGATAGCCCTGTATATGGTTTCAATCAGAGTGTGTCTGAAAGCTTTCTATAGAAAACCCATAATGCTAAATTAATCTGGTTTTATGGATTCACCCTGTATTAAATGTTTATTTGTAAAACAACCGCTATATGCAAAAACTTTGGCATTGTAAATATTTACTCTCCTTCATCTTGCATCGCCCCTTTGGGCACAAAGAGACATACTAAGCCTTGCAAAACATTCCCTGTAGAGTAGAATAGGCAGTTTTTTTCTGAACTCTATCCTGTGGGAAAAGAGTTTACAAAAAAACAAGGCCTATTCCTTTGGTTGACCTTGTGGTCTCTGTCCTAAACAAACTTCTCACTGTACCTATTGAAGATGTTTTATCCTTTAAGGATTTTGCTGACAGAATATTTGAGGTGCTTTTTTGGCTGTTTTTAATATGGAAGGCCCAGCCCTGCAACCTGCTAGTGCTTCTATTTCTGTATGTCATACTACAGCTGAACAACCAATATTACCCTGTCTTTTAGGGTCAAGCAGTTGCAGAGTATATACAACAGCTTTTCACTGCTTTTTTCTGCGTAGATGCTGTGATACAGGTCATGAGACATGTATCCAGAATGGCTCTTATCTCTCTACATATGCGCAGCATTCCCTGGCTAAACGCTTGGACTGCAAAAGCTGCTTACAAGAGGTGCTTCACACACATGTGCATTTGGTGAGGTACTTGACCAATTCATAAATGGGGTCAGGTGTGAAAAGTTTTGCTTTCTCAGAGAAAGGTCATAAAACCATCCTTCTCGGTACCCCACATTCGGTCCTTTCTGCAAAAAGGGCTGGACCACAGTCTAGCACTCAGTACCCTAAAATGGCAAGTTTCAGCCGTATGCATAGTTTTCCTAAGGCTCTTACCTTTGTAAAAACCTTTATTCAAGTTGTTTCTCGTATAAGGCACCCTTTCCAGTAACCCCCACTGGAACCTTAACTTGGTTCTTTCTGACATGGAAAAAACACCCTTTGAACCCATCAGGGATATTCCCTTGACGTGCCTTATCAGTAGCCTTCCTGTTGGCTAGCATGTCTGTTCAAAGTATCTCAGAACTACCAGCCCTTTCCTTTTGAAGAGCTTTTTCTCATACTTCACAACAACGTGATTGTATTATGGCCTAAACCATACTTTATTTCAAATGTGGTGTTAGCATTCCATCTCAATGAAGACATTGCTCTGCCATGTTTGTGCCCTGCTCCTAAGCATTCAAAAGAAGTATTCCTACATTGCCTGCACATTGTCAGAGCCATAAGACTGTGCCTAAATGCTCCTCCTTCCATTAGATGAACAGATTTTTTTTGATCCTCTGGTCCTCGCAAGAGGCACCCAGGTTCAAGAGCCACCACTGCAAGATTGATGAGGAATTTGATTTCTAGAGCCTATGCTCTAAAACAAACACCTCCTCCTGTGTTGTTATGTGCACACTCCACCAGATCTGTTGGAGGATGCTCTTTAGGCACCAAGATTTTGTTGCCCAACTTTGTAAGGATGCCACCAGGTCTTCTGTTCAAAAAAACTCCTTGTTACTCTGCATTACTAGCTAATAACTAAAGCCTCACGGAGTGGGGTAAGGCTATAGGGGAATTGCCTTAGGGGTTATCCTCAAAAACTTCCTAGTGTTCAATCACCTGAATGTATGAGCCTATAACCTATAGTATATTAATACATCGCCTGTGTCCTGTACAGTAATCTCAAAAGAGATTCCTCTTTTTTTTGTACTCATAATCTTTTCTTGCAGTCTGTTGAGGGACACAGGTCCCAGCCCTGTGTTTATGATCGTGCACTCAGTACTGCTTTACTACAAAATTCAGGCTTGCTGGTAGCTGGAGTGCTTATCCAGGGTGGCCTTCAGTTGTTTATTTGCTAGTGGGAAATACTCATGAAAGCAACAATATAACCCAAAGTGTAGACTTACCAAGTCCCTTAAAGGACCACAAGAAAAGGATTTTAAGATTTTATGGTAAGTAAAAAAAAAATATATTTTTTTTCAGCCTTGTCCATATGTTGGGCCCACGCTGACCAACGTAGCCCAACATGTGGTGTGAACATAAGTCCCACGAGCATCACACAATACACATAGCCAGGCAGAGCTAATACCTGGTATATTGAAAGGGTTCTTCATTTTGGCTAGAAACCAGGGTAGGCACCAACACAAACATTGTGCCTGCAACCTTGTACTATGGAATGCAAAAGCTTTCAGACAATTGAAAAACATCTGATTTGAAATAAAATATTACGTCCATGAAGAAACAAAGTGAATCTTTACTGTATCTTCTCATTTAATTATTGTATCACTGCTTAGTCTCTACCCACTATGTTTTTGGGCCTACTTTTGGTGAATTTTGCAATAATAAGGAAAAGACACTATTTAAAACATACATTAGTACATGCAATAAATACATTACCCAGATTTAAAGTCGTATTAAAGGCTCAGTGTTTTTAAAAACAATGCATTCATTAAAGCACTGTACAGTAAGTCATTTTTAAGTGTGCTCAAACACTCACATATTAATAGCTTTACCACTGTCTCCCAAAGCGTGTCCTCCCCTAAACTTCTGTCAGGAGAAGTTTAGAAAGCTCTGGGCCCGTAGCAAGTCACAATGGACAGCAGCTGTCCATCTATTGGCTATGAGGAGGGAGGAGGCAGGAATAGGGAAGTGGCTTTCTATCCTAAGGCATCTTAGCTGTGTTTTTGTATGGTTGCACACAGCTCTGTACAGAGAGAGTGCATGCAAGGGTGTTTCTCTAGGTCCCTGTAAGGGAAAGGGGATACCCCGAATAGGGAGAACTGTACGTGTGCTGAGTGGCCCATTGGAGTCCAGTGGATAGAAACACTGAAGGAATAAAAGAAGCAGTGTAGCATGTAAGTCATTATTCCAACAGTAAGATTTAGGGGAAAAAAATGCTAAAGCTTTCATATTACGTTTATACTTCCATACTGATGTGTCAGTTATTCAAAGTTGAGAACATTTGTGATGCTTTCCTTTACAGCTAGTGGACATGAGTACCTAAGTTGTATTGAGGTTTTGCTATGCTTGAATTAGGATGTTCAATTAGGTTTTCCCATTAATACTCCAGTGTTGTGCCCGTTCACAGTTTTTAAGAATATGTATGGTGTGATTTTTTTGATACATGTTTAATATTGTTTGTCGTTGCAAACTTATGTCTAGTTTTTAATGTTCTGAAACAAGAATCTGAAACTGGACTGAGAATTCCCTGGACAAATAAAGATAATAGTGTGTTTGCTGTCTTCTAATTGACCAGTGCAGTATATCAGTCATAATAAAAAAAAAAAGTGCATTTCAGTAGGCGTTGGTATTTGTTCTGTGATTGCCAAACTGTAATTAAAATATGCAAAGTATTGAAAATCTGTTGATTTTTATTTAATTTTTTTCTATTCTGAAATGTGTGTTTTAACCAGATCTGCCTGAAGTAAAGATGAATTTGTTATACCTCAATGTTGCACTTGCGTTTTTTTAGAAACTAAAATACCACACTAGTGTTTGTGGGAAACTTTTTATCATATATATCAGGAATTGTATGGTATTTGCAGAAATAAATGTAGAGTCCCTTTAAAGCTTTGTTTCAGTAAACTGGCACTTAAAGAATCCTCTGTCAAGCATCTAATTAGACACTGGCAGAAGGAGGCAAATGCAGGCCTACTGGACACCTCACAGGTTAATTGTCAGAGTTGCTGCAGTGTACCTCTGATGCCCAGAAGAGGCTTCTGGATATCAGAGGTAGAGGATTGCCAGCCCTGTAACTATTTGTAGCTAGCACTGTTATAGTGACTGCGCATGCAGTTATGATGTGCAGGACTGCAAGACAGGTAAGGCCAATTGCAAAAAGGGTGTCTAGTTGCTGTGTTTCTACACCTAGCATTCTTGTGCAGACCAGGAGCACAGGTGCAGCAACCTGCTTTGCTGCTGTACTAAGTAATATTCTGCATTCTGAGCATTTGTGCTTAGGGCCCTAAATGCAAGGAGCACTCGTACAACATTCAGCCCCCTCCAGCCGCAGCATATTTCAGCCTGTCATTGGCTTTGACAGGCAGCACATATTCCACACTCACTGAATTGTATTCACTGGACCTTGGCATGGCGTTGTTGGCGAGTCCCCAAAGTCCACCATCTGCAGTTCTCTTCCCTTATCTCCAGTGGTAATACCTATAACCTATAGAGCTGCAGAAGGCACCATATACTTGCAAGACAGGGAGTGGTTTGTGGCATCATATGGAGCATGTAACCTCTCCAACAGCCCCCCCGCTTCTGTCTGTACAAGCCATTACCAACACGCTCATGTGACAGTTCAGTACAGGTGGCTGCCAGCAGAGGGATCTCCAGTCACAATTCAGTTCAGTATAGCAATGTTATAAAGTGCCATTGGTGTCTACTGATACTGATTTACTTGGCCACATGGCACTGCTTCCCCAACATTAAAACACTGTGCACAGAGCATCTGCTCTCCCTGCATGCCCACTCACCCTCTTGTTCTGGCCCTGTATCCTAGTGTAGTGCAGGCACACTTGTGCACTGCAGGTCACCATCACAAAGAAGGGCAAGGCAGCAAATAATCCATATCCTTACCTCCTGCTATGATATAGGAATCAGGTAGACCACATGCTGTTGGCAAGCGACATCATGAAAAACTGGACACAGCCAGAAGCAGGTAATCTCCCCACCACCCCCACTCCTCTTCCTCCTCCTGCAAATATGGATTACCCTGCAAATTAGGGACTGTCCCCTGAAAAGTCCCCAGAGAACCTAAAATGCACAATTGAATCTTGTGAGAGAGGATATGCATGAAGCTCAGCGAGCAAAGAATGTGGTAGGAGTATAGCTATTGCACAGTGGGGAAAGTGTCCGGATGGGGTTGTGGAGACTGGGGAGCTCACTGTACTGAATAAGGATGTACTTAACACAAGTACGGATGATTGCTCAAACATTCACCCATTCAGTAGGAGCCAAAGGTCATGTAATACTACTGCTATTGTACATGACAGCTTCATATTTTGTCATGTTACAACCAAAAACAAAAATGTATTTCTCTTTTGTTCACTGACTGACACAGCTCCATTAATCTTGACCATAGGGTTGTTACGCCACCTTCAGGAGAGGACTAGGCAGAACATGTTATACATGAAAAAACAGAACTTTACAGTTCCGCCCAGGGGGAGGTCCCACCAGTAATAACCCCTCAGCCTGCTTCCTGCAGCTCAGTTTTTTCCGCCTAGTGAACGAGATGGACCTAGGATCCCTACAGGACCATCTGTCCTGGGATTTTTTTGCTGAAGTTTGCCTTTTGCGCAAGATTTTAAGATCCTGGGATATGCTATCAACAGCCGGCTGGGTGACAGGCTGGATAATCAAGATCCTTTTAATCTCCCCAGCCTGGCCATCGAGCATGTGCAGACTCTAGCTATGCGCTGGGTCGGCCACGACATGCCCCTCAGGCTCCAGGGGAGGCAGGTGAGCGCAACGCTCCGGGGCACATATATGAACCGAGACTACCGATGTCCTTGTCACAGTGTGCCGTGGCCAGCAGTCATCCTGTCCTGTTTGGAGAGTGGGTGTGTGATGGGATGTCCCCAGCTCGTCCGAATGGTAAGTACAGCTCTCCCTGCCACGGCGGGATTGAGCAGCTGGGCATTCCCTGGGTGGTCGATTCAGGGGTCCCTCTCCTTCCTCTCTTCTCTCCCTGTCCCTATTTTCCCTCCCCCGTGGGGGATGCTGCATGATAGGCTGCTGAGCGGTGTGTACCTGTAGCCAGGGGTCCCCTGGGGGGCTCTCACCTTGGATGGGGGGCTGCACTGGGTGGCTGTGTCCCTGGATGTCTGTGGTCTCCCCATTGGGTGTGTGGAGGTCTGCATGTGCTGATCGCCATAGCGCTGTTCTGCTACCATTTTCACTGTCTTTTCAATGTGTACAATTGTTTGTGGACCATTTTTGGTGGAAAGCCTGGTCACGGGCCATTTTTCTGTAGCTCGGCGGCCATTTTCTCTGTGATTATGTCCTCTATACAGGGCGGCCATTTAGTTGTAGTTCAGAGCAGTTTTTATGCTCAGCGCTGGTCCCTGCTGCCCAGAACAGCATGTTTTTTCACTCAGGACACCTGGGAGCTGACACAGGCACTTGTAGCTGAACGGTGCAGAACTCGGTCAGGATGGTGAGTCCTGTGGTGGGGGCCCCTCAGTCTGCAGCAGCTAGGAGGCTGGGACTGTGCACCTGTCCCAAGTCCCCAAGGGTGGCAGACAGAGTGGGTCAGCATGGCTTCAGAAACAGGTGTTTCTTCCCCAGAACTCCCTGCAGTTGCAACCGGCTCGTCTGCAAATAGTGCAGTGCCTTTGGACACTTTGTCGGTGGTCCTTAAAACATTCGTTGCCAGGGTGGAGGCGGTGTGCGGGCACAGAGATGGTAAAAAACGGCCCCTGCCTCCCGTCCTCCAGGGAGGGCTCTGACGCAGACTCGGGCCCTGCTGAGACTGGCGGCCCCTGCTCTGTTGATTCAGATGCCGCTGGCTAGGACCGATCGCACAGTGAGGATGATTCCCAGGCCGGGTCCGCGTAAGACAAAGTTCTAGTTGGAGCACTTATCACAGCTGTGCGTGATGCCCTGAAAATTCAGGACACAGCAGGTCCCTCTGCTGAAGTAGCGGTCCCTTTTTGGTCCCTTAAGCCAGCCCGCAAACCTAAGGTGTTTCCGTATCTGAATTATTTCGATAAGTTCATATACAAGGAATGAGGAAGACCGCAACGGACCTTTTCGTTCCCAAAAAGAATGACGGTGTGTTACCCCTTTGAGGAGAGCCTTCTTATAAAATGGTCGGATCCCCCGCTCGTGGACCCCCCCCAATATCCAGGTTGAATAAAGTAACCACGATCCCGGTAGAGGGGACTCCTGCATTTAAGGACCCTTACTGACAGGAAGGCCGAGGCAGTGGCCCGTTCCTTGTTTACAGTTGTGGGGTCCGCAATACGACCAGTACTGGCCACAGCACTTTTGTCGCAGACACTTACTGAATGGGCAAAACGTTTGCACCGCGAGTTGGAGAAGCAGCAGGCTACTCCCGTCTGCGTGGAACTAGCAGACCAGTTAGTGCACGGCCTTAAGTACGTTTGTGACGCGGGCCTGAATACGCTTCCCTTGCTATCCAGAGCTTCAGTGTCAGCAGTGGTGCTGAGGCGCCTGATTTGGCTAAAATGCTGGTCTGCGGACCAGGCATCTAAAAAAGCCTTGACGGATCTACCCTTCCTTGGTGACCAGATCTTTGGAGCCTCGTTGGATGACTTTATTAATGTCACAGGTGGGAAGAGTACCTTGCTCCCACGGGCCAGGAAGACTAAGGAGCCACGCCGCAGGCAAGGGACCTAATTTTCCCATATGCCTCAGGCATCAGAGATTTCTGCGATTTGCAGTTGGGGAAGCCCACTACCAGTTTGTGGCTCTCCCCTTTGGCTTGGCATCAGCACCCTGAGTCTTTACCAAGGTATTGGCTCAGATTTTGGCATTGTAATGACAACGCAGGATCGTGATCGTAGATTACCTAGACGATCTCCTGAGCGCAGCTTCCGCCACAGAATTAGAGGAGGATGTGGCGATCACCATGCAAACCCTGCAGGAATTTGGGTGGCTGTTGAACCTAAAAAAGTTGGTGCTCATACCGACTCAGCGCTTGGAGTATCTAGGCTTATTGCTGGACTCCATGGAAGCGAGAGTTTTTCTCCCTTCAGACAAACTGCAAACTCGAAGAGCCGCAGTAAAATTATTGATGAACCGCAGGTGGTCCTCGCTGTGCTTCTGCATGCGAGTTTCTAGGCTTATTGCTGGACTCCATGGAAGCGAGAGTTTTTCTCCCTTCAGACAAACTGCAAACTCGAAGAGCCGCAGTAAAATTATTGATGAACCGCAGGTGGTCCTCGCTGTGCTTCTGCATGCGAGTCCTGGGCCTCATGGTGGCCTCCTTCGAGGCGGTACCGTACGCACAGTTTCACACCAGGTCAGGATCTAGTCAGAAAACGCCACGGCGGTGGCATATGTCAACCATCAAGGAGGAAAAAGAAGCTCGGCTGCAGCAGGGTGGTCGCTCACATCCTTCAGTGGGCATAGCGACATGTGCTGGCCTTGTCGGCCATTTACATCCCGGGAGTTGAAAACTGGCAGGCGGACTACCTAAGTCACCAGATGCTGGACCCAGGAGAATGAGCGTTGCATCCGGAGGTATTCAGGCTACTGTGCCTGCAGTGGGGCACACCAGACGTGGATCTCCTGTCTTCCCGTCTTAATCGGAAAGGTGCCGAGATTCGTATCCAGGACAAGAGATCCTTGGGCAGATGCGTCAGACGCACTGGTGGCTCCGTGGGGTCAGTACCAACTGATCTACGCCTTACTCCGCTAAAACTACTACCACGTCTGCTCCGCAGAGTGGAGACCGAGGGGATTCCAGTAATACTGATTGTCCCAGATTGGCCTCTGTGCCCCTGGTACGCTGACTTGGTGCGCCTGGTTGCAGATGGTCCCTGGCGACTACCGTTATGAGAGGACCTTCTGTGTCAAGGTCTGATTCTCCATCCTGCTTTACCATAGTTGGTTTTGACGGCATGGCTGTTAAGAGCCAGGTGCTAAGGAACCAGGGCCTGTCGGACTCTGTGATTTCAACTATGTTGAGAGCACGGAAATCTTCTTCTCGACAGATATACCATCGTACATGGAAGGCCTACATCTCCATGTGTGAGGAGAAAGGGTGGCGTCCGCGCACCTATTCCGTTTCCAGGATACTGCTGTTTTTACAGTGAGAAGTAGACCAGAAATGAGCTTTAAGCACCATTAAGGGACAAATATCAGCCTTGGCTTTTTCCAACGACCACTGGCTTCTCACTCTCTAGTGAGCACTTTTATTCAAGGGGTCGGACATGTAGTTCCTCCGGTGCATCCACCTTTACCCCCGTGGGATCTGAACCTGGTGCTATCCGCGCTTCAGAAACTGCCGTTTGAGAACATCAGAGAAATTCCCTTGCTAACTCTTTCTCAGAAAGTGGTCTTCCTAGTGGCCATCACTTCGGCCAGGAGGGTTTCGGAACTGGCGGCTTTGTCCTGCAAGTCGCCCTATCTGGTTATCCATAAGGACAAGGTGATGTTGCGTCCGCAACCTTCTTTTCTGCTGAAGGTGGTTTCGACGATCTACATCAATGAGGACATTGTGTTTCATCTCTGTGTCCCAAACCGACACATCCTAAGGAGAGGTGGCCCTTCATTCCATGGATGTGGTCCGGCTCTAAGCCCTTGTACACACGGTCGGGGATTCCGACAACCAAATCCGTCGGATTTTGTCCGGCACTGTTGTATACACACAGTCGGACGCAGTTGTCGGAAAATCCGATCGTTCAGAACGTGATGACATTATTTCGTTACGACGGGACTACGTTCAGGCTAGTAGCCAATAGCTTTGATGTAGGAATTTGATCTGGGCATGCGTGGCACTTTGTCCGATCGGAATTCTCTACACATGATCGGAGTATGTCCGATCAGAGCATTTTGTCGGAAAATATTTCCGGCAAGTTGTGAAAATTTTGTCCGACGGAAACAGTCCGATGCAGACGACACACAGTCGGAATATCCGACAAAACGCTCCGATCTGCCACATTCCGTCGGAATCTCCGATCGTGTGTACAAGGGCTAAGGGTGTATTTGTCTGCCACGGCTCCCTTTCGAAAGTCAGACTCTGTTAGTTTCGGTAGCTGGTCTGAAAAAAGGTATGGCGGTCTCGTCGGCCACAATTTCTAGGTGGATCAGACAGATTGTGACACAGGCCTACGCCTTGAAAGGGCAGGTACCCCCCTTTCCTGTCACTGCCCATTTTACCAGGGCAATTGGAACCTCTTGGGCTTTCCGACATCAAGCGTCAGTCGCTCAAGTGTGTAAGGCGGCGACTTGGTCATCCGTTTACACACTTTAACCAAATTCTACAAAGTGGATGTAAGCGCATCGTCTGATGCCTGCTTTGGCCGCAATTTTTGCAGGCGGCCATGTAATGTTGCAATTCTGCACTCTTTACTCTGTTTTAAAAAAAATACAGTTACTTTTGAGTATAATGCACTGTTGCATTGTTGACCACAAATTCTGATGCGGCTAGATAAGAGTCAGGGCTGGCTTAGCCCTTCCTCCTCTGGGCTGGCCGCTCAGCTGTCGGCTAATTGCCAGCTCTCTTCTCTCTCCACAGTTACCAGCTGTTCCTGATGATGCTCGTCTGACCTGCCTACTTAAAGCCTTCCAGCTCACTTCACCTCTGCCTTCACCTTGGTCACATCACTAGAAACCACCCCCCTCGGTTTGTTTAAAGACTGGCTTGCTGACATCACTTCTGGCTCCTTATCCTGCTTGCTGTTGCTCTACTTGGATCCCTGACTTCTGGCCTGGCTGACTACCCGATCTGGTTACTGGACTCTGACTATGCTTGACTGCGCTTTTTATATTTACCTTTTTACTTTTATTAATAAAGAAGTGTGATTTAATTGTACTTCTGTCTGTCTGATTCATGGTTTCTGACAATAAGGTGGTGACTCCCCTGTTGGGTGTGGGTGAAGTTTTTATGCTGTTCCCACCCCACATTATGACACTGCTTGGGGACGTCCCTATGGTCAAGATTAATGGAGCTGTGTCAGTCAGTGAACGAAAGGGAAAATAGGATATTTGTACTTACTGTAAAATCAGTTTCTCTGAAGTTCACTGACTGACACAGCACCTTCCCCTCTTATTGGCTTATGTTATACTGCTGGTTGACATACTGAGCTGCAGGAAGCAGGCTGAGGGGTTATTACTGGAGGGACCGCCCGCTGGGCGGGACTGTAAAGTTCTGTTTTTTCACATGTATAACATGTTCTTCCTAGTCCTCTCCTGAAGGTGGCGGAACAACCCTATGGTCAAGATTAATGGAGCTGTGTCAGTCAGTGAACTTCAGAGAAAAGGATTTTACAGTGGGTACAAAAATCCTATTTTCTCTTTCATTCATTGAAGGACACAGCTCCAGTAATCTTGAGCGTAGGGTTATTACGCCACCTTCAGGAGAGGACTAGGCAGAACATGTAATTGTCAGGAACCATAAAACAGACAGAAGTACAATCAAATCACACTTGTTTATTAATAAAAATAAAAAGGTAAATAGGAAAAAGCGTAGTCAAGCAAGCCAGAGTCCAGTAGCCAGATCGGGTAGTCAGCCAGTCCAAAGTTCATAAACCAGATCGGGTAATCAGCCAGTCCAGACGTCAGGGATCCAAGGAGAGCAAATGCAAGCAGGATGGAAGCCAGGAGGGATGTCAGCAAGCCAGTCTTGAAACAACAGCAGGAGAAGGTTCCCAGTGATGTGACCAAACGTGAAGGCAATGGAGAAATGAGCTGGAAGACTTTATATAGGCAGGCCAGACGAGCATCATCGGGAACAGCTGGTAACTGTGGAGAGAGAAGAGAGCTGGCAATTAGCCGACAGCTGAGCGGCCAGCCCAGAGGAGGAAGGGCTAAGCCAACCCTGACAGTAATACATGTGAAAACAGAACTTTACAGTTCTGCCCAGGGGGTGGACCCTCTGGTAATAATCACTCAGCTTGCTTCCTGCAGCTCAGTATTTTTTCTGCCTAGTGAAGGAGAAGGACCTAGGCTCCCTGCCGGGACCATCGGTCCTGGAGATTTTTGGGGGATTTTTGCCTTTTGCGCAAGATTTTAAGATCCTGTGATCTGCTTTCAACAGCTGGCTGGGTGACAAGCTGGATAATATAGATCCTTGTAGTCTCCCCAGCCTGGCCATCGAGCGCGTGCAGACCCTAGCTACACGCTGGGCAGGCCACGACATGCCCCTCAGGCTCCAGGGGCGGCCGGTGAGTGCAATGCTCCGGGGCACACATATGACCGGCCTACCGATGTCTTTGTCACAGTGTGCCGTGGCCAGCAGCCACCCCATACTGCTTGGGTGTGGGTCTGGGATGGGATGTCCCCAGCTCGTCTGGATGGTAAGTACAGCTCTTCCTGCCTCGGCGGGATTGAGCAGCTGGGCATTCCCTGGGAGGTCATTTAGGGGATCCCTCTCCTCTCCCTGTCCCTACTCTACCCACCGTGGGGGATGCTGCATGACTGGGCTGCTGAGTGGTGTGGGTACCTGAGCCAGGGGTCCCCCGGGGGGCTCTGATCCTGGATTGGGGCTGCACAGGCTGTCTGTGTCCCTGGGCTGTCTGTGGTCTCTCTGCTGGTGTCTGTGGGCTCTGTATGTGCTGCCATCATAGCGCTGTCTGCCGCCATTATCTCTATTCATTCTCTGTGTACAGTTACTTGCGGCCGCTTTCTATGAGTCTCTGTGGAAAGCATGGTCGGCAGCCATTTTCCCTGTGATTGTCCCTTTTATAGGGCGTCCAGTGGCCATTTTTTGTAGCCTCAGCACGGTTTTTCTCCTCAGCGCTGGTTCCTGTACCTCAGAACAGTGCGTTTTGTTGCTCTAGACACCTGGGAGCTGACACTGCACACAGGCACCTGTAACAGCATGGCGCACCACTCTGTCGGGGTAGTGAGTCCTGCAGTGGGGGCGCCTCAGTCTGCAGAAGCTAGGAGGGTGGAATTGAGCACCTTGTCCTAAGTCCCCAAGGGTGGCAGATAGGGTGGGTCAGCATGGCATCAGAAACTGGTGTTTCTTTCCCAAATCTCCCTGCAATTGCAGCCGGCTCGTCTGCAAACAATGTAGTGCCTTTGGACGCTTTATTGGCGGTCCTTGAAATGTTTGTTGCCAGGGTGGAGGCGGTGTGCGAGCGCAAATGTGGTTAAAATAATGGCCCCTGCCCCCCGTCCTCCGGGGAGAGTTCTGACTCAGACTCGGGCCCCACAGTGACTGGCAGCCCCTGCTCTGACCAGGAACGATTGGACAGTGAGGATGATTCCCTGTCCGGGTCCGCGCAAGACAAAGTGCTAGTTGGAGCACTTATCACAGCTGTGGGTGATACCTTGAAAATTCAGGATACAGAAGTATCCTCTGCTGAAGTAGCGGTCCCTTTTGGGTACCGTAAGCCAGCCTGTACACCTAAGTTGTTTCCGTATTTCGATAAGTTCATATACAAGGAATGGGGAAGCCCACACCGGACCTTTTCCGTCCCAAAAAGAATGGCGGTGCGTTACCCCTTTGAGGAGACCCATCTTAAGAAATGGTCTGCTCCCCCGGTCATGGACTCCCCAGTATCCAGGTTAAACAAAGTAACCACGATCCCGGTAGAAGGGACTCCTGCATTTAAGGACCCTACCGAAAGGAAGGCCAAAGCAGTGGCCCGTTCTCTGTTTACCCCGGTGGGGGGGTCAGCGATACGACCAGTACTGGTCACAGCATTAGTGTCACAGACACATACTGAGTGGGCAAAACTATTGCACTGTGAATTGGAGAGGCAGCAGGCCTCTCCTGTCTGTGTGGAACTGGCAGACCAGTTAGTGCACGGCTTTAAGTACGTCTGTAACGCGGCCCTGGATACACTTACCTTGCTCTCCAGAGCATCAGTGTCAGCAGTGGTGCTGCAGCGCCTGATTTGGCTGAAATGCAGATCTACCCTTCCTTGGTGAGAGGCTATTTGGAGCCTTGTTGGATGACATTATTAAGAATGTCACAGGTGGGAAGAGCACCTTGCTCCCACAGTCCAGGAAGAGTAAGGAGCCACACCGCAGGCAAGGGCCCTAATTTTCCGCTCAAAAGAGGCTTTTTCGTCCGCCCGGTACTTCAGCAAAATGCTCCCAGTCCAACAGGGCGACTACTGAGGGACAGAAGCATCCCTGGACTCGCAAGCCTGTGAGCAAAAGTGCTACCGCATGAAGGTTTGCCCCTGCCCGTCACTCAGGTGGGGGTCGTCTTCGGGAGTTTGCAGCCCAGTGGGCCTTTCAGCTGTCCGACCAATGGGTCTGCAAACTGATTTCATCGGGCTACAAGATAGAATTCCTCTCTTTGCCACCAAACAGTAAGGGACCTGCTAAGCCACGGGGTGATAGTGCCTTTTCCAGAAACGGAAAGGTTTCAGGGGTTCTATTCCAATCTGTTTGTAGTCCCCAAAAAGGAAGGGGTATGTCAAATCTTGGACCTGAAAACCCTCAATTGCTCTGTGAAAGTACAGAGTTCAGAATGGAATCAGTTTGCTCCGTAGTCGCTGCACTCCATCAGGGGGACTCCCTGGCGTCTTTGGACATCCGGGACGTGTACTTGCACATACCCATATGCCTCAGGCATCAGAGGTTTCTGCGATTTGCGGTAGGAGAAGACCACTACCAGTTTGTGGCTCTCCACTTTGGCTTGGCTTCAGCACCCCGAGTCTTTACCAAGGTATTGGCTCCAGTTTAGGCGTTGTTGCGACAACGCGGGATCTCAATCGTGGGTTACCTAGACAATCTCCTTCTGAGAGCAGCTTCCGCCTCAGAATTAAGGGAGGATGTGGCGATCACCATGCAAACCCTGCAGGAACTTGGGTGGGTGTTGAACCTCAAAAAGTCGGTTGTTGTGCTGACTCAGCAACTGGAGTACCTAGGCTTACTGCTGGACTCCGCGGAAGAGAGAGCGTTTCTCCCTTCAGACAAACTGCAGACTCTCAGAGCCACGGTGAAGCTGTTGCTAAACCGCAGATCATCGTCGCTGCGCTTCTGCAAGTCCTGGGCCTCATGGTGGCCTCCTTTGAGGCGATACCGTACGTCCAATTTCACACCAGAGTCTTGCAGAAGGAGATATTGGCAAAATGGGACAAGTCTCTGTTATCCCTGGATCGACAGATTCAGGTGAGCCAGTTAGTCAGGGATTCCCTTCTCTAGTGGCTGAGATCTCCATCCCTTCGGGCTGGGAAGTCGTTCAAACCTCTGCATTGGACAGTGATCACAACGGACGCCAGCCTGACTTGCTGGGGTGGAGTACTGGGAGTACAGTCGACCCAGGGCCTCTGGTCGAGGAAGGAATCCAAGTTGCCGACCAATGTGCTCGAACTTCAAGCGATCAGGCTATGCATCTCCATATGGTCGATGAGATTTCGAGAGTGTCCGATCAGGATCCAGTCAGACAACACCATGGTGGTGGCATATGTCAACCATCGAGGAGGAACAAGAAGCTCAGCTGCAGCACGGGAGGTCGCTCACATCCTTCTGTGGGCAGAGCGGCATGTACCGCATTTGCTCCACAGAGTGGAGGCCGAGGGGATTCCAGTGATACCCCAGATTGGCCTAAGCGTCCCTGGTATGCCGACCTAGTTTGCCTAGTGGCGGACGCTCCCTGGCGGTTACCGATGCGAGAAGACCTTCTGCCTCAAGGTCTGATTCTCCATCCTGCTTTACCGTCGCTGGTTTTAACAGCATGGCTGTTTGAAAGCCAGGTGCTAAGGAATACAGGCCTGTCTGACTCGGTGATTTCAACTATGTTGAGGGCACGAAAATCTTCTTCTCTGAAGATATACCATATGTGGAAGGCTTATATCTCCATGTGTGAGGAGAGGCATCCGTGCATTTATTCTGTTTCCAGGATCCTGCTGTTCCTACAGCGAGGAGTAGACCAGAAACTGGCTTTAAGCACCATCAAGGGACAGATATCAGCCTTGGCTGTCTTTTTCCAACGACCCCTGGCATCTCACTCTCTAGTGAGCACGTTTGTACAATGGTTCCGGCATGTAGTCCCTCCGGTCCATCCACCCTTGCCTCCGTGGGATCTGAACCTGGTGCTATCAGCACTTCAGAAACCGCCGTTTGAGAACATGAGGGAAAATCCCTTGTTGACTCTTTCTCAGAAAGTGGTCTTCCTAGTGACCAATACATCGGCCAGGAGGGTCTCGGAGCTGGCGCCTTGTCTTGCACAAGTCGCCCTATCTTGTTATCCACAGGGATAAGGTGGTGTTGCATCCGAAATCTTCTTTTCTACCAAAGGTGGTTTTGGCTTTTCACCTCAATGAAGACATTGTGTTAACATCTCTGTGTCCTAAACTGACACACCCTAAGGAGGTAGCCCTCCATTCCCTGGACGTGGTCTGGGCTCTAAGGGTATATCTGCCACGGCTCCCTTTCGCAAGTCAGACTCTCTGTTTGTTAGCTGGCCCGAAAAAAGGATTGGCAGTCTCGTCGTCCATTTCCAGGTGGATCGGACAGATCGTGGTCCAGGCTTACACCTTGAAGGGACAGGTGCCCCCCTTTCCTGTCGTAGCCCATTCCACTGGGGCAATTGAGACCTCTTTGGCTTTGTCTTTGACATCAAGTGTCAGCCGCTCAAGTGTGTTAGGCAGCGACTTGGTCATCCGTTCACACTTTTACAAAGTTCTACAAAGTGGATGTAAGTGCATCTTTTGATGCCTGCTTTGGCTGCAAAGTTTTGCAGGCGGCCATGTTATGTTGCAATTTTACACTCTTTCTTCTGTTAAGAGAAAAGTTACCTTTTTGAATGTTAATGCACTCTGATGCATACGTTGACTGTTCAGATGTGGTTGGTTCAGGTGGTGACTCCCCTGTTAGGGAGCACCTCTGGTTGTGGGTGAAGTTATGTTGCTGTTCCCACCCCTCGTTATGACACTGCTTGGGGACGTCCCTATGGTATAGATTACTGGAGCTGTGTCCGTCAATGAACAAAAGAGAAAATAGGATTTTTGTACTCACCGTAAAATCCTTTTCTCTGAAGTTCATTGATGGACACAGCACCCTCCCCTCCTCACTGCTTGTTGATGATCTGCAGGAAGCAGGCTGAGGGGTTATTACCCCCGGGCGGAACTGTAAAGTTCTGTTGTTTTCAAATGTTCTGCCTAGTCCTCTCCTGAAGGTGGCGTAATAACCCTACGGTCAAGATTACTGGAGCTGTGTCCGTCAATGAACTTCAGAGAAAAGGATTTTATGGTGATTGCAAAAATCCTATTTTCTTTCTCGTACATCACGGGACACAGAGTCTGAGTAATTACTGATGGGTTATAGGGTTTCACTAGGCGATTGGACACTGGCACACCCTAGACAGGAAGTTCAACCCCCTATATAACCCCTCCCCTTACTGGGAGTACCTCAGTTTTTTCGCCAGTGTCTTAGGTGTTGGTCACTAGTAAAGATGTGCTGTGCTGAGCTCTGCTGGAATATCCTCACTGGGTCTAGCCATGCAATCAGATCGATTCAAGGTGTCTTTTCCAGGCCGAATTGGATGGTACCTGGGCCTTATGTCCAAAGAAACAAGGTTTTACCTATAATGCTTCTCTTTTTAGAGAGCTGGACCCCGGGATCCTGTATTTGTTTTTTTTTAGCCATATTCCTGGCGGGGTGCTTTACAGGCCCAGAACTGCAGATCCCCCTTTTCAAAGGGAGCCCCAGTCTCTGAAGGTTTTTTTCTAAATGGAGCCCACCATGAGTTAAAGATTGGGTCTGTTACACAGAATCCTGCAGCTGGATAAGGTAAGGGAGACTCCTTAAGAATTTTTCTAATTCTAGTAGTTTTCTCCTTTAAGTAAATATATGCTATGCCTAAAATCGCCACCGAGGGCTGCCAAGAGCACATACCTTTTCATGCCTGATCTGTCAGCTCATGCTGTATGCTTCTCAAAGCCATACTCCAAGTAAGATGAGGGAAGGGGGGTTTTCTCCTGCAGAGATTTTCCCCCCACAGCTTAGGTCAAGACACAGGGAAGCGGTAGTATACCACCCCGCCCGCCACTGCAGCCACCACTACAGCGGCTTGCCATCCACCGGCCCTCCTCTCTCCTCCGCTCCAGCCTCCCCTCCATGCTGATGCCGCGGGAAAGAGGTCTTTTTTGAAAAGACGGGGGAGCGGATCGTCAGTTCTTGCTGGATTGGTCCGCTCCACATTTAAGGTTTTTTTTCCCCCCGATTTCTTTATTTTAACTTGTCCAGTATACAAATAAATAATCATATATTTTGGACATATAGAGACCAATCCGATCCAATCATAATCAAAAATACAGGATTAATCCTATCTTAAATACACCAACAACCTTTATATTAAAGTAAACCATATTCTGTCCTCCCTATGTCCTATTTCTCCCTTTATACTTAGACAACCCTTTTTCTAATGCCGCATACACACGATTGGACTATCCGGTGGACTTAGTCCGGCGGACAAACCCCCGGACTTTGCAGCGGAGGTCCGCCGGACTTTCCGAACGAGCGCACCTGCCCACACACGACTTTTCCGGAGGGCTAGGTCCGACGGACCATCCACTGGACTATGAAATGAACGGACTTGCCCATACACGGAGAAAAGTCCGTTCATTTTGAACGTGGCTCCAGGTAGACAGGACTAGCGAAGGAAGTCAATGTCGCTGCCTCCATTGGCGAGATTGGCACGTCGCTAGCCCCGTCACCTTGTATGGACTTAAAAGGGAAGCCCTATGCTGAAAAAACAGCGTGGGGGTCCCCTCATAGTTCATATCAGACCCTTATCCAAGCACGCAGCCCAGCCGGTCAGGAAAGGGGGTGGGGACGAGCGAGCTCCTCCCTCCTGAGCCATACCAGGCCGCCTGCCCTCAACATGGGGGGGTGGTTTGGGGAAGGGGGGGCCTGCATGATGGAGGCGGCGACATTGACTTCCTTCGCTAGTTCCATCTACCTGGAGCCACGTTCAAAATGAACGGACTTTTGACCGTGTGTGGGCAAATCCATTAATTTCAAAAGTACTTTTGGGAACAGAAAGTCCGCCGGAAACCCACAAACGGGTGGATTGACCAGGTCCGCCGGATAGTCCGATTATGTGTACGGGACATTATAAATAAAATAGCCTCAAACTAAAATAAAACAAAAACCAAACCCAACACAAAACACAAGCAGGTCTAACCAACGACAGGGGAGGTGGAGGCCCCAGTCAGCTCTCCCTTCCCCACCCTATCTAATATCCTCGGGGTACAAAGAGGAGCTTCCTTTCCTCCAAGGATTTAAATATATTCCATTGGGCCCATGTTTCTAAGTAAGTCTCATATCGATTATGAGCCAATAATAGCAACTCTTCCATCCTATTCACCTCTTCGATTCGTGTGAACCACGAAAAGATTGTTGGGGGTCTCGTATCCAGCCACTGTCATGTAATACATGATCTAGTGGCATTAATAAGATGGCGTAAAATTGATTTACAATATGTTTTCCTTGGTATATTTGAAACATGTAACAAGAATAGGGATGGGTTTTCCGGAAGGTTGTACTCAGTACATTTCTGTGTTATCCGCCATACTTCCCTCCAGAAGTACCCCAGTCTTGGGCAAGATCAGAAAACATGAAGTATCGTCCCTCTTTCCTCCTGACACCTCCAGCATTTATCTGAAATTGTCGGGTAGTATTTGTTAAGTATGGAAGTTCCATACGATACCATCTTATCATAATTTTAAAGTTAGTTTCTTGGACCCTAGTGGATATTGAGGATTTTAACGCTAAATTTATAATCTGTCTATGTTGTACTTGGGAAAACATCCTATTTAGTGTAATTTCCCACTTTCTTATGTAAGGGGGGGCATAGTCCTCGGAAGGGGCAACCAATAATGCATACATTTGAGAAAGCGTATGGGAGCAAAGACCCATCTCCTCACACAGTTGCTCCAAGGGTGTCAAAGTTCTTCTGAAACTATCTGGAGGTAATAGGGTGTTAAGAAAATGTCTCAACTGAGCTCCACTCCAAAAGTCAAATCAAAACCAGTCAATTTCAGTCAGTGAGGGCCACATTCCAGTCGTTGTTTGTAAAAAAAAGCGAGGCCTGATAACACTGTGAGTCTAACAGTTTTTTAAATGGGCCCTGCTGTAATCCGGGGGGGGGGGGGGGATAGGATACAGAGGGGAGTTAGCCAAAGATAATAATGTAATGGAGCATATTCGAGAGCAGATACGCATCGTGGGGCCCAAAGTTGGGTGCCTTTTAAGATCCAAACTGAGATCTCCAAAGCATGGAACCTCACACTGTGATTGTTCAATATTTGGCCATATTTTAAAACTTGAATGCCTACACCAATCTATTAATCTCACCATATGCGCCGCCTTATAATATTTATGAATATCTGGTACCGCATACCCCACCATACTGTTTAGGCATATTCATTAGACGGCGTTGTAGTCTGGGTCTTTTATGTGCCCAAATAAAATCAGTTATTAACACATTAATCTGTTTAAAGAATTCTGGTGGTAAATGAATGGGTAGAGTTTGAAACAAATACAAAAATTTAGGTAAGATTGACATTTTTTTGTAACCAAAGTTTTATTGGGTTTTCACATATATAATAAGTCACACTGATGACAATGTATAATATCTAGCTAGGGGGTATTTGAAGCAGGTTAGCATAGAAAGGTACAGAGAGTAGAGTTAGTAGAATTAGTAATGTCGATTGAGGAAAAGCGAAAAGTTGTGCCTAAAGGGTGGGCCATCGTGACATTGTCCGGGGTCAAAGAAGAATATAGGGTCGCTGTGAGACCCGTTATGGTCAGTAATATATATGTTGGAAATGCTAAACAGAGGAATAGGGGTGACATCTATGCAATGTCATGAGGCCTCACCTGAGGGGGGGCACCTTATAGGAATAAGGCAGGCACAAACAATACGGTCGATAACAAGATAACAAAGTGTAGAACTGTGCAGTATCTAGTTCAGCTCCAGAGTGAAAGGGTCACGTCCACAGGTCTGAAGAGGCCCGTTTATGGCAGAGGGTTACTTCTTTGATCTTGAAGCCAAGGTTCTCATTGTTTGAAGAATCTAGTTGTCAACAGATGTGCCTTGGAGAACATAAATTCCATGTGGCATTGGTCATTGAGTAAAGAGATTACTAATTGGATAGTGGATGGGTTAGGATTTTTCCAATTACGGGCAATTGCGAGTCTTGCCGCAATCAAAATGTGGGTAAGTATAGACCGTAGTGTAAATGGTCATTCAGATAACCCTATACCAAGCATGGCCAACTGTGGTGTTAGTTGAGCTTTAACGCCTGTGACTGAACATATGAGACTGTTTTCCAGAATCTTTGAGAAGCAGAACAAGTCCACCATATGTGGACCAAGGATCCATCTGCATTGCAGTTCATCCAGCAATTGGGTGATGTTGAGGGGAAGATGGCTGCCAGTTTGGATGGAGTATAGTACCATCGGTGGTAAAGTTTCATAACTGTTTCTTAGTGGGAGACATTCCTGCAATGAGCCCGTGTGCTGTTAAGAGAACTGTACCACACATCCTCTGGAACGGAAAAATGGAGTACTTGTTACCAATGTTGCATAGCTTTGGATTTAACTACAGAGCGAGGTGAGGTAAACAGTGAGTACATAAAGGACAGACCTTTGGTGCAGGGTTGTGTTGTGGCATAATATTGCAACAGTTCATTGGTGGTTCGGTTGGGGGACCACTGAAGTGATGACAGAGTGTGCCGGATGCGCAGGAATCAGAAGTCCTTGTGTGGTATATTGAAAATGGTAGAGAATCGCTGGAAGGTAGAAAATCCCTGAGGGGTGTAGAGGTCACTTAAGTTGCAGATACCTGTTTTGGTCCAGTAGCCTAGGGATAAGTTAGGTGTTAAGAGTTCCAGAGTAGTGAGTGGTAGGAGTTTCAAAGCATGAGAGGAGATGCCGTTAAACGTTTGTGGAATTGATCGTCAGACTCTCATTGTGGCATTGATAGTGTCTAAGAAGGACCTAGGTGAATGGTAGTTGAGCGATGATGCACATAGAAGTAGCCGGAGGTCTTTAGATAACACAGTGTGTTCTATTTGTTTCCACGTATGTTTCGAGGATGGGTTCCACCAATGTCTCGTTTGGTCGAGGATTGCTGCTTTGTAGTATGTTTGGATCTCCGGGGCTCCCATTCCTCCATATTTGGTCGCTAGGTATAGTATTGAGTGGTGCAGCCTGTGGCGTTTGTACTCCCATATGAATGAGTTGAGGATACGTTGCAGTTTGTTAAGATAGCAAGGCAATATTGGGATTGGGAGAGTTCTAAAAAGGTATAAAATATGAGGAAGAAGAGTCATCTTTACCAAGGCTATGCGTCCTGCCCAGGAAGTTTTCACAGTCAGAGAAGGTCAGAGCTCATTTGTTGTAGTCTGTTAGTAGGTTGACAGTTTTGCGAAGGATGATGGAGTAACTAACTGAATTCCTAGATAGTTCAGAGTTGAATTTGGTGCCCATGAGAAATGCGTCATCTGGGACAATTCCTTCTTTAGGTTGGAAGTAAGATGAATACCCATTATGGAGGATTTGGAATGGTTAATCTTATATAGGGATGCTTGCCCAAAAAGTACTCGTTGAAGAGCTTGCAAGGATTGTTTGGGATTAGAGAGCGAGACTATGATGTCATCTGCATAGAACCCTATTTTGTGGGAGCGCTTGCCCACTGTTATACCCTCAATTTGCGGATTGGTACGAATGGCGGCTGCTAAGGGCTCGATAATCGCGGCAAAAATTAGGGGGGATAACGGGCATCCTTGCCTGGGGCCATTCGTGATGGAAAACGGGTCCGACAAGCACCCTCCCGACCAGACTCTAGCTGTAGGGTTAGAGTAAAGGCCTAAAATGGCTTGTAAGAAGGTGCCGGTCAGGCTAAATTTAATGAGCATGCTTTCCATATATCTCCAATGCACTCTATCGAATGCCTTCTCCGCATCCAAGGAGATGAACAGAGAAGGCGTCCAATGATGTTCCATCCACTGAATAAGGTCGATAAACCTGCGTGTGCCATCCGAGGTCTGGCGATTTGGAATGAACCCTACTTGATCAGGATGTATTAGGGAAGAGATGAGAGTGGCTAGACGAGTTGCTAACAGTTTGGCATAGAGCTTTAAGTCAGTGTTGAGTAGGGATATAGGTTGGTAGTTGGCTGGATCATCAAAGGGTTTACCTTGCTTGGGAATGGTGACAATTAAAGCTTCCAGAGACTCTTTGGGGATGTCTCCGGTCGTTGCAAATCTGTTTGGTGTGGCACATAAGTGGGGGGCAAGTAAGTCAGAATATGTTTTGTAATATTCATTACAGAACCCATCAGGTCCCGGGCTCTTGTGAAGGGGGAGGGAGTTAATGGCTGTTTTGAGTTCCAATTCGGTGAACGGTTGCGACAGGGCATTTAAGTGGGAGAGAGTGATCGATGGGAGTTGGACCAATGATAGGAAAGACTGGATGGTAAGATCTGTGGGAGGTGGTTCTGCGGAAGATGTGGTGATGTTGTATAGTGTGGAGTAAAAGGTTTTAAAACAGTTGGCTATATCTAGTGGATTTGTGCGTCTGTGACCCAGGTGGTCAGTTAGGTATGGTATTTTGGATTGAGTTACTCTACGTTTGTATTGGTTGGCCAAAACTTTGCCTGGCCTATTTCCGTGGGAGTACCAGGATAGTCGGAGACGTTTAATATAGAAATCAACATTTTTGTGGAAGTGGGAGCTGAGGTCTAGTCGAAGTTGGTGGAGCTCTCTGGACTGTTGTGCAGTGGGAGAGGTTTTATTACTACGTTCGAGATCTCTAATACGGGTTAAGTACTGGGTAGTGATTGCTGATCGTCTTCTTTTCTCATGGGCACCGATTTTGATAAACAACCCCCTATGTACCGATTTATGTGCATTCCAGGTCGTGGTAGGATTGGTTACTGAACCAGTATTGACAAAAAAATATGACTCTATTTCAGCCTCGATTTGTGGTTTGTAGACCGAATGCGTGAGTAGGGAGGCATTCATTCGCCATATCTTATTTGGATTGTATGTATGTGCCGTGTTTAGAGAAATGGTTACCGGGGCATGGTCACACCATGTGATGATCCCAATGTGGGCTGAGGTAACCTGTTGTAGTAGAATTTTGTGAGAAATAAATCGAGTCTGGAATAGAATCCTTGAGTGGGTGAGAAATAGGTATAATCCCGTTCCGTACCATGAGCACACCTCCATATGTCACAAAGGTCCTCTCTGAGGAGAAGTGAGGACAATGCAGATGAGCTTTTCCTTCGGGAGTTGGAGGAATCTAGAGAGCGGTCCACAATCTTATTAAAGTATCCGCAGAGAATTATACGTTCTTTTGGGTAGGTAGAAAGCATGTTTATGATACTCTTGTTAAAAGATTTTTGTCCTACGTTAGGCACGTATAAGTTGACTATGACAAGTGGGCAATTATTAAAGGATGCAGAAAGGATGAGGAATCTGCCTAGAGGGTCCTGTTCAACTTGATGGAATTGGAATGTTACAGAGGAGCGTATTGCTATCATTACACCGCTGGCTTTTTTATCTGCATTGGAAAAGAAGCAGTGTGGGTATTGTTTATGAGTGCAGGCCGGAGCTTTGATTTTGGTGAAGTGTGTCTCTTAGACACATAGAATATCAGCCTTTTGGGATATGGCTTCTTTCCATAGTAGTGAACGCTTAAAGGGGTGATTGAGACCCTTGGCATTAATAGTAGTAATTGATAGCATTCTGTAGGCAGGATGCGTGAAGTGCACGTGGTGGTATGGAAGAGGACTGACACCCTTTGCTGCATCACACCAAGGAGTGGCGGTGGTTAAGGGACCGAGAGGAGCAAGAAAAGGTGTTAACAATGCAAGAGTAGTGAAGTAACTGATCAATACAACCTATTATTATCATCATCAGTTATGTATTACTTTGTCTAGTCCCTATAGATTAGTTAGTCTATACTCTGAGCACATGTTATCGTTAATATCACAATACTATAACAATTAGCTATGAAATCAAATACACGGTCTAAGATCAATCAAATCTCATTTATTTCCCAAGGAAATAAGAAAGCTTACATAAGGTATCAATAGAAGTTACCAGAGTACATAACATACAATCAGAATACAATACAAGCAATACTTATCAGATCTTCGCGGCTGAGCCTCATGATGGAATGAGAGGCAGCTCTCTTTTATGAAACCCTTTTTGATAAACACACCTCAGCCACACCACACCCCTTTGCCCGTGGACCAATCAGCGTCTCTGGGGCGCCTCCTCCCCCAAGCTAAATATCTCTGACAGTCCTGCCATAATTGGCCTCTGGGGGGGCAGTGTTTGCCCATGAATTGCAACTTCTCCGACTGGGTTCACATCTTGTGATTCGATCTCGGACGCCCTTCATTAGGTCCCCTTTGTCCTTACAGACAGACCGGAGCCCTCATTGTCCTAAATCTCTTTGAAGCTCCGTGCACACCAGGTGGGCTGAATAGAACTCATTCTACTATGCAGATTCTGTTTGGTGCCACATTCCTCTATACCTTTCAACATGTGGGACTGCAAATATCAATATAGCTGAGTTCGGTTGTACAAACAGATGTGTAGAACTTTAGACAAATAACCTTACTTCATGTTCAATTCTAACATATTCCGCTTTCCGCCTAAAAGCCGCATACCACCCTTCTTCAGACACGGCTCCTATTGAACAGTCCATAACTGTCTTAACGTGTGTGGTTCCCCAACATGTGCTTCCGAACCAGTACCTGTGGCACAGTCCTTAGCTTGTGTAACGTGTGGTTGTTTTCAACGAGCGCTCCAGAGACATCTCTCATGGAACAGTACACAATTGTCTTACCACGCTGTGCTTTCAACATTTGCAGAAACTGGTCCTATGGAGCAGTCCATAATTGTTTTACCATGTGATGCTTCCCAACACGTGCCGCTTTGCCACTGAGTGACACATCTCCACCATTCTTCAGCGACAGCTTCCATGTCACCATTCTGTATCTTCGGTATCTTCAGGACGGCAGTACAGGCAAGGGGTGTCCATTCATTCACCATTCACCATCATACGTTCAGAGCAATATTTAATCCAGCTCTCAACTACCGATTTCCGATGAGGGCCTTTCTTGCCCATATTACTAGCTTACACTACACATAGGTCACACTCTACCATAGAAATAAATCAACTTATTACCATAATATATACATACATATATGTCCCCTCCAATTATGCACCCTGCTCCCAACCTCCTATGATCTCTTACTGTGAATATGGGACGGGATTCGGCAAACTTGCTCGCAGCGGCGTTGCAGGGCTCTGACTTGGCAGCGAAGTCTCCAATTTGTACACAGAGAGCTTACCGTCAAATCGTCCCTCAACTTGCATAGACAAATGGGAGACCCTTCTAGATAAATATTGAGTTTAACTACACCTATAAATTTACAACAATAACTCAACCCACACAATTCCACCCCTGTGCCTGGATTTCAGAGATTACGCCCAGGGTATACCATGCACCTCTATCTTTGGTTAGGTTCAAGGAACCCTCTAGTCCCATGACTAACACTGCGCCGGTATCCTTTAGGACAAAGAAACAAACTCGCCTATGTCCTAAATAATACCCGGGTGCTTCCTTCCCAGCAATGATCTCTCCATCCAGAACACAGAGAGAAATAACTTCCCAACATTATTCGATCACCCCCATGTATTGAGCTGGCATACAAAGGACATCATGGTCATGCTTCCGACAAAGGGAAATATCAACCTGCCTCCAGCTTTCATCTTCTCTGATCACATGTGTGATATAGCCTCAAATGCAACAAGATAGAATCCCCAGTCAGTAAGCCCATTGATGCCACCAAATATACAGACCGAGTCTAGCACTTCTGTATATGGGAACATACAGCATAACACCTTTCACAATACAACTTAGTACAGCCCATACAGGCATTCGACCACTACTTTGGATTAGTGTAAGCAACGTGTTTTGGCAAAATCTTACTGAGCGGTGATGCTAACTCATCAGGCCACTGCCCCTCATACAGAGAGACGGTACAATCAGCTTGATGTTGGCTCATATTTCCACCTGCCACAGAGTGCGCGCCAGAGCCAATGACAGGTTTCTGTCCTCTATACCAACCTCTCAACATGGTTGACAAAATCCGGAGCCACTCTAACCTGGGTGTTTCTGTGACTTCGTTGAATGTTATCAAGGATGCCACCAATCTCTTTGGGTAACAAAGTCACGCTCCTTCTCTGAAGCTATGGCTGTGAGTTTGTTCCTCAGGAGGCTGATGTCCACTCCATTAACAACACCCATCCAAGCTATTGTTCCCCCACCCCAATATAGCGCTGAATACATCCCTCCTCTTTCGGGTTACTCCTCAGAAATAAGCATCCTGCATGGACCTCATTCTCTGGGAGTAAGTCACTGGTACAATGACCGCACTTGATTCAGTGTATACTCAGCACATATAGGGTGATAGGTTTTTATCAACCACAGTGCGATGTTGCAGCGCCATGTGGTGAAGTCATACCGTACCCTGGTAGCCAGCGTTTGTTCCCTTTATTTTAGCGGAGCATGCTCCTGTGTGTATTCACTGGCATTATCTGTGCAGGGTTTCAACCTCTCAGGTGAGACACCAACCGGGCGTATGTTCCCCATGTCTAGTTCTGGTGTCCCGCATGTCCAGTAACCGAAAGCTTCTCTCTAGGACTGCTAGGATTGAGACACCACCCCTACAAGGAAGTTTTCGCCCCATTGATGTGTCACCTGGCACCCTTTAGTCTGGCCAACAGCTACCTTATTATGCATAAGTGCCAGCCTGCCTCCTGGGTACCTGCACCATATTAACTCCGTTACATCAATACATGTCATATGTTAAAACCTTCCTTTTTTCAATTCCTCCTTCCAACAAAAAAAACATATTTTACATTTTCATGTTCTGACGGATTGGATGTGTCATATTCCTTCCCCAACCTCCAACCCATTGCACGTGTATTAATAACATGTTTGCATTCATCAGAAGAGACTTCAGCAAAAATATTTCACAAGCTCTGTTGTTTCAGATTCAGCACTCGCACCACATTGTCCATAAGAAAAAAAACAAGTATTAATCTGAATCTTTCAGTTTTTTTTTTTCCTCTCCTGATGTTTATCAGAACAAATTTGCAGTGTGGTGTGGCACAGACAAACTGCCAACCAGATGATCATCTGTCATCCATGTTCCAGAAGCCTCTCCAATTCTCGCTCCACCAGGATTCTGGAAGTGAAAAACAAGAGCAGTATCAAATTCTTATCCACAATATCTGCTCGCTTACCATGTTTACTTATAGTTCCCTCCTTGGAACCCAGGACCTTGGCTTGGCTTCTGCAACTTTGACCAAACTATCCCAACAATCATGACCTCTTTAGGCCGAACCCACTGTAAAATGGATCCCCATGGTATGATCAAAAATGTTTAAAACTGAACGTCAATGTTGCTTCTCAAAAACTTCAAATTTTACAAGCTACAAAGACAATGCATCTATCTGTATCTTTACGATGTATGCACTACCCCCTTTCAGGTGACTGGTTCTAACTGAGGGCATTGTCAATTACCCCCCTTTCAGGTGGATTAAACCTACTACTTTTTCCACCTGAACAAAAATAAAAATAAAATAGACGACTAAACCAATATCAAACAAAAATTTTGAGAAAAAAAAATAAAAAATAAAAAAATGTAAAAAAATAAATAAAAATCTGGCCATGATCACACAAACAACATGACAAGACAACCACCATAAAACAATGACAAACACTCAACTTTTAGTTGACAACATCCATGGACTTTTCTCCTGAGAAGAGTGCTCATTCCAATCTGAAATACAATTAGTTAATGGGGAAATCAAAACCAAAAAAAACAAAAACAAAACAAAGCATATGTATCTCATCACAACATTGTAGCTTCATTTGTAACTCTTTAGTATTATTTATTTTTCATTGTTTGCAAACAATTACTAACTAATGAGCTCATGGTACCATGTGATAATCGGTTATGCATTTACAATAACCTAACCCCTGTTCTGCTATATTTTTCCCACTGTTGTTCTCACTTTGACAGACCTGCAAACAAATGCAAATGTCAGTATCCAAACCAGTTTAACTTCTTCCCTGGTCTCTGGAAAAGGAACACACAGACAGTGATTACACACAGGAAAAGTTTACAAAGACTGAAAATAAGAGAAGAGTAAACAAACACAAAAAAAAAAAACAATACTCATAACAGAAACATCTTTTAACCACACAAAACAAAAAAAAAAAAAACACAATACCAATTCAGAGGTTTATCCCTGAAAATACAAAAAATGTATATCTACCGTATATACTCGAGTATAAGCCGAGATTTTCAGCCTCTTTTTTGAGGCTGAAAGTGCCCCCCTCGGCTTATACTCGAGTCATCGCTGTCTGCCCGCTCGATCAGCGTGTCGAGCAGACAGACAGCGGCCATTCTACAATTCAAAAGCCGCCCCTCCGGCTCCGCCTTCGCCTGTGATAGGCGGAACACTGAATTTCCCAGCAGCCTGTGTTCCGCCTATCACGGACATCGTATCATCCTCGTACTACGGACGAGGATGATACGATGTCAGTGATAGGCGGAACACAGGCTGCTGGGAAATTCAGTGTTCCGCCTATCACAGGCGAAGGAGGAGGCGCGGCTTTTGAATTTTACAATGGCCGCCGAAGAGGGCACGGGACGGAGGCAAGGCAAGGCAAGGCAAGGCACGGCACGGGACGGGACGGAGGCAAGGCAAGGCACGACACGACGGCAAGGCACGGCACGGCACGGGACGGAACGGAGGCAAGGAGGCAAGGCACGGGACGGAGGCTCGGGACAAAGGTAGGCTGGACACACACACACACACACACACACACACACACACGGATGGATACACACACACACAGGGATGGGTGGATGGATGGAGACACACACAGGGATGGGTGGATGGATGGAGACACACACAGGGATGGATGGATGGATGGAGACACACACACACAGGGATGGATGGATGGATGGATGGAGACACACACACACAGGGATGGATGGATGGATGGACACACACACACACAGGGATGGATGGACGGACACACAGGGATGGACGGACACACAGGGATGGACGGACACACAGGGATGGACGGACACACACACAGGGATGGACAGGCATGTCTCACCCTCGGCTTATACACGAGTCAATAAGTTTGCCAGTTTTTTTGGGGGTAAATTGGGGGCCTCGGCTTATATTCGGGTCGGCCTATACTCGAGTATATACGGTATATCAAGGTCCTCTATCATATTCTGAACCTGAAACTCACATCAAACCTTTTTCATAGCAGGGAAACATTGACCAGAATATTCTTACCATGCCTGCAGCTCACTAAGTTCTGCTAACATTGTTTCCCCCAGTGCTATATTTGAATAACCATGCGTCTACCTCCATTTTGACTTTACGCAACTGTCCTACATATTGCTTTTCAGTTTGTAGACCCCGCATTTGGGTCTTACACTGGAAATGGGTTTGATTACTATGGGCTCCATGCTTTGGATGGCTACCCCACCTGGCTGAATAACACACATGATGCCTTGGGGTCGTTTTCGGGTATGATCTCCTTTTGATATCATTATTCGCCGCCCCACAATACTTTGAAATGTGACCCCCCCCTTTTATACAAAAAACATTTTAGCTCTGGTTAACCTGCATAGGCCCTTCTTTGAGCATATGGCGCTGGAAACCCACATTGCTGGATAATATTACTGCGAATCACTAACCAACACTTTGCATTAGCAACACACTAGACGAACAGATACCAAGCACACATAAAAACACAGATGAAGCTGTTTAGAAGCTAGCTTTCACCTGTAGTCCCACACCAAACACAAAAAAAAAACGCAAAAGGAAAAAACAAAAAAAAACAAATACAAATCCGTTTAACCACAAATTTCTTCAGGAGAACACACTCTTAATCAATGCTCTCCTCTCCAATTGCAGGCCATAGGGAATTTCTATTGGGACAGAGCTTTTTCACACTCACGTGGGGATTTCCACTTTTCCCTCAAAATTGTATGGATATCCTGTCAATCTGCGGTTATATCACATAACCAGGGATGATCAGTCCCTATATCGCCAGTGCGCCAATTTGCCCTCTGGTTACAGGTCTGCAGCAAAATACAACATTAATGTACATAAATACATCAGCCACAGTTCTCACCAGGTTCTACGCGTCCGTTTCTACCGGTGAAATATCTCACAGAATTTTCCTGCTCATCCAAGCGTGGTTTCAGAATTCGTGAGCCAGCGCCAATCTTGTCCACACTAGAGATGATTTTCAGTTCTGGGTGTCTTTGAGGATCTGTGCTTACAGGGACTCAGAAACAAAAATACATTAGATTTTTGTGAATTCTGTGTAAAAATACCTTTTACACGCCTTTCTGGGGTGCCAAATGAAGTAACTGATCAATACAACCTATTATTATCATCATCAGTTATGTATTACTTTGTCTAGTCCCTATAGATTAGTTAGTCTATCTATACTCTGAGCACATGCTATCGTTAATATCACAATACTATAACAATTAGCTATGAAATCAAATACACGGTCTAAGATCAATCAAATCTCATTTATTTCCCAAGGAAATAAGAAAGCTTACATAAGGTATCTATAGAAGTTACCAGAGTACATAACATACAATCAGAATACAATACAAGCAACACTTATCAGATCTTCGCGGCTGAGCCTCATGATGGAATGAGAGGCAGTTCTCTTTTATGAAACCCTTTTTGATAAACACACCTCAGCCACACCACCCCCCTTTGCCCACCCCCCTTTGCCTGTGGACCAATCAGCGTCTCTGGGGCGTCTCCTCCCCAGGCTAAATATCTCTGACGGTCCTGCCATAATTGGCCTCTGGGGGGGCAGTGTTTGCCCATGAATTGCAACTGCTCCAACTGGGTTCACATATGGGGTTCGATCTCGGACGCCCTTCATTAGATCCCCTTTGTCCTTACAGACAGACCGGAGCCCTCATTGTCCTAAATCTCTTTGAGGTGGGCTGAATAGAACTCATTCTGCTATGCAGATTCTGTTTGGTGCCACATTCCTCTATACCTTTAAACATGTGGGACTGCAAATATCAATATAGCTGAGTTCGGTTGTACAAACAGATGTGTAGAACTTTAGACAAATAACCTTACTTCATGTTCTTTTTTTTTTTTTTATTTACATAATCTTTATTTATTTTCATAATAATTTTTCAATAAACAAACTTTATACAGTTAAATACTCAAGGCGTGTAATAAGCTCTATGTAACAGCATCAGATATGACACCTTCTGGGCTGGCGAAACAGATATCAAATGCCCCCCCTCAAGTATCCTCATCCACTGCTCATCTGAGAATGTTCCTAATTCCTCCTCCCATTTTCTTCTACTTTTAAGTTTTCCTGGGGTTTCTATACTCCCTTCACATATATGTGGATACATTTCTGCTATAAAACCTCTTGCTCTGTCTTGGGAGTTTAATCTATTATAAATGGGGGACTTACTCCAAGCTGGCCCTGGTGTATCAAATTGTTTCGATAAGGCATGTCTAATTTGTAAATATTTATAAAACGAATGTTTTGGTAGATCAAATTCCGCTCTCAGTGCGTTAAATGTTTTTATTATATTTCCTTCGTACAGCTGGGCCAGCCTGTCGATCCCCCTAATTTCCCAGTCTTTGTATCTTCCTATCATTCCCATTTCCTGTAGATTCAAGTTATTCCATAGGGGGGTTTCTTTAGTCATCCCTTCCAGGCCATTTATCGCCTTTACTGCCTTCCATACTTTTAAAGCAAGTTTTATTGTAGGCATTCTATGGGGAAAAGAGTTTGCCTCCAAAGCCTCTACTATAGTCTTATGAGGTGTCCCTGTAATCATTAATATCGTGTTTGAACCTCCGCTAAGCTCATTATTCATCCCCAGATGCTGCAGTTGTGCAGCTAAAAAATAGCTTCTTGGATGTGGTACTGCCATTCCTCCTTTCCTTGTTGGTAACTGCAGGATTTGTAGGCCAATCCTTGAAATACCTCCTCTCCATATGAGTTCTCGAAATAATGTTTCCATTTTTTTAAACCATTTTATATCTATCCATATCGGCAAGTTGTGCAACAGATACAATAACTGAGGCATCCACAGCATTTTGATAAGATTGCATCTCCCTGCAACTGATAGTGGGAGTTTCTTCCAGATTTCTATTTTATTTTTAAATTTGGCTAATAGTGGGGCAACATTATCACTTACATACTTTTTTGGATCTCTTTGTATGTGTATTCCCAAATATTTTATTTTTTCCACCACTTCCAACTGCGGGATTGCCAAAATACTTTGGCTCCCCAGTGTATCTACAGGCATCAGAGCTGATTTTTCCCAGTTTATAATTAATCCAGAGAAACTGCTAAACTCCCCAAGGACCTTCATCCCCTGCCTAATGGACTTCTCTGAGTCCCCCAAAAAAAGGAGAATATCATCCGCGTATAATGCGATCTTCTCTTCCCTCAACCCTCTTTGAAAGCCTTCCATGTTAATATTGGATCTTACTGCGATGGCTAATGGTTCCATTGCGAGGGCAAAGATCACGGGTGACAAAGGGCACCCCTGTCTTGTTCCTCTCTCTAGTAATATCTTATCTGAATACTCGTTGTTAACCCTAATTCTAGCACTAGGACCATTATACAAAGTTTTTATCCATGCAATAAATGTAGAACCAAATCCAAATTCGCTCAGTACCCGCCAGATATATCTCCATTCTAGGCTGTCAAAGGCTTTGACTACATCTAAAGCCATAATTGCTCTTTTACCTATGTTTTCCATTGGTATCTGCAGGTTAAGATACAGCCTTCTTATATTCATGGAAAACAGAGGAACGCCGCGCTTGAAAAAGAAATTAAACCAGAAACTAAAGAAAGGAGCAGCAACCCAAATGTTATACTACATTTGGCATAAGAGAAAAAAGGAGTGGGTTGCGCTACAAAAAATAACTAAACTCAAAAAAAATAAAAAAAATAAAATATACCCATGTGAAACAACAAAGTTTGAACTTAGTGGTGTGTTTGTCGCATGCCAGAAAAGGATTAGAATGCGACAAAAAAAGGGACTATCTAATAAAGATAGAAAATACTAAATCAGTGAAAATAGCAGGTACCTCTTAGTGTGGTTATACACAGAATACCCTTAGTAGGAGTGAGTGATCAAATAAATGTGGGATAATGCAAGCAAACCTTTGCTGATAAAACCCAAACGTGTAAAAAGAATATATTACACCAATGATACCTAAAGATTGGAATCGTATTGGGTATCAGAAAATATATGTGGTGAAAATAAAAATTACATTAAGTAATATTCATATAAGGTGAACCTGCAAAAAAACAGTATAACATCCAAAAAATCTGTTGTCTTAAAACAATAATGAAATAATGTGGCATCCAATGGTCCGTTATCTCATAACATTAGTGAAACATGAATATGGAAATTGTTTGAGAACATAATGAGAATGGAACAATGTTCAAAGAGTCCATATACAGTCTCTATTTGCAAGGTTTCCCACAGTGAAGTAGTGACAGTAGAGATATCCAACACGAACGTGACTTGTGCTCAGCCTCCACCAATGATATTATTGCCGCTTACCAGAAACGAATGGTTCCTTATTACAGAGAACCATATAAAGCAGTTGACTAATTCCCCAGTCCAGGGCCTGCACGGATGAAATGTAAGGGACTTCAGAGCCCGCTCGTCTCTCGATACACTCCCGTTCGTGGATTTACATAGAAGGCAATGAGACTCACAATAGTGTAAAACCCAAAAGTAACTTTAATCGAACGTAAGAGACAAATGCACACTTACAGAAATGACGATTAAAACGATCGTTACAGCAAAACCGAGCCGGCCGGTCTCGGTTAGCGCCCGTTACACCGAAAACATACAACACGAGATGGTGGCGACGTCCTGACGCCACCATCTCGTGTTGTATGTTTTCGGTGTAACGGGCGCTAACCGAGACCGGCCGGCTCGGTTTTGCTGTAACGATCGTTTTAATCGTCATTTCTGTAAGTGTGCATTTGTCTCTTACGTTCGATTAAAGTTACTTTTGGGTTTTACACTATTGTGAGTCTCATTGCCTTCTATGTAAATCCACGAACGGGAGTGTATCGAGAGACGAGCGGGCTCTGAAGTCCCTTACATTTCATCCGTGCAGGCCCTGGACTGGGGAATTAGTCAACTGCTTTATATGGTTCTCTGTAATAAGGAACCATTCGTTTCTGGTAAGCGGCAATAATATCATTGGTGGAGGCTGAGCACAAGTCACGTTCGTGTTGGATATCTCTACTGTCACTACTTCACTGTGGGAAACCTTGCAAATAGAGACTGTATATGGACTCTTTGAACATTGTTCCATTCTCATTATGTTCTCAAACAATTTCCATATTCATGTTTCACTAATGTTATGAGATAACGGACCATTGGATGCCACATTATTTCATTATTGTTTTAAGACAACAGATTTTTTGGATGTTATACTGTTTTTTTGCAGGTTCACCTTATATGAATATTACTTAATGTAATTTTTATTTTCACCACATATATTTTCTGATACCCAATACGATTCCAATCTTTAGGTATCATTGGTGTAATATATTCTTTTTACACGTTTGGGTTTTATCAGCAAAGGTTTGCTTGCATTATCCCACATTTATTTGATCACTCACTCCTACTAAGGGTATTCTGTGTATAACCACACTAAGAGGTACCTGCTATTTTCACTGATTTAGTATTTTCTATCTTTATTAGATAGTCCCTTTTTTTGTCGCATTCTAATCCTTTTCTGGCATGCGACAAACACACCACTAAGTTCAAACTTTGTTGTTTCACATGGGTATATTTTTTTATTTTTTTTTGAGTTTAGTTATTTTTTGTAGCGCAACCCACTCCTTTTTTCTTCTTATATTCATGCTGGTTGATCTACCGGGGATAAATCCCGTTTGATCAGGATGTATCAATCTGGAGATAATTTTATTCAATCTAGCCGCTAGTACCTTAGCTAATATTTTTGCGTCCGTACACAGAAGTGAAATAGGTCGGTAAGATTTAGTTTCCAACGGATCCTTCCCCTCTTTGTGCAGAACAATTATCGTTGTTTCTGTCATTGAGGTGGGCAGTCTCCATTCCTCCTTTGCCCTATTTAATACATTGAGAAGCTCCGGAAGCAATACTTTCCCGTAATATTTATAGGTTTCCAATGGAAGACCATCTGGTCCTGGGGACTTCTGGTTAGCCATTGCTGTCACTGCAGATTGAATTTCTTCTAATGTTAATGGAGCTTCCATTATCTCTCTCTCCTCCTCAGTAAGGGAAGGAACTCTAATGTTTCCAAAGAATATGTCCATTTTCTGCATGAAGTAATCGTGTAAACGGCGCAATCTCTGGTTATTTGTATTCTTCTTCTTCTTGGACATGTCCCGGTGAGTCCCAGAAGTAGTGGCCCCCACACTGGAGGTAAAGGTGGCTAATACTCGCTTTATAAATCGCTGCAGTGCCCTGATCTGAGGAAGAGCAGAAAGTCTAAGCGGCCATCATCTGCTGCAGCCAGACCACGCCCCCCAAGATTGACATTTAATTAAGTTACATCTACCAAACCACGAAAACAAGTCATGTTGCCATTTAGCCAATAAAAGTCTCACTCTGGTCAACAACGGTAGAAAATTCAACACATATACTTGATCCAACTTAGGTGGAATAAACGTGCCTAGGTATTTAAGGCCTGTCTGAGTCCATCTACATTTAAAATTCCTTTTTAATGGAATTAATTTGAGTCAGGGAGATGTATACCCCCATTGCCTCTGATCTAGACATGTTCATTTTTAGATTGGACAGTGCCCCATATTGATCTAATTCCCTTACGAGGTTCGGCATAGAAATAGCTGGTTTTGTGATAGAAAATAAAAGGTCATCGGCATATGCCGATACCTTATAGTTTTGATCTCTAACTGCCAGACCCATGATGTCTGGATTTTGCCTGACTCTACAGAGAATTGGCTCCAATGAAAGGGCGAAAAGAAGAGGTGATAAAGGGCACCCTTGACGGTTGCCATTCGAGATAGAGAAAGGTTCAGACAAAAATCCGTTGACTTTAATGTGCACTTCAGGTCTTGAATATAAACTTGATATCCATCCAACCATCCTCTCCCCCACACCCACATAACGTAAGACCTCGAACATAAAGGACCAATTAACTCGGTCAAACACCTTTTCTGCATGTGTGCTCAAAAAAAACAGTTGGCGTATTGAAGAGGTCAGCCAGATGGATAAGGTTCAGGATTTTGATAGTATTATCCCAGGCCTCACGAGGATTGAAGCCTACTTGGTCCATATGTATTAATGTTGTCAGATGTAGTTTAATACGCGTAGCCAATATTTTTGTGAATAATTTAAGATCAACATTTAATAATGAAATAGGGCGGTAACTGCCTCATACTGAAGGGTCTTTGTCCTCCTTAGGTATCACAGAGCTATATGCTTTCAGGGTTTCCAGTGTAAATCATTTACCCTGTCCTATTGCATTAAATGTTTGCACCATCTGCTTACCCAACTGAGGGAAAAATGTCTGATAATATTTGTGTGTGAAGCCATCCAATCCTGGCGCCTTACCGAATTTAGATATTCTGATGGCCTCTTGTAGTTCCTCTAAAGTAATGGCAGCTTCCAGCTCTTCTCGAACCTGTTCTGACAACTGACAAATCCCTGAGGAGGAAATATATTCCTCTATTGTGCTTTGAGGTTGCACTTTGAGGGGTAAATTATATAAGGATTGATAAAACCTATGAAAGGTCGAGGCAATCTGGGTTGGGAGGTGTACCTTTCTTCCTTCATGATACACCAGATACGGGATGTACAGTTGAACCCCCTGATCCTGTAAAGCTCTAGCCAGTGCATGGCCGCATTTGTCTCCCGATTCATAATAATAATTCTGACATTTCTACAATGCTGCCTTGGCTTTATATTGGAGTAAGGCTGTCACTTATCTCCTAAAATTGAAAAGTTCACTCTCTCCCGTTATCCCCCTGTTCTGTTTATGTTGGATCTCCAACGCATGTATCTCCGTCAATAATTTAATCAACTGTGCATCCCTTTCCTTTTTTATCCTGGACCCATGCTTAATAAGGACACCCCTTATTACCGTTTTATGTGCCTCCCAGATTATCCCCACATCTGTTTTCATTATGGTATTATATTGAAAGAAGTACTGTAGTTCTTTAATAACTTCCTCTACCACTGCCTCGTCTTCTAGCAAGCTCTCATTCAACCGCCACAGTCTCCTCTTACACACAGAATATTCATTCATAGTCAGTCAGTGTAACCGGGGCATGGTCAGAACAGGTTATATTCCTTAGGACCACTTCTTTAACTGCCGCTAACATATTATGTGGAATAATAAATAGGTCAATTCGAGAATATGCCTTATGGGGCAGTGAATAAAAGGTATAATCCCTTTCGTCCGGGTGATATGCTCTCCATGCATCGGTAAGTTAATAATTATAAAGAGTTTGTAACACCCTTTTATGGAGGCTTATCGCTACCGAGGAACTTCCTACTGATGTATCCACTTTTGGATCCAGAGGCAGATTAAAATCTCCCCCTAGAAGAAGTTTACCTTCAGTAAATTTCATAAGTTTATTAATAGTGGAACAGATAAATTGACCTTGGTTACTATTAGGGGTGTAAATAGTGGCCAGGGTCACTTTAATACTACCAATCATCCCCTTAAGAAAAAAAAAATCTGCCCTCTGTATCTACTTTCTTATCTATTAAGCTCCACGGTACTCGTCTTGGTATCAGTATAGAAACCCCTCTAGATTTAGCTGCCTTAAGGCATGATATGCAAAGGGGTAAAGGTTATTCTTTAAAATTGGCGCCCTACCCTCTCTAAAGTGGGTTTCTTAAATATATGCCACATCCGAATATGAACGTTTCAAATCTTGAAGGATCATCCTCCTTTTTTCTGGTATGTTAAGCCCTTTAGTATTTAAGGAAGTAATCTTTCGTGCCTCCATTTCCCCTGCCGATGCACCGCATTTAAGTTGCCCGTATCTGAGTCATTTAAAGAACCCTCCTCAAACTACACATGCCTTCCTGTTCATAGTTTACTGGAAAAGCTTATTTATTCTGAGTGGGATCACGCAGATAAACATTTTTCCCCTCCTAAAAAGTTTTCAACGCTTTATCCTATGGAGGAAAAATGTACTAAGATGTGGGGTATACCGGCGATTGATGCCGCTATATCCTCTGTAAATAAAACTCTGACTTGTCCCGTTGACAATGCTCAGATGCTTGAGGATCCAACTGATAAGAAATTTTAATTTCTCTTAAAAAACATTTTCTCTTTGGCAGGTTCAGTGGCTCAACCTGCAGTGGCAGCAATCAGAGTTTGTACTTGACAGACCATGTTAAACAGGTGCTCAAAGTTTTGCCTGAGTAGCAAGCCCGGGGGTTGGCCAGCCTACCAGCGTCTTTCTGCTTTGCAGTTGATGAAGATTCTATCCTCCAGACCTCTCACCTTTTCACAGTACCAAAACCAAATGGAGATGTAGACCCATTCTAGATCTCAAAGATCTAAACCGATTCCTAAAAATACGGTCCTTTTGCATGTAATTGATCCGATCGGTAGTCTCCATTCTACAAGGAGGAGAACTTCTGGCGTCAATAGACATCAAGGATGCTTACCTGCATGTACCTATTTTCCCTGTTCATCAAAAGTACCTGTGTTTTGAAGTAGAAAAACACCACTTTCAGTTTGTAGCTCTGCCTTTCGGGCTAGCTACTGCACCTTGGGTGTTTACAAAAATCTTGGCCCCTCTTCTGGCCAGATTAAGGGCCCATGGTATAACGGTAATAGCATACCTAGATGACCTGCTCTTGATAGACCAGTCGGTAGCCCGCTTGGCCACCACAATCAACTACCTGGAATACCCAGGTTGGGTCCTCAACTTAGAGAAGTCTTCTTTAAAACCAGTAAGAAGACTAGAGTATTTGGGTCTGGTCATAGATACCACCCAGAAGAGGGTATTTTTACTTCAAGCAAAGATCAGTGCCATAAAAGAACTGATTCAAGTAGTCAGGGCAAAGAAGGGTCCTTCTATTCGCCTTTGTATGAGGCTACTGGGGAAGATGGTGGCTTCATTCAAAGCATTTCCCTATGCTCAGTTTCATTCGAGACTGCTGCAAAACAGTATCCTGTCTGCCTGGAACAAGAAGGTTCAGGCGTTAGATTTTCCGAGGCGTCTGTCTCCTACAGTGCGTCAGAGCCTCAGTTGGTGGTTGATACCCGAAAATCTGCAAAAAAGTAAATCCTTTTTACCAGTTGCCTGGAGTGTGGTAACAACAGATGCCAGTCTTTCGGGTTGGGGGCAGTTCTGGAACAGTCGACTGTCCAAGGGAGATGGTCCAAGACCGAGAGGACTTTACCCATCAACATCCTGGAGATCTGTGCGGTGTATCTAGCCCTTAAGGCCTGGACCACTCAGGTTACAGGGTTGCCCTGTCAGGATCCAGTCCGACAATGCCACAGCAGTGGCTTATATCAATCACCAAGGAGGCACCAGGAGTTGTGCAGCTCAGGGAGAAGTAAACCAGATCTTAATCTGGGCAGAAAAGCATGTGCCGTGCATATCGGCAATCTTCATTCCATGGATGGAGAACTGGCAGGTGGACTACTTGACTCCCCGGCAGTTAGTCCCAGGGGAATGGTCTCTTCACCCCAACGTCTTCTTGGCCATATGCCAGAGATGGGGGGTTCCGGATGTAGATCTCTTTGCGTCCAGGTTCAACAACAAGATTGACAATTTTGTGTCAAGAACAAGGGATCCTCCTGCATGCGGGACAGGTGCATTGGTAATTGTGTGGCATCAGTTCTCATTGATTTATGCATTCCCTCCTATTCTGCTACTGCCACAACTTCTTTGCAGGATCAGGCAGGAAAAGAAGTTGGCGCTTCTGGTGGCTCCAGCGTGGCCCAGAAGAACTTGGTATGCAGCAATAGTAAAGATGCCAGTAGGTTCCCCATGGACCCTACCATCATGTCCAGACCTGTTATCCCAGGGTCCAGTGTTCCATCCTGCCTTACAAACGCTAAATTTGACGGTTTGGCTATTGAAACCCGCATTCTGGGGAGTCGTGGGCTTTCAGGCCCTGTGATTTCTACCTTGATTAATGCAAGGAAGCCAGCTTCCAGAATGATTTATCATAGAGTCTGGAAAGCTTAGATCTCCTGGTGTGAATCCAAGGGTTGGCATCCCAGAAGATATGTCATAGGTAGAATCCTTGACTTTCTGCAAATGGGGTTAGAAATGAAGCTGGCCTTGAGTACCATCAAGGGCTATGTCTCGGCCTTGTCATTATTGTTTCAGCGTCCGCTTGCTTCGCATTCTTTGGTCCAAAGCTTTATACAGGGGTAACGTGCCTTAATCCTCCAGTTAAGGGGCCTCTAAACCCCTGGGACCTGAATTTAGTTCTGTCAGCTTTACAGAAGCAGCCTTTTGAACGAATACATCAAATTCCCTTAGTTCTGTTGACAAGGAAATTAATTTTTCTGGTGGTCATTTCTTCTCCCAGAAGAGTCTCAGAATTAGCGGCCCTTTCTTGTAAAGAGCCATATCTAATAATGCACAAGAATAGAGTGGTGTTATGCCCTCATCCTAGTTTTCTACCGAAGGTGGTTTCAGGTTTTCATCTAAGCCAAGATATTGTTCTTTCCTTTTTCCAAATCCCTGTTCTACGGAAGAAAGGTCACTACATTCTTTGGATGTAGTGAGAGCAGTCAAAGCCTATCTGGAAGCGACTGCTCAAGTTCGCAAAATGGATTTTTTATTTGTATTAACATAAGGTTCTAATAGAGGACAGGCAGCGTCGAAATCTACCATTGCTAAGTGGCTTCGACAAGTAATTGTTCAAGTTTATGGTTTGAAGCAAAAAGTTCTGCCTTTTCAGATCAAGGCGCACTCCACTAGGGCTATTAGTGCTTCGTGGACAGTGTATCAGGGAAGTAACCTGGATCAGTTCGGTCAGCTTCGCGGTTTCTCTGCACGCATGCACAGCGCAACGGCGCTTTGGCGCACACATATTCACAATAGAGCGGCGCTTCAGTGCATGCATGTTCGCGGCTCTGTTGAGCGGTGCACAAGAGCACGCATAGTGTTAATCTCCTGACCGCCCTATAAAAGGAGCTCTAGTACTCAGACAAGTTGCTGGTTTGTTTTCAGCTCTCCTGTGATCCTTGCTTCCTGTTCCTGTTTACCATCTACCTGTTGTGATCCGAATTGTTTAAAGACCACGCTGATTCTCTCCTGGACCTGACCTCTGGCTTGTTTTACAGACTTCCGGCTCTCTCCTGTGTTTGACCCTGTACTCGGCCTGTACTCGCATTTTCTCCATTCTCCTGTGATTGACCCTCAGCCTGCCCCTGGATTTCCTTCTGTCTTCAGCGCTTCAAACTCTTGGTTGTTCCCAGACTTCTTGCCTGTGTTTGACCCCCGGCCTCGCTTTGGACTTTCTCTTAGCTATTTATGGACTTCCTTGCTGCTGGCTTCTTGGACCTGCCCAGGACTTGCTACTTACCTGCTGTGTCTAACCCCATCCTGCACGGCTATCTCCTTGACCTTCACGCAGGTCGGTTGTCCTGCTGGTAGCTTGTGCCTCTTGGTGCAAACCACTTTCTGTACCATCTTCAGGGGTGGTGTGAGCTGAGTCGCAACAGCGACCGCTCTCTGCATCTTGGCCTCGGTGAGTACCCTTTTGCTGATACAGTGCATCACCAGGCCTCCATGGCTCAAATCTGCAAGGCCGCAACCTGATCGTCAGTCCATACGTTCACTAAATTTTATCAGGTGGATGTGAGAAGGCATGAGGATATCCCCTTTGGGTGCAGCGGTGTATACACTGCTCCTAAAGTACCTCAAAGATGCTGCTTGCATGACTTTTTTGATGTCCTGCCAGCGCACCGCTTGAGCTTCCACATTGGAGTGACAGGAGAGGTGCTTTGCAGGCACTATTTTTAGCGCTATAGCACCTGTAAAGCACCTCAGTGTGAAAGGAGTCTAAGGCAAACTACCTGCCATTATTCGCTAAACTTTTGGAGGACGTGAAGGGATGGTCTGATGCGAGCTTGTCTTGGATGGGGAGAATATCCTCAGTAAAGAGGACAGTCCTACCCAGGATATTGTACTATTTCATAACTTTGCCCATCCAGGTTCCTGTCAACGCAACACGGCAATTTCAATCAAAAATCTTTCGGTGTATCTAGGGTACTAAGGGCACTAAGGGCAGCAGTATAGCATGACCCATGATGTATGGTACTAAGGAAATAGGAGGTTTGGGAATGCCAGACTTTAGGAAATATATAGCGGCACAACTAACTCAACTGTATCAACTACACTGATTGTCCTTAGAGGCCCAAGCTTGTTTCCCGCTTGCAATGGACTGGGTACTTTGGACTCCCTTGCAATATCGTAAATCTATATTATACCCTACACTTTTCTAGTCGATTCGTTTATGGGATATGGGTTGTAGGAGATGGCCTTTACGTTCGCCACACACACCAGCGGCTCCTCTCTTTAGCAACCCCTTTGTTTCCACCAGGATTGCAGGCTCTAGGCTTTGACTGGTGGTTAAACAGGGATCTTTACCGCATTGGGGACTATATTGACCATAGAGGGTTATGGCCTTAATCACATTTTGTTAACAGTCTGGAGATGCCCCACTCAGAAAATTTCCATCTACAGCAAATATATCATTTTCTTAAATCATTACAGCAATCCAGTCCAGACCTAGCAGTATAGACCATGTTTGAAAATAGGTGCATGCAGGAGGTCTCTTTGGGGGGGGGGCGGCATCTCCATGCTATATAAACTATTCTCCAACCCTACGGTCAAGTTGAATTATCAGTTGGCCTGGGAGAGGGACCTGAACATATCTCCTGAGGAGGAGGACTGGCGCAAATGGAGCACACGGATTCCCAAATGCATTTTAAATGTGACTTTGGTTGAGGCTAGCTACAAAGTGCATGCTAGATGGTACCTAGTACCAGAACGCCTCTCGAAGATTTTTCCAGGCTCATTGGCCTCCTGCTTCAGAGGATGTCACCAGATAAGCATGCCTTTACATACTTGGTGCACTTGTCCTAAATTGCACCGTTTTTGGATGAGAGTGCACCCTTTTATTCTTTCAGTTACGTTGGTTAATATTATTAACCACTTCCAGACCCCCCCCCTGCACCCCCCTGCCGTCATTATACAGGGCATTATATGCAGGGCGGAAACAATGTCAAAATGTCACTTCTATCCATAGCTCTTAACCACTTGACCACTGAGCACTTAAACACCCTTAATAACCAGACCAATTTTCAGCTTTTGGTGCTCTCACATTTTGAATGACAATTACTCAGTCATGCAACACTGTACCCATATGAAATTTTTGTCCTTTTTTTCACACCAATAGAGCTTTCTTTTGGTGGTATTTAATCACCGCTCGTTTTTTTATTTTTTGTGCTATAAAAGAAAAAATACAGAAAATTCTGTAAAAAAATGAATTTTTCTTTGTTTCTGTTATAAAATTTAGCAGATTAGTAATTTTTTCTTCATAAATTTTGGCCAAAATTTATACTACTACATATCTTTGGTAAAAATAAGTACAAATTGGTGGATATTATTTGGTCTTTGTGAAAGTTATAGAGTCCACAAGCTATGGTGCCAATATCTGAAAATTGATCACACCTGAAGTACTGATGGCCTATTTCAATTCAATACAAATACCCCCCAAATGACCCCTTTTTGGAAAGAAGACATTCCAATGTATTTAGTAAGAGGCATGATGAGTTTTTTGAAGTTGTCATTTTTTCCCACAATTCTTTGCAAAATCAAGATTTTTTTTCCTTTTTTTTTTTTCCACAAAATTGTCATATTATCAGGTTATTTCTCACACACAGCATATGCATACCACAAATTACACCCAAAAACACATTCTGCTATTACTCCCGAGTACAGCGATACCACATGTGTGAGACTTTTACACAGCGTGGCCACATACAGAGGCCCAAAATGCAGGGAGCGCCATCAGGCGTTCTGGAGCACCCAGGACAATTCTGACATTTCTCTCCTACATGTAAAAATCATAATTTATTTGCTAGAAAATTACACAGAAACCCAAAACATTATATATATATTTTTTTTAGCAAAGACCCTGGAAAATACAATGGTGGTCGTTGCAAATTTTTATCTCACACGGTATTTGCGCAGCAATTTTTCGAACGCGTTTTTTTGGGGGGAAAAACAGTTTTGTGCTTAAAAAAAAAAACACAGTAAAGTTAGCCCAATTTTTGCATAATGTGAAAGATGAAGTTACGCTGAGTAAATAGATATTGAACATGTCACTCTTCAAAATTGCACATGCCCGTGGAATGGCGCCAAACGTCGCTACTTAAAAATCCCCATAGGCGCTGCTTTCATTTTTTTTTACTGGTTACATGTTTTGAGTTACAGAGGAGGTCTAGGGCTAGAATTATTGCTCTCGCTCTAACGTTCATGGCGATACCTCACATGTGTGGTTTGAACACCGTTTTCATATGTGGGCATGGCTTATGTATGCGTTCGCTTTTGCATGCGAGCACATGGGGACAGGGGTTGCTTTAAAAAAAAAAAAAAAATTTTATTGTTCATTTTACTTTATTTATTTTAGTTTGACATTTTTTTCCCCAAAAATACATTTTTGATCACTTTTATTCCTATTACAAGGAATGTAAACATCCCTTGTAATAGGAATATGTGATGACAGGTCCTCTTTACAGTGAAATCTGGGGGTCAATATGACCCCACATCTCACCTCTAGGCTGGGAAGCCTGAAATAAAAAAAAATAAAAAATAAAAGATTCTGGCTTTGATCGTATTGGAGAGTTGGTAGAAGCATCGGAGGGCGGTGAGGGGCGTCTATGGCTGGGTATTGCAGGGTATCACCGAGTATGGCTGGATATCTCCAAGTATGGCTGGGTATTGCAGTGTATCTCCAAGTATGGCTGGGTATGGCAATTTATGGCAGGGTATTGCAGAGTATTGGCGGGGTATTGGCGGGGTATTGCAGAGTATTGGCGGGTATTGCAGAGTAGTGGGGGGTATTGCAGAGTAATGGCAGGGTACTGCAGAGTAATGGGGGGTACTGCAGAGTAATGGCAGGGTATTGCAGAGTAATGGCAGGGTATTGCAGAGTAATGGGGGGTACTGCAGAGTAATGGCAGGGTATTGCAGAGTAATGGCAGGGTACTGCAGAGTAATGGGGGGTACTGCAGTGTAATGGCAGGGTACTGCAGAGTAATGGGGGGTACTGCAGAGTAATGGCAGGGTATTGCAGAGTAATGGCAGGGTATTGCAGAGTAATGGGGGGTACTGCAGAGTAATGGCAGGGTATTGCAGAGTAATGGCAGGGTACTGCAGAGTAATGGCAGGGTACTGCAGAGTATTGGCAGGGAATTGAGGGGTTAAATTCGGTGAGCAGCGATGTGAGCACTGCAGATGCAGCCCACAGCGCTGCTAACACCGATCTCTTTCCCCTCCGCTGTACTGATCGGTACAGAGAGGGGGAGGAAGGAACCGGCGTCATAACATGACGCCGGTTTGTTTACAAGTGATCACTCCGTCATTTGACGGAGAGATCACGTGGTAAACGGCCGCGACGAGTGGCTGTTTACCGTTTGTCACGGATGATCTCGTGTGCGCGCCCCAGGGGGCGCGCGAGAGCAGAATTCTGGGAGGCCGTTAATTAACGGCCTCTCAGAGTTAAACAACCGCCCTGAAGCCGTTAATTGGCAATGGGCGGTTGTTAAGTGGTTAAAGCAACATTTTTATTTTTTCAAATGACCATTAATTATTTATTTATTTTTATTGCGTTTTAGTGTAAATATGAGACGTGAGGTCTTTTTGACCCCAGATCTCATATTTAAGAGGTCCTGCCATGTTTTTTTTCTATTACAAGGGATGTTTACATTCTTTGTAATTGGAATAAAAGTGATATAATAAAAAAAAAAAAAAAAAGCTCACGTGCAGAAGCGAGCACATATGTGAATAGCACCCGCATATGAAAACAGTGTTTAAACCACACATGTGAGGTATTGCCGTGATCGTTAGAGCGAGAGCAATAATTCTAGTAATATACCTTTTCTTTAACTCAAAACATGCAACCTGTAGAATTTTTTAAACGTCGCATATGGGCTAACTTTATTGTTGTCTTATTTTTTAATTCAATAAAGTGAATTTTTTTCTAAAAAAGTGCGCTTGTAAGACCGCTGCGCAAATACGATGAGACAAAAAGTATTGCAACGACCACCATTTTATTCTCTAGGGTGTTAGAAAATATATATATATAATGTTTGGGGGTTCTAAGTAATTTTAGAAAAAAAATGATTTTAACTTGTAAACAAGTTTGAAAAATAGGCCCGGTCCTTAACCACCTCAATACTGGGCACTTTCGCCCCCTTCCTTTCAAGACCAATTTTCAGCTTTCAGCACTCTCGCAATTTCAATAAGAATTGCGCGGTCATGCTACACTGTAACCAAACTAAATTTTTATAATTTTGTTCGCACAAATAGAGCTTTCTTTTGGTGATATTTATTCACGATTCTGTTTTTTATTTTTTGACATATAAGCAAAAAAAAACGGAAATTTGGAAAAAAAACTATATTTTCTTTATTCTATTTTAAAAGAAATCCAATAAAATATAATTTTGTCATAAATTGAAGCCAAAATTTATTCTGCAACATGTTTTTGGTAAAAAAAAAATTCTGTTAAGAGTATAATAATTGGTTTGTGTGATCACAGACATATGTACGCAAATGATCAAGTACAGATGTGCGCAGGTGATCACAGACATATGTGTGCAAATGATCATTGGGACATGTGATTTTACTGATATTTATGGGGGGGACATGTGTTTTGGGGATCATTACTATGTGGGGACATGTGTGTTTACTTTGTGTATTTTACACTAGACTGGTGATCAGTGAGTAAAAAGCTGTAAAAAAACAGCTCATACTCACTGATCACCAGCTGGCTGCAGAGATCCACTCTCCTCTCCTCAACAACAACTTTCGTGTGAGGAGAGGAGAGCCGATCGCCTAGCAACCTGCTCTCTGTTTACATCACATGATGGCTGTGATTGGACATGGCCATCATGTGATCAGGAGGGTCAATTACAGAGCCCTCCTGCCGATCTAAGATGCGCCGTGTCCGGGTGACACGAGCACATCGGGATTGTGCGGCTGTGTGGGAACGTGCGCACGTGCGATCCCGCTTCTTCTGGGGGATGTTCCTGAACATCCACTCAGAAGGAGAGAGCGCCCACCAACCGTATATATGCAGTGGCCAGGTGGGAAGTGGTTAAATATGCAAGTATTGCCCTACTGAATAAACCAGCCGAAAATGTCCTAAGCTTAATATATTTCATGTTCCTGGCAGCCAAAATTGCTATTGCAACCTCCTGGAAAAGTCCAGTTATAGACATAGCCCTAATGAAGCGTAAATTAACTTGTATAATGCTAAATGAAAAAATGGTTAGTGTCTTGCGAGACAAACAGCATCTTTTTGCAAAAAATATGGTCTCCTTGGCTTGCCTACTTGCAGGTTCCAGGCATAACGTGCAGATTCCAGCAATGTTTGGCATTAGACTCCCAGACTAACTCGCCTCCTTTTCTTCTTTACTGTTCTCACTCATTTTCTTTTTTTTCACTCTCCCCCATTTTAACCCTTACTCTAATATTGTCCAGTGGGATTGATCAGTAGTGGGAGTCACATTACCCATAAAAGAATGCACTAGCAAGAGAAACTGCAGTCTACAATGTAAGATAAAAGTTTCATTTTTTGAAAAATATTTCATGAAGGTCTTGTGATATTGTTGTTTAAAACTTTTCGGATTATGGGTGTACGATGGAAGGACCTGTAGGGCTACCCCGGGGAGGGCCCATGATCCACCCACGGGGGCCTCATGGGTTTTTTTCTTTTATGCAACCACCCACGTAATGTTTGGCTTCCATGTTCGCTCTTGTGCCAATATCAGCCACCATGGTTGACCTGTCTTATTCGCAGTACTAAACAAAATGCATTGTCACAGTATAAATGACAGGGAGGGGGTTAACACCAGGGGTGGTCAAAGAGTTACGTGTGTCCCTGGGGAGGGGCTTTCTAACTGTGTCGGGGATGAATACACTGGAGGAAAAGAGAAATCTGTGTTTCAGCTTAGGATCGCCCTTTTTCTCCCTGACAGATCAGTGGTTCGCCTTGTTTACATAGGCAGACTGATGGGGTGGCCGCCGGATCTGCTGATTGGCTCCCACAGTGTGCATGCACCCCCTACATTGCAGGATGTGATTTTGCGCAGCCGGGCCACCCTGCCGCAGTATATATTCAGTGGGCGGTCCTGAAGCCATTAAAAGTGTGTGTGTGTGTGTGTGTGTTTGTGCACACGTATATATATATATATATATATATATACACATATATATATACACACACATACATACACACACATATACCTACACACATACATACACAGCTGTGCTCATACGTTTACATACCCTGGCAGAATTTATGATTTGTTTTGGCCATTTTTCAGAGAATATGAATAAAAAACATTCCTTTCACTCATGGTTAGTGTTTGGCTGAAGTCATTTATTATCAATCAACTGTGTTTACTCGTTTAAATCATAATCACAACAGAACTACCCATATCACCCTGATCAAAACTTTATATAGCCTGGTGATTTTGGCCTCATAACATGCACACAAGTTGACACAAAGGGGTTTGAATGGCTATTAAAAAGGTAACCATCCTTACCTGTTTGCTTGTAAGTAGTGTGTGTATATAAAAAGGTCAATGTGTTTCTGGACTCCTGACAGGCCCTTGCATACAGTGCTGTACTGATGTTTCTGGATTCTGAGTCATGGGGAAAGCAAAATTGTCAAAAGGATCTGTGGGAAAAGTTGAACTGTATAAACCAGGAAAGGAATATAAAAAGATATCCAATGAATTCAGAATGCCCATCAGCAGTATTCAATCTCTAATCAAGAAGTGGAAAATTAGGGGTTCTGTTGAAACCGAACCATGGTCAGGTAGACCAACTAAAATTTCAGCCACAACTGCCAGGAAAATTGTTTGGGATGCAAAGAAAAACCCACAAATAACTTCAGGTGAAATACAGGACTCTCTGAAAATGTGGTGTGGCTGTTTCAAGATGCAAAATAAGGAGGCACCTGAAGAAAGATGGGCTGCATGGTCAAGTCGCCAGAAGAAAGCCATTACTTTGCAATTACCACAAAATATCCCGCTTACAATATGCCAAACAGCTCAAGCCTTCTGGCGCAAAGTCATTTGAAGTAATGAGACTGAAATGTACCACAACCATAAACGCTATGTTTGGAGAGGAGTCTTCAAGGCCTATGATGAAAGGTACACCATTCCTACTGTGAAACACGGAGGTGGAAACCCTGATGTTTTGGGGATGTGTGAGCTACAAAGGCACAGGAAATTTGGTCAAAATTGATGGCAAGATGAATGCAGTACATTATCAATTAATACTGGAGAAACATTTGCATTCATCAGCCAGGAAGCTGCGTATGGGACATACTTGGACATTCCAACATGAAAATAATTCAAAACACAAGGCCAAGTGGACCTGTCATTGGCTAAAGCAGAATAAAGTAAAGATTCTGGAGTGGCTCAATCTCCTGACCTCAACATCCTTGAGCCACTCTGGGGAGTTCTTAAACGTACAGTTCATGCAAGACAGCCCAAGAATTTACAGGAATTGGAGGCTTTTTGTTAAGAGGAATGGGCAGCTTTACCATCTGAGAAGATAAAGAGCCTCATTCACAAAAGACTGTCATTGATGTTAAAGGGGGCAATACACGGTATTAACCACTTAAGGATGGAGTCTCTTTCTGAGATTTGGTGTTCACAAGTTAAAAACTTTTTTTTGCTAGAAAATTACTTAGAAAAATTACTTTAGAAAAAATATATATAATGTTTGGGGTTTCTAACACCCTAGAGATTAAAAAGGCAGTCGTTGCAATACTTTTTTGTCACACCGTATTTGCGCAGTGATCTTACAAGCACATTTTTCAAAGTTGCACCCGCTTGTGGAATGGCGACAAACTTTTACCCTTATCAACCTCCATAGGCGTTGATGTTTTGAGTTACAGAGGAGGTCTAGGGCTAGAATGATTGTACTCTAACAATCGCGGCGATACCTCACATGTGTGGTTTGAACACCGTTTTCATATGCAGGCGCTGCTCACATATGCGTTTGCTTCTGCTCGGCGGGACGGGGCGCATTTTTTTTTTGTAAACATTTTTTATTCGTTTCAGGCATAACTTAACAATCAGATGGTATTTGTTCATATCAATAACAACTTTTGTCTGTATAACAAGACAGCGAAATGGTAGGCTATGTTAACCATAGCACATATAGCATAAAAAAGTTTAGCTGGCTCACATGTCTTTCCTAAATATATATTGTCTGCTCATGGCTCGGCTCGTGTTGGCTTATCTACTTGGGGGGGGGGGGAGCCCCTGTAAGCAGCTCCAAGGGTGGCTCTCCCTGAGTGCCGCTCAGAACGAGGGGTGCCTTTTAGGGCCTCCATATCCTCCGTATCAGTTAATCTCTAGTGTCCTATTGTGGTCCAGAGTTGGGTCTACTAGTCGCAGTAGGGATTCATCCAAGCGAGAGGAGATATGTTTGTGGACAGAGAAATAGTCAGTCCAGAGAGCCCATCGGGCCGTGTGTTTATCCCTAGTGCCTTTACGGGTTGCAATCCATTCTTCTGCTTCCCTGATCTGATTTATCTTGCGCATCCATTCCTCTTTATTTGGTATCTGCGTTTTCTTCCAGTAGATAGGAAGTAGCCGTCTAATGTGTTCTTTTTGTAATGACTTATAGGCATGGAAGGGACGTGCAAGAGAAAGTGGACCAGAGAAAGTGGAATATCTATCCCTAGGACATGGGCGTCCACAGGTAGGGGCAAGGGGGGTCAAGTGCCCCCCCCTGGAATCAGGGATCAGATCTTAAATTCAGCACAGTTGCATCGCTATCCGGGTGCGGGCTCCGTTCTTTCCCTATTCGTCATAACTGAGGGCCAATCAAAGGAGAGCATCATGGTACATGGGGATTACTTATCCTAGGGACTGTACTACGTCTGTAGTCTCTGAACATGTTAATGTGATAATGACATTGTCGAAAAGGGGTGGTGCATGGAGTCACCCTAAAATGATGCCCCCCCTTGAAAAAAGTTCTGCGGACGCCCATGCCCTAGGACTTCCCTAATCTGATTCTTAACGTCTTTCCAATATGGGGTGATTATTGGGCATTCCCACCATATGTGTAGGGGGTTCCCCGGCCTCCGCATCCTCGCCAGCATAATTCAGAACTATTGGGGTAATTCTGCGGGCGCCCTATACCAGTGTGACAACAACTTTTAATTTGTTTCTTGCATTTTGGAGTCAGCTGAGCTGGAGTGTGTCATCTGGTATAGGTATGGCAGTTGAGAACTCATAAGTTCTTTCCCATGCCCGTATACAGATGGGTTTGGAGGCCGAGGACCTCAACAGTTGGTATAGCTCCGATACCATTTGTGGGATTGGTTCGTCTGCTATGAACAGGCCCTCGAAAGGTGTGAGTGACATGATATCTCTTATTGTGCTACCACTTGTCTCAAAGAAGTGGTGTAACTGTCTATATTTCCAAAAGTTCATTTGTGGTTTCCCGGTTCTGTCTGCTAAGGAGTCATCAGGTAACAGTTTGCCGTTCCTCAATAGTTTCCCACAGCTAGCATTCTTATCATCGACCCATGTACCAAAGAAGTCCGCGCTTTCCCCAGGGGGGAACCAGAGGAACCCCCCCAGTGGTGCTAAAGGTGACGGGGGGGCTAGGCTTAGTGCTCAGTTGATTTTATTCCATGTCTTAAGTGTCAGGTGTGTCGGGGGGATGTGTTGTCAGATAACCACCTGTGTTCCCTCAGGAGCCAGGGGGCATATGCCAGGTTCCTCCCGGCCATGTATTTTTCCATCATGACCCATAACTTGGATTGGTCATGAAATCACCAGTTAAGCAGTCTCTGTAGCACTACAGCCAGATAATACCTCTGTAGGTCTGGGACCGCCAGGCCACTGGAACACTTTGGATGCCTCAGGGCCCTCAGAGCTATGCAAGGTTTCTGGGAGTTCCAAATGAACTTAGTAAACATGTGGGATATGTGGGCAAAGAAGGTTTTGGGTAAGGATATAGAAGCATTTGCATATAGAACAAAATCCTGGGTAGGACATTCATTTTTATTACATTCACTCTCCCTAGCCTTGTGAAGGCTGTTTTCGCCCAGTGTAGTAAGTCCTGTTTGACCACAGAAATCAACTTAGGGTAGTTTGCCATAGTTACATAGTTAGTATGGTTGAATAAAGACACCAGTCCATCCAGTTCAACCTGAGTGAGTGTCTACAATTGTCCCTATCCCTGTACATTACACACTCACATTGGTCCCTACCCTCAAGGAGCCCACAATCCAAGGTCCCCATTCATATACTAGGGCCAATTTTGGACAGAAGCCAGTTAACCTACCTGCATGTCTTTGGAGTGTGGGAGGTAACTCATGCAGGCACAGGGAGAACATGCAAACTCCAGGCAGGTAGTGTCGTGGTTGGGATTCGAACCAGCGACCCTTTTTACTGCTAGGCGAGAGTGATAACCACTACACCACTGTGCCGCCTGTCATGTATAATGTGTCAAAGCTGTCTGTTAGTTGTATGCCTAGGTAGCGAAGGGAGGTCTTAGCCCAAGCAAAGGGGAAGTTTGTTTGCAGTCTGTCGATCATGTTCGGGAGTAGTTGTATGGGCAGGATTTCGGACTTCGTGTAGTTGATTTTGAAATTCGAAAATGGCACAAAATGTTGGGAGTTGCTTCAGCCGGGCTTCGTTAGGTGAAATAATACATCATCTGCATATGCAGAAAGCTTATGTTCCACTGTCCCTATTGTGAGGCCTGTTCATAGTTTCATAGTTAGGTTGAATAAAGACACCAGTCCATCCAGTTCAACCTGAGTGAGGTGTCTACATTTGTCCCTATCCCTGTACATTGCACACTCACATTGGTCCCTACCCTCAAGGAGCCCACAATCCAAGGTCCCCATTCATATACCAGGGCCAATTTTGGACAGAGGCCAATTAACCTACCTGCATGTCTTTGGATTGTGGGAGGAAACCGGAGTACCCGGAGGAAACCCACGCAGGCACAGGGAGAACATGCAAACTGCAGGCAGGTAGTGTCATGGTTGGGATTTGAACCAGTGACCCTGCTTACTGCTAGGTGAGAGTGCTAACCACTACACCGCTGTGCTGCCATAATGCCTGCCTGTTATGTCTGAGTTCGCTCTCAATCTACGCAGCAGAGGTTCTAATGCTAGTGTGAAGAGGAGAGGTGACAGCGGGCACCCCTGTCTCGTGCCAATCCTGATTGGGAACATGGATGAAAGAGTGCCATTTACTCTGACCTGTGCACTAGGTTTTATGTATAGGGCATATATCCAATTTAACATGTTGGAGCCTAAACCCCATGTAGCGAGAACTGAACGCAGATAAGACCAATCAATGCGGTTGAATGTTTTCTCAGCATCTGTGGAGAGTATCAAGTGGGGGGAGGATTTTCCTGTTTCTTAGCCCAATGAATGAGTTGAATCTCTCGTATGGAGTTGTCTTTGGCTTCTCTTCCTGTGATGAAGCCTGTCTGGTCTAGGTGGACTACTTGGGGTATAAGATATTTTAGTCAATTTGCTAATATTTTTGCCAGTATTTTCATGTCAGTATTCAATAGGGATATGGGACGGTAGCTTTGTGGGGTGGTGGGGTCTTTCCCATTTTTCGGTATAACAGATATGTGTGCTAATAGGGCCTCTGGGGGGATACAGTTGCCTTTCGTCAGGGAGTTGAAATATTTACACATCTGGCTGGTTAGTATCTGGGCAAATTTTTTATAATAAGCCTTGGTGTATCCATCAGGGCCTGGGCTCTTCCCGTTTGGGAGTGCTTTTATAGTAAATGCTATCTCTTCAATGGTTATGGGGGAGTCTAACTCAGTTTGTTGATCTTCAGTCAGAGGCAGTAACCCATTCGTATGTAGATATTCATGGATTTTACTTTACTGGGTTCGTCCGCTTTGTCATGTTAGCTTCTAGGTTATATAGGTTAGAGTAATAGTCTCAAAACCCTGCGGCTATTTGGGAGGATTTGTACATTAAGTCTCCTGAGGGAGAGCTAAGTTTGTGTATTTGCGTTTGGGCCCTTTTTTCCCGCAGTGCCCTTGTTAGCATGCGGCCACACTTATTACCTTGTTCGTAGTATCTGTGAGACAGGTATCTAAACTGCTTCTGCGCCTGTCTTTCCAGTAGGTACAAAAACAATTCCCTAAGCTCCGTCAGTTTCCCAAGAGCCTCGGGGGCACTGTTGTGTTTGTGTTTGAGTTCTGCCTGCTGGAGTGCATTAAGTACTCTATGGAGGTCTGCTTGCCGCTTCCTTTTCATTTTTGTGCCCAGGGCAATCAGCTTACCCCATACTACTGCTTTGTGGCATTCCCAGATTGTTCCCTCTTTTAGGTCTGCAGCGGCGTTTTCCAAAAAATAATAAAGTCGCCAAGTCCAGGCTCTATGGGTACCTGAGGGCAGGGCGAGGGTGAGAGTAATCGGAGCATGGTCTGATATTGTTATATTGCTGATGGACGATCCCTGTAGCAGTTCCAAAGTGGGCCTGTCAACATACAACATATCTATTCTGGTGTATACGTTGTGGACCTTGGAGTAGTAGCTATAGTCCCTATCTTTAGGATGGAGGATCCTCCAGCTATCCACCAGGCCCGCGGCTTGGAGGGATTTGCGGAAGCACCTTAAGAAGGCATGTGAATGCGTGGGTCATCTGTGTGATGTGTCTTGTGAGGAGTCAGGGCTAATATTAAAGTCGCTGCCTAGGACTAGGGAGGCCTCATTGAATTCCTCCAAACAGTCTAATATTTTGTCTAAGAAGGCCAGTTGGTTCGAGTTAGGGGCATAGATGTTGGCAAAGGTGTATTTTATACCTGCAATGGTTCCCTTTAAGAAGACATATCATCCCTGTGGGTCTATGAGGGTACTTTCGTGTTTGTGGACAGCAATTGCTGTGCCTCTGGATTTGCTGATTGGTGATGTGCTAACATACCACTGATTGTATAGGTGACTGGGCAGCTTGGGTACTGATTGATGGATGAAATGCATCTCCTGTATGAAAACTATCAGCGCCTTCATCTTCTTCAGTTCCCACCATAGTTTGCTACGTTTGCTAGGGGAGCATAGGCCACGGACATTGTATGAAATTACCTTAACTTCTGCCATGGTATCACGGTGTAGCGGGTTGACTCTGTTCCTGGCAGTGCGGTCTGGCGTGGGCTGCGGCAGTCTGCATGGATTCCATCTGATGGGGAGGTGAGTGAAAGAGAAGACAAAAGAAGAAGGAAAGGATGGAAAGGAAAGAGATAGACATTAACATCAATAATCACAGGGTTAAAGTAAACTGTTGCAAAAAACAATCAACTGTTGGAGATAACTGCAGGCCAAGGCCTGGCGGCGCCCCCATTATGGGGGACCTGCTAGGACTGGGCATGCTATCCCAAATGGGATCAATACCCATATAAGGGGGGGCCTGCATGGGGGTTGTGGGCCAGCATGGAGGCAAGTACAAAAAATAAAAGGGAAGGTGGCGGGGTCTGCTCCACATCCACCTCTGGAGAAGTGTTTTTGGGCACCGGGTGTCCAGGCGTGGGTACCAAAGTGGGGGGGTTTCAGGGGGTTAGGTGCCACCTATGGGGTCCAGACTAAAGGGGACTAGGGCCCTAGGGGCAAGGTCCAAGCCAATACTGTTGGGGAGGTCCAATGCAAATGTCTGGCTTCTGTCTCGCCAGGGAGGCGGGTATCTGGGATTCTAGTTGGTCCCAGATTATCAGGTAAGGTGGTTTGACAAATTCAGAGTCTGGTGTGGGTCATCAGTCTCTCAGGGCTGAGGGACCAGGTGATGAATCTCTCTCTTGGCGGTGGCCACTGCGTCTCCTGTTGCGTCTTTGTGGCATCTGCATCCAGGGTTGAGGGGATCTAATGGCCGAAAAACCAGCCATTGGTATGTCTCCGCACCAGTCCGGGAAATCCACTGGACCCAGACCCAGAGCTGAAAGGAAGTGAGGGAGATCATCCTTTGTGTGTAGAGTTACCGAGCGGCCATCTTTAGTTGCTTGTAAATAAAATGGAAAACACCAGCAGTAGGGTAGGTCTGCTTCTTGTATAGCTGCCAGCACTGGTTTAAGGGCCCTGCATTGTAGGAGAATGCACCTTGAAATGTCCTGGTAAAAGAAGAGGCACGCGCCATCAAAATCAAAAAAGGGTTTATTGCGCATCTTTTGCATGTTACGCTCTTTAAGGGTGTATTTGTGAAATTTACATATGACATCCCTGGGGTTGTCAGCGTCCCGAGAGGGGGGGGTCTCAGAGCTCGGTGAGCATGTGTGATGGACTGGGGTTTATATGGTCACAAAACAGACACCCCAAAGCAAAGTACATATTCATTTTTATTTATATTTCTAAACATCTCCCTTCTATTCTATTAATAACCAGTAGATGGCAGAGAAGGTACACAAACAGAGTCTATATAAGGCCACACACCATGTGACTGGAAATTAAACTACTTCCAGCCATAAAGTCAGTGGTCATATCTCATGCTGTTTGTGTGATTCTTTGCAGGTATGTACTCTAAATTGTTCCTAATCTGTATTAACCTGTGATAGAAAGATTCCTAAACATCTTGAGCAGATGCAGAAAAAGTCTCAGCAGATTTTATGCTATAGTTTTGCTGTAATTAGAAGTTTAGAACAGCATGTGTCAGAAACAAGGGAAAAGTGCATAAGAACATGAAAATACTGCATTAGTCAGTACAAATGTCTATGATAAACACTAAACCTTTCTAAATAGGTATATTTAAACCTGATTTATTGGAAATGGCATAGATTTATAGAAGCACATGTTTTCTGTTATTTAATATAGAAAAAAAAAACTATTGTATGTAAAGCTTATGTATTGCATCATACAGACATGCAATGTGCACCATCTAGTGGTTAAAAAAAAGTACTACCATGAAAATATTTGTATTAAAGCAATGCATTGTTAGTATGATTATTGCACACTTAAAGTGTACCAGAGAGATAAAGATAATTATCTATAACACTGAATAACAGGGATATATATGTTATTAAATTTAGTAATGTTCATTGTTGTAACTACATTTTAAAATACTTTAGTTAAAATCGGTATTATATATATTGTTAATGTTTATAAACATGTGACTATAAAAATGTAAAAGATATATTGTTATGTAAAAATAAAACTACTTCCAGCCATAAAGTCAGTGGTCATATCTCATGCTGTTTGTGTGATTCTTTGCAGTCCACGCCAAGCTGATCACCTTATCTCATCGCGTCTACAATCATAATTCACATTTTGAGGCCGGTAACATTTTGGGGGCTCGTGTGCCGGGATTCGTTGTGTTACCAGTAAAAGGGAAGTGCGAGACAAGCGTGAGCCTGCTACAGAGCTACAAGGAGAGTCGTGAGAGTCGTCTGCCTCGTGAGTGCAAGTCTTCAGATTGCAACAGAGATGGCGTCTCCTCATCGTGCGCTGATGTGGGATATCCGGAAACAAATTCATCTGCTTAATGAAGAACAGCTGCATAGCCTTGCTATTACGCTGGGAGATGGAAGAGAAGTGGACATTCCATCAGTGACTGGTACCAACGAAATGGAACTTGTTGAATTTATTAAAGACTACTTGAGAAGTGATCAGCTGGAAAAGTTGGAAGATCAAGGTATGTCTTACCTACTCATTATCCAAGACAAGATCAAGGAACTAAAACTTAACAAGGAAAGTACACCAACTGTGGACATTGCAACCGCTGCAAAAAAAATAAGTAGTGGGACTGCAAGGACTGAACAGGTATCGGAGGTGGTGAGATTAACTGATGTTGTTGCTTTATTGCCACGTAGAGAATTTAAAATGCATGGTGGTGTAATTTCAGATCATGGTTCGGACATGAGTTACAGTAGCGTGTGCAGACAAATTGACGAGGGTCTAACAGAAAAATTCCCTGAATCTGAAATTATACACACAGTGTTGAGAATAATCAAACCTGGTAATTTTAAAGATATGTTGACTGACAAAGATGATCTTACTGTTGCTGAATTGAAAAGGTTTTTGAAGTCACATATGAGAGAACGAAGTGGTAATGAGTTATTTCATGACCTTAGCAATGCTACCCAGCAAGAAAGAGAAACAGCACAACAATTTGTTTACAGGCTAGTGGGGTTAAAACAAAAAGTTCTGTCTACATCACAACATGATAGGCGAGAGTTTAACTATGACAAAAAACTGGTGCAAGGCATATTCCTTCATACACTCTATCAGGGACTAAATGAGAAAAATTCTAATGTTAGACGAGATATCAAGCCTTATGTGTCTGATTTGACAGTAACGGATGACTTTATCATAGAGCAGGTCACCAGATCAGTTGATGAGGAAACAGAAAGGCAGAGACGCTTAAACAGTGCACCTAAACATAAACCTCTTACTGTTCATTCATCCCAGACACCAGGGAATAGTGAAAAAGACACCTTGCAAAAGAGAGTTGAGGGAGATGTTAGAGCAAATCACACTGCATTAATGGAACTAACAACACAGGTCTCTGCTCTCACAAAGAACCTGGAAAAGATGATGAAGCTAACTCCTCTTGTTGGAAACCAAATGACTAAGCCACTAACCAATGTTCAAGTTCCAGATACAACTCACTGCAAGCCCAGGTGTGATGATTGCATTAAACGAGAGAGTCAGAACTGCTACCATTGTTTCTACCGTGGTTGGACAGGACACAGAGCGGTTGATTGCTTGAAGAAAAGAAGGCAGTCGGGAAACGACAGACGGTCACTGGGAAAGGGACAACCAGTGACCACCTCAAATGATCTGTCCCATGCTAAGGTAAACAGGGTATTCACCCACCGGTCAACTAGAACACTCCCAAAAGAGAATGGATTCTCCAAACAACACGTAGCCCAATTAATTGGAGGAAAATGCCTACTGTCATGTCAGATGAATGGTGTACCGGTTGACATGTTGATGGATACAGGAGCTCAGGTCAGCATTGTCGGGAAGGCATGGTTAGAAAAGTTTCTACCCAGTGTCTCCATTAGGCACATACAAGATTTACTTTGTGATGACAACTTATCCATTACAGCTGCAAATGGTTCTCTCATTCCATTCATCGGATGGATTGAAGTCTGCCTGGAATTCGAAAGTAGTGGACATGGAAACTTAGCCATTTATGTGCCAATGCTGGTGAGTGACTGCTGTAATGACAATCCAATTCTTGGGTTTAATGTTATCGAAGAATTGATCAGAGAAAACCGTGACCGACCAAACAGCACCCAAAACCTGACTATCTTGCTGAGTGAAGCTATGAAAGTAAGACAGAGTGTAGCGAATAACATTGTAAATGCTGTCAGTCAAGCAACTGCCCCGGGAGAAATATTCGATAGTCGTATGGTCAAAGTGGGGAAGAAGGGACTCCAGATTAAAGGAGGCGAGCTCTGTGAAGTCAAATGCAGAATTAGAGCGTGGCCGAAAGGAGGAATCATGCCATTTGAACCACTTCCCGAATATCCAGTTGAGGAAGGACTTGAACTATTTCCTTCAGTGGTAGATGTGCCAAATGGGTTCTCTAAACTGGTGAAGATACCTATACTGAACCGTGCTCAACATGACATCTACCTTCCACCCAGAACAGTATTGGGTACCATTTCTCCAGCAGCTGAGATTCTACCATTGTCTCCAAACAAAGACGATGGAAAGGGAATTGACCAGAAGAAAAGGGTGTTTCATGTAAACCAGTTGAATCAAGTGGACACTGGAAATCAGCTACCCACTAACAAATCTGTTAAGTGGCACCCACCTGTCAATTTGGAAGATCTCTCAGAAGAAGAACAGGAGATAGCGAGACAAATGTTATATGATGAATCAGATGTCTTTGCTCGAGATGAGGGAGACATAGGATGCATCCCTAACCTGAAACTGAGGATAAACCTGAAAGATGAAACTCCTGTCCAGAAACGCTACAATTCGATACCGAAACCCCTATACAAAGAAGTGAAAGAATATATCCAAAACCTTCTTGACCGAGGTTGGGTAACAAAATCTTCTTCCGCATACTCATCACCAGTTGTTTGTGTTCGAAAGAAGGACAGTAGCCTACGACTATGTGTTGACTTTAGGGAGTTAAACCGAAAGACTATCCCAGATAGACATCCACTACCCAGAATACAAGATCTGCTGGATAGCTTAGGAGGATTTACGTGGTTCTCAATCCTGGACCAGGGTAGTGCGTATCATCAAGGCTTTGTGCATGAAGACTCCAGACATCTGACGGCTTTCAGCACCCCCTGGGGACTCCTGGAGTGGAACCGTATTCCATTTGGATTAACGAATGCCCCAGCAGCTTTTCAGAGATGCATGGAGAATGTATTAGAGGGCATCAGAGACAAATGTTGTTCTCCATACTTGGATGACGTACTTTGCTACTCCAAAACTTTTCAGGAGCATGTCAATGATATTAGGCAAGTGCTTAGTCGAATGCGTGAGCATGGTATCAAACTTAGACCAAAGAAGTGTGAACTCTTTAAACGACAGATTCGATACCTTGGACGAATGGTGTCAGAAGAAGGCATAAAAATTGACCCAAAAGATCTTGAAGCGGTATTACATTTGAAAAGGAAAGAACCAAAAACAGTGGGAGGAGTCAGATCTTTGTTAGGATTCCTGAGCTACTACAGGTCCTTCATTCAAGATTTCTCTCGACTTGCTAAACCACTGTATGAACTTTTGCAGAACACTGAGAAAGAATCTGCTACATCCATCCCCAAAAACAATCGGAGGGAATCTATAAAGAAAAACGGGAACAAAGCACAAGTGCCATCTAAAACACTGATTCAATGGACACCCAAACATCAAGCTGTAGTATCCAGACTGGTGGACATGCTAACCAATCCACCAATTCTAGCATACCCTGATTTTGACTTACCCTTCGTCTTACACACTGATGCTTCCAATGAAGGCCTAGGTGCTGTACTATACCAACGACAAGGAGAAAAACTTCGTGTTATTGGGTTTGGCTCCAGAACATTGACTCCAGCAGAGCGCAATTACCATCTTCACTCTGGTAAACTTGAGTTTTTAGCTCTCAAGTGGGCAGTCTGTGACAAATTCAGAGATTACTTGTACTACGCTCCAACATTCACTGTTTACACAGACAACAACCCATTGACATATGTATTGAGTACTGCCAGACTGAATGCTGTGGGTCATCGCTGGGTTGGCGAGTTGGCTGATTTCCACTTCGATATCAAGTACAGGCCAGGTAAACAGAATGCAGACGCAGATACACTGTCACGATTTCCGGTGGAACTCACGAAGAATCTGAGTGAGTACACAGAGCTTGTACCATCTGAGGTTGTGTCAGCTATGTGGCAAGGGAGCAAAGCTGTTGACGAAGAAGAGGCATTATGGGTGGCTTCATTGACTCTTCACTCAGAAAGTGATGTGGCCAAACAATTGCTGAAAGGACAGACAATCTGCCCAATGACTCAGGAGAATATCAGAGCATTACAACAAGACGATACCAACATTAGAGAAGTGGTCTGGCTTAAGGAGAACAACTGGATTCCAAACCACAAAGAAAAGGAGAGTATAACCAGCAAAACAAGACGTTTGATACATGAATGGAATAAACTCAGAGTCGATGAAGGAATCCTCTACCGACATTCTGGAACCCGAAAACAGCTAGTTCTACCAGAAAAGTTAAAACCATTGGTCTTAAGAAATCTTCATGATGACATGGGTCACATTGGTACTGAGAAGGTAACTCACCTAGCACGTGAACGATTTTACTGGCCATTTATGCAAAAAGACATTGATGAATATGTGCTGAAGAAGTGCAGCTGCATCAAACAAAAGCGTCCAAATATCACCGAAAGAGCACCTATGGGTTCGATTACTACCAGTTCACCTTTGGAGTTAGTATCCATTGATTATCTTCACTTGGAGAAAAGCAAAGGAGGATATGAGTATATACTTGTAATAATTGACCATTTCACACGCTTTGCACAAGCGTATCCAACTAAGAACAAATCTGGAAAAACGGCGGCAGAAAAGATCTTTCAAGATTTCATACAACGTTTTGGCTATCCAGAGAAACTCCACCATGACCAAGGAAGAGAATTTGAAAACAACTTATTTCAGACATTGCAACGATTGGCAGGGATTTCTCATTCAAGAACTACTCCATACCATCCACAGGGTAACCCAGTGGAGAGACTGAACCGTACTTTGTTACAGATGCTTCGCACCTTAGAGGAAGAGAAAAAGTCAGATTGGAAAGAACATCTTCCACATATGGTTCATGCATACAATTGCACCAGGCATGAAGCCACAGGATACTTGCCATTCTTTCTATTGTATGGAAGATCTCCTCGTTTGCCAATTGACCTAATGCTCAACCTAAATTTGGAAAAGGAATCAGAAAGTCAACCAACATTTACTCAGAAATGGGCATCTAGAATGCAAGAAGCTTACAAAATCGCATCCGAGAATAGCAAAAAATCATCTGCTAAAGGGAAGAAGTACTATGACAAACAGATAAAAGGAGCACCTCTTCAACCGGGTGATCGGGTCTTAGTACGAAATCTCTCTGAAAGAGGAGGACCTGGTAAACTTCGTTCATACTGGGAAGAATCAGTACACAAAGTGGTAGAAAGAATCAAAGATGGGCCTGTGTACAAAATTCAGCCTGAAAGTGGTAAAAAGACTATTCGAGTACTGCACAGAAATCTTTTACTACCAGTAAATGACCTACCAATTGAAGGACACATTCCAAGAGTACCGATGAAACAAAGACAATCAAGTAACAGAAAGGATACCAGAATGGATCTGGACCAGGAGGAGGAATGTTCAGATGAAGAAAGATGGTATTATCCTTATATACCAGAGACTACAGAAAGTCATGATTGTGTTGTGTCTCAACCAAACTCTCAAAACGTACAGAAAATCCCATTAAGAGTTTCTGCTGAAGAGTTCTATCCTACAACTACCACACCCAATCTTGAACAAGAACAAAATGATGGAACAGTAGTTGGCGACCAAATCTGGGCTACAGATATGGTGGGACTAGACACTGCAGAATTACCCTCATTAAGTCAAGACTTACCTGTGAACCAAGATATGCAAATGGAGAATGATGTTGATGGAGAAGACTCAACTCCTGTCAGAAGATCTACCAGACAAGCTAAGCCTAAAGAGATCTTTACGTATGACACACTAGGTCAGCCAAGATACATACCAAGTCAGATTCACACCATACAAACTCCTACAATGCTAGCTACTCCCAGGACATGCCAGGTAGTTAACGTAGCTCCTTGGTGGCAACAAGTACCTATTTGGGTTACTTAAATCACTAAATAGTGTTCAGATACCAATTGAGTTTAATGTCGGGAGCCATTAACTGAAGGAGGGGAGAGTGTGATGGACTGGGGTTTATATGGTCACAAAACAGACACCCCAAAGCAAAGTACATATTCATTTTTATTTATATTTCTAAACATCTCCCTTCTATTCTATTAATAACCAGTAGATGGCAGAGAAGGTACACAAACAGAGTCTATATAAGGCCACACACCATGTGACTGGAAATTAAACTACTTCCAGCCATAAAGTCAGTGGTCATATCTCATGCTGTTTGTGTGATTCTTTGCAGGTATGTACTCTAAATTGTTCCTAATCTGTATTAACCTGTGATAGAAAGATTCCTAAACATCTTGAGCAGATGCAGAAAAAGTCTCAGCAGATTTTATGCTATAGTTTTGCTGTAATTAGAAGTTTAGAACAGCATGTGTCAGAAACAAGGGAAAAGTGCATAAGAACATGAAAATACTGCATTAGTCAGTACAAATGTCTATGATAAACACTAAACCTTTCTAAATAGGTATATTTAAACCTGATTTATTGGAAATGGCATAGATTTATAGAAGCACATGTTTTCTGTTATTTAATATAGAAAAAAAAACTATTGTATGTAAAGCTTATGTATTGCATCATACAGACATGCAATGTGCACCATCTAGTGGTTAAAAAAAAGTACTACCATGAAAATATTTGTATTAAAGCAATGCATTGTTAGTATGATTATTGCACACTTAAAGTGTACCAGAGAGATAAAGATAATTATCTATAACACTGAATAACAGGGATATATATGTTATTAAATTTAGTAATGTTCATTGTTGTAACTACGTTTTAAAATACTTTAGTTAAAATCGGTATTATATATATTGTTAATGTTTATAAACATGTGACTATAAAAATGTAAAAGATATATTGTTATGTAAAAATAAAACTACTTCCAGCCATAAAGTCAGTGGTCATATCTCATGCTGTTTGTGTGATTCTTTGCAGTCCACGCCAAGCTGATCACCTTATCTCATCGCGTCTACAATCATAATTCACATTTTGAGGCCGGTAACATTTTGGGGGCTCGTGTGCCGGGATTCGTTGTGTTACCAGTAAAAGGGAAGTGCGAGACAAGCGTGAGCCTGCTACAGAGCTACAAGGAGAGTCGTGAGAGTCGTCTGCCTCGTGAGTGCAAGTCTTCAGATTGCAACAGAGATGGCGTCTCCTCATCGTGCGCTGATGTGGGATATCCGGAAACAAATTCATCTGCTTAATGAAGAACAGCTGCATAGCCTTGCTATTACGCTGGGAGATGGAAGAGAAGTGGACATTCCATCAGTGACTGGTACCAACGAAATGGAACTTGTTGAATTTATTAAAGACTACTTGAGAAGTGATCAGCTGGAAAAGTTGGAAGATCAAGGTATGTCTTACCTACTCATTATCCAAGACAAGATCAAGGAACTAAAACTTAACAAGGAAAGTACACCAACTGTGGACATTGCAACCGCTGCAAAAAAAATAAGTAGTGGGACTGCAAGGACTGAACAGGTATCGGAGGTGGTGAGATTAACTGATGTTGTTGCTTTATTGCCACGTAGAGAATTTAAAATGCATGGTGGTGTAATTTCAGATCATGGTTCGGACATGAGTTACAGTAGCGTGTGCAGACAAATTGACGAGGGTCTAACAGAAAAATTCCCTGAATCTGAAATTATACACACAGTGTTGAGAATAATCAAACCTGGTAATTTTAAAGATATGTTGACTGACAAAGATGATCTTACTGTTGCTGAATTGAAAAGGTTTTTGAAGTCACATATGAGAGAACGAAGTGGTAATGAGTTATTTCATGACCTTAGCAATGCTACCCAGCAAGAAAGAGAAACAGCACAACAATTTGTTTACAGGCTAGTGGGGTTAAAACAAAAAGTTCTGTCTACATCACAACATGATAGGCGAGAGTTTAACTATGACAAAAAACTGGTGCAAGGCATATTCCTTCATACACTCTATCAGGGACTAAATGAGAAAAATTCTAATGTTAGACGAGATATCAAGCCTTATGTGTCTGATTTGACAGTAACGGATGACTTTATCATAGAGCAGGTCACCAGATCAGTTGATGAGGAAACAGAAAGGCAGAGACGCTTAAACAGTGCACCTAAACATAAACCTCTTACTGTTCATTCATCCCAGACACCAGGGAATAGTGAAAAAGACACCTTGCAAAAGAGAGTTGAGGGAGATGTTAGAGCAAATCACACTGCATTAATGGAACTAACAACACAGGTCTCTGCTCTCACAAAGAACCTGGAAAAGATGATGAAGCTAACTCCTCTTGTTGGAAACCAAATGACTAAGCCACTAACCAATGTTCAAGTTCCAGATACAACTCACTGCAAGCCCAGGTGTGATGATTGCATTAAACGAGAGAGTCAGAACTGCTACCATTGTTTCTACCGTGGTTGGACAGGACACAGAGCGGTTGATTGCTTGAAGAAAAGAAGGCAGTCGGGAAACGACAGACGGTCACTGGGAAAGGGACAACCAGTGACCACCTCAAATGATCTGTCCCATGCTAAGGTAAACAGGGTATTCACCCACCGGTCAACTAGAACACTCCCAAAAGAGAATGGATTCTCCAAACAACACGTAGCCCAATTAATTGGAGGAAAATGCCTACTGTCATGTCAGATGAATGGTGTACCGGTTGACATGTTGATGGATACAGGAGCTCAGGTCAGCATTGTCGGGAAGGCATGGTTAGAAAAGTTTCTACCCAGTGTCTCCATTAGGCACATACAAGATTTACTTTGTGATGACAACTTATCCATTACAGCTGCAAATGGTTCTCTCATTCCATTCATCGGATGGATTGAAGTCTGCCTGGAATTCGAAAGTAGTGGACATGGAAACTTAGCCATTTATGTGCCAATGCTGGTGAGTGACTGCTGTAATGACAATCCAATTCTTGGGTTTAATGTTATCGAAGAATTGATCAGAGAAAACCGTGACCGACCAAACAGCACCCAAAACCTGACTATCTTGCTGAGTGAAGCTATGAAAGTAAGACAGAGTGTAGCGAATAACATTGTAAATGCTGTCAGTCAAGCAACTGCCCCGGGAGAAATATTCGATAGTCGTATGGTCAAAGTGGGGAAGAAGGGACTCCAGATTAAAGGAGGCGAGCTCTGTGAAGTCAAATGCAGAATTAGAGCGTGGCCGAAAGGAGGAATCATGCCATTTGAACCACTTCCCGAATATCCAGTTGAGGAAGGACTTGAACTATTTCCTTCAGTGGTAGATGTGCCAAATGGGTTCTCTAAACTGGTGAAGATACCTATACTGAACCGTGCTCAACATGACATCTACCTTCCACCCAGAACAGTATTGGGTACCATTTCTCCAGCAGCTGAGATTCTACCATTGTCTCCAAACAAAGACGATGGAAAGGGAATTGACCAGAAGAAAAGGGTGTTTCATGTAAACCAGTTGAATCAAGTGGACACTGGAAATCAGCTACCCACTAACAAATCTGTTAAGTGGCACCCACCTGTCAATTTGGAAGATCTCTCAGAAGAAGAACAGGAGATAGCGAGACAAATGTTATATGATGAATCAGATGTCTTTGCTCGAGATGAGGGAGACATAGGATGCATCCCTAACCTGAAACTGAGGATAAACCTGAAAGATGAAACTCCTGTCCAGAAACGCTACAATTCGATACCGAAACCCCTATACAAAGAAGTGAAAGAATATATCCAAAACCTTCTTGACCGAGGTTGGGTAACAAAATCTTCTTCCGCATACTCATCACCAGTTGTTTGTGTTCGAAAGAAGGACAGTAGCCTACGACTATGTGTTGACTTTAGGGAGTTAAACCGAAAGACTATCCCAGATAGACATCCACTACCCAGAATACAAGATCTGCTGGATAGCTTAGGAGGATTTACGTGGTTCTCAATCCTGGACCAGGGTAGTGCGTATCATCAAGGCTTTGTGCATGAAGACTCCAGACATCTGACGGCTTTCAGCACCCCCTGGGGACTCCTGGAGTGGAACCGTATTCCATTTGGATTAACGAATGCCCCAGCAGCTTTTCAGAGATGCATGGAGAATGTATTAGAGGGCATCAGAGACAAATGTTGTTCTCCATACTTGGATGACGTACTTTGCTACTCCAAAACTTTTCAGGAGCATGTCAATGATATTAGGCAAGTGCTTAGTCGAATGCGTGAGCATGGTATCAAACTTAGACCAAAGAAGTGTGAACTCTTTAAACGACAGATTCGATACCTTGGACGAATGGTGTCAGAAGAAGGCATAAAAATTGACCCAAAAGATCTTGAAGCGGTATTACATTTGAAAAGGAAAGAACCAAAAACAGTGGGAGGAGTCAGATCTTTGTTAGGATTCCTGAGCTACTACAGGTCCTTCATTCAAGATTTCTCTCGACTTGCTAAACCACTGTATGAACTTTTGCAGAACACTGAGAAAGAATCTGCTACATCCATCCCCAAAAACAATCGGAGGGAATCTATAAAGAAAAACGGGAACAAAGCACAAGTGCCATCTAAAACACTGATTCAATGGACACCCAAACATCAAGCTGTAGTATCCAGACTGGTGGACATGCTAACCAATCCACCAATTCTAGCATACCCTGATTTTGACTTACCCTTCGTCTTACACACTGATGCTTCCAATGAAGGCCTAGGTGCTGTACTATACCAACGACAAGGAGAAAAACTTCGTGTTATTGGGTTTGGCTCCAGAACATTGACTCCAGCAGAGCGCAATTACCATCTTCACTCTGGTAAACTTGAGTTTTTAGCTCTCAAGTGGGCAGTCTGTGACAAATTCAGAGATTACTTGTACTACGCTCCAACATTCACTGTTTACACAGACAACAACCCATTGACATATGTATTGAGTACTGCCAGACTGAATGCTGTGGGTCATCGCTGGGTTGGCGAGTTGGCTGATTTCCACTTCGATATCAAGTACAGGCCAGGTAAACAGAATGCAGACGCAGATACACTGTCACGATTTCCGGTGGAACTCACGAAGAATCTGAGTGAGTACACAGAGCTTGTACCATCTGAGGTTGTGTCAGCTATGTGGCAAGGGAGCAAAGCTGTTGACGAAGAAGAGGCATTATGGGTGGCTTCATTGACTCTTCACTCAGAAAGTGATGTGGCCAAACAATTGCTGAAAGGACAGACAATCTGCCCAATGACTCAGGAGAATATCAGAGCATTACAACAAGACGATACCAACATTAGAGAAGTGGTCTGGCTTAAGGAGAACAACTGGATTCCAAACCACAAAGAAAAGGAGAGTATAACCAGCAAAACAAGACGTTTGATACATGAATGGAATAAACTCAGAGTCGATGAAGGAATCCTCTACCGACATTCTGGAACCCGAAAACAGCTAGTTCTACCAGAAAAGTTAAAACCATTGGTCTTAAGAAATCTTCATGATGACATGGGTCACATTGGTACTGAGAAGGTAACTCACCTAGCACGTGAACGATTTTACTGGCCATTTATGCAAAAAGACATTGATGAATATGTGCTGAAGAAGTGCAGCTGCATCAAACAAAAGCGTCCAAATATCACCGAAAGAGCACCTATGGGTTCGATTACTACCAGTTCACCTTTGGAGTTAGTATCCATTGATTATCTTCACTTGGAGAAAAGCAAAGGAGGATATGAGTATATACTTGTAATAATTGACCATTTCACACGCTTTGCACAAGCGTATCCAACTAAGAACAAATCTGGAAAAACGGCGGCAGAAAAGATCTTTCAAGATTTCATACAACGTTTTGGCTATCCAGAGAAACTCCACCATGACCAAGGAAGAGAATTTGAAAACAACTTATTTCAGACATTGCAACGATTGGCAGGGATTTCTCATTCAAGAACTACTCCATACCATCCACAGGGTAACCCAGTGGAGAGACTGAACCGTACTTTGTTACAGATGCTTCGCACCTTAGAGGAAGAGAAAAAGTCAGATTGGAAAGAACATCTTCCACATATGGTTCATGCATACAATTGCACCAGGCATGAAGCCACAGGATACTTGCCATTCTTTCTATTGTATGGAAGATCTCCTCGTTTGCCAATTGACCTAATGCTCAACCTAAATTTGGAAAAGGAATCAGAAAGTCAACCAACATTTACTCAGAAATGGGCATCTAGAATGCAAGAAGCTTACAAAATCGCATCCGAGAATAGCAAAAAATCATCTGCTAAAGGGAAGAAGTACTATGACAAACAGATAAAAGGAGCACCTCTTCAACCGGGTGATCGGGTCTTAGTACGAAATCTCTCTGAAAGAGGAGGACCTGGTAAACTTCGTTCATACTGGGAAGAATCAGTACACAAAGTGGTAGAAAGAATCAAAGATGGGCCTGTGTACAAAATTCAGCCTGAAAGTGGTAAAAAGACTATTCGAGTACTGCACAGAAATCTTTTACTACCAGTAAATGACCTACCAATTGAAGGACACATTCCAAGAGTACCGATGAAACAAAGACAATCAAGTAACAGAAAGGATACCAGAATGGATCTGGACCAGGAGGAGGAATGTTCAGATGAAGAAAGATGGTATTATCCTTATATACCAGAGACTACAGAAAGTCATGATTGTGTTGTGTCTCAACCAAACTCTCAAAACGTACAGAAAATCCCATTAAGAGTTTCTGCTGAAGAGTTCTATCCTACAACTACCACACCCAATCTTGAACAAGAACAAAATGATGGAACAGTAGTTGGCGACCAAATCTGGGCTACAGATATGGTGGGACTAGACACTGCAGAATTACCCTCATTAAGTCAAGACTTACCTGTGAACCAAGATATGCAAATGGAGAATGATGTTGATGGAGAAGACTCAACTCCTGTCAGAAGATCTACCAGACAAGCTAAGCCTAAAGAGATCTTTACGTATGACACACTAGGTCAGCCAAGATACATACCAAGTCAGATTCACACCATACAAACTCCTACAATGCTAGCTACTCCCAGGACATGCCAGGTAGTTAACGTAGCTCCTTGGTGGCAACAAGTACCTATTTGGGTTACTTAAATCACTAAATAGTGTTCAGATACCAATTGAGTTTAATGTCGGGAGCCATTAACTGAAGGAGGGGAGAGTGTGATGGACTGGGGTTTATATGGTCACAAAACAGACACCCCAAAGCAAAGTACATATTCATTTTTATTTATATTTCTAAACATCTCCCTTCTATTCTATTAATAACCAGTAGATGGCAGAGAAGGTACACAAACAGAGTCTATATAAGGCCACACACCATGTGACTGGAAATTAAACTACTTCCAGCCATAAAGTCAGTGGTCATATCTCATGCTGTTTGTGTGATTCTTTGCAGGTATGTACTCTAAATTGTTCCTAATCTGTATTAACCTGTGATAGAAAGATTCCTAAACATCTTGAGCAGATGCAGAAAAAGTCTCAGCAGATTTTATGCTATAGTTTTGCTGTAATTAGAAGTTTAGAACAGCATGTGTCAGAAACAAGGGAAAAGTGCATAAGAACATGAAAATACTGCATTAGTCAGTACAAATGTCTATGATAAACACTAAACCTTTCTAAATAGGTATATTTAAACCTGATTTATTGGAAATGGCATAGATTTATAGAAGCACATGTTTTCTGTTATTTAATATAGAAAAAAAAACTATTGTATGTAAAGCTTATGTATTGCATCATACAGACATGCAATGTGCACCATCTAGTGGTTAAAAAAAAGTACTACCATGAAAATATTTGTATTAAAGCAATGCATTGTTAGTATGATTATTGCACACTTAAAGTGTACCAGAGAGATAAAGATAATTATCTATAACACTGAATAACAGGGATATATATGTTATTAAATTTAGTAATGTTCATTGTTGTAACTACGTTTTAAAATACTTTAGTTAAAATCGGTATTATATATATTGTTAATGTTTATAAACATGTGACTATAAAAATGTAAAAGATATATTGTTATGTAAAAATAAAACTACTTCCAGCCATAAAGTCAGTGGTCATATCTCATGCTGTTTGTGTGATTCTTTGCAGTCCACGCCAAGCTGATCACCTTATCTCATCGCGTCTACAATCATCGGCTCTCTTAATTCACATTTTGAGGCCGGTAACACATGGTTAATTTCAACGGGCACTGTATTAAGAAGTTCCAGTATTTCCCTGAATATCCAAACTAGAGATGGGATTATATTTTTGGGGGCTGTGGCTTCAGACAGGCCGAGGATGTTTGCACGTCTGCTGCAATTTTCAAAGCCATCTAACTGTGACAACAGTACTTCTAGCTTATGATCCTGGGAAGGGTGTCATCCAGCCTTTGCTCCAGTGTCTCTACCCTGTTTCCCAAGTGTGTAGTGTCCTCTTTGAGCTGAGCAATATCTTCCTTAAAGGCTTTTTCCACCCTGGATGTGAACCTTTATAGGTTCTCTCTAGTGGGGAGTGACCAGATGTGCCTTTTAATGTCCCCATCTTCTATAAAGTCTGCTATGTCTGATCCCCCTGCTCTGGAAGCTGTGGATCCCGGGGATGCCGGGGGTGCAGAGTCACTTACGAGTTTTGGGGATAATTGTGTTGATGCAGGCTGGGGTGAGGCTGCTGGCTGTGCCTTGCCGCGGGTCCCGTACAGGTAAGAATCTAGTTGCCGGTTTAGTTTTGTGAGCCCCCGGGTCCTGGTTTGTGTTCAGCTGACGTTGGGACATGTCCTGAGCTGTTTTAAGGCTCAGGGTCTCCGGTGCGCTGTTATATGTGCTGCGGTGGGAGCGGAGCAGGGGACAGACATGTCCTCACAGCTCCATGTCCAGGCCACGTCCTGGACGTGGCACATTTAACAACTTTTTTTTTCCTTATTTATTTTACCTTTTATTTTTGATTTTTTTGATTTATTAATTTCTCTTTATTTATTTTTCATTTCATCATAACAAAAATCCAGATACAATACAAAAGATACAGAAAACGAAGCCTAAAACAATGGAATTTACTAACCAGCAGATCCGACTCCTTATCTCCCCATAACCCCTCTCCCTCCCCCCCCTCAATCGCCATCCCATTTCCAGTCAATCACCATCACAGTCTCCTTAACCACAATTATTTCAAATCTCAGTTATTAGGAAGCTTTATTGCTTGTCTATCTTTGTCCTCGTCTAATGTTATTAGTCAAGTGGATGCTCCATTTCCTTCCACCAGGGTCCCCATATTTTCTCAAACCCTCTAAGGTTTCCCCTGCATATGTATACAGTCCTTTCCTTCCACACTAAGTCATTAATAACTTGGATCCATTCACTCGAAAGAGGTGCTCCTGCCGCCTGCCATTTTTGTGCTATCAGTTTTCGTGCTTGAAACAGGCACCGTATAACTGCAATTGTTATATTCCACCCTTCCCCCGGGACTCTCCTATATCCCAATATACAGGTTCTAGGGTCCAGGTCCATCTTAATCCCAAAAGTCCTGTTTATGATTTCAGCTATTTCTTCCCAGTACCAGAACAGCTTTGGACATCTCCACATCATGTGTATGAGGTCTCCAAAGCCCCTACATCTGGGGCAGTTAGCGTCCGTCCTCTTTCCAAACGTGAGCAACCTCTTGGGAGTGAAATAGGCTCGATGTACCAGCCTCAAGTGCAATATTTTTTGTGATGGGGAAACCGAGATCAATGGTCCTAACTCCAATATTCTCCTCCACTGTTCCTCTGTAATTTCTCCTATATCCTCTTCCCATTTCTCCTTTTGCTTAACCAGGTTGAGTTCCTTGTTGGGGCCTTTACATAATAATTCGTACATGGTGGATATAAACCCCCTAGACTTATTTATCTTATGTATCTTCTGTGATAGGGATGTCTTATCCAGCTCAGGTTTCTGGGAGCCAAACTGTGCTTCCAAAGCATGCCGAAGCTGTAAATATCGGAAAAATGTCTGCTGTGGTATGTTATATTACCTTTTTAAATCCATGAATGTTTTCAAGGTTCCACCCTCATATAATTGACCCAGCCTAGTTATTCCCTTCTCCTCCCAGGTGCTAATTTTCCCTATTAATAGTACTTCCTGCAAGTTCTTATTGTCCCATAGGGGCATATATTCTGACCATTCCATACACCCCATCAATTTTTTTACGATTTTCCATATTTTATTCATCATTACTATTGTGGGATCCTTACGCTGAAAATAGCTTGCCTCTAATGCATCCGTCAGTGTTTCATGTGGAGCCTCTATCAACCTCACACTGCTGTTTAAATTACCCTCCTCCTCCTGATCACCATCCACCATATGTTGCAACTACGCTGCTAGGTAGTTCCTGGGGCAAGGTACCGCCACTCCCCCTCTGTCCGTTGGTAGCTGCAACGCCTGGAGCCGGATCCTCGCCTGTCCCTTTTTCCAAATCAACTCCCGGAAGAGGGTTTCAAATTTTCTAAATCACCTCTTACATATCCAAACCGGGGCGTTATGTAAGGCATTGTGGCAGCACGCAGGTAAAATCACCTGGTTGTATTCAGGATGGGAAATATGTGTGTCCTAGATTCAGGCTTTATGCAGACTTTTACAATTAGAGGGGAAGAGTTAATGAGCCCAGCTGTAGTAAGTGGGCTCATTAAGGCCTCTACAAAAAACCCCAGCATGCATAGGGAGATGCTCCATCCTGGAACCAGTTTTGTGTGTATAGACTGGGGAGTCTGAGATCTGTTCTGTGCGGTGAGTTAACGCCTGTGTGGCAAACCCCTACAATAGAGACAGGGACTGGGGCAGCACAAGGCTGCACCCAGTTGTTAGACAGGGAGTCTACGTGTGTAGTTAGAGGTCAAGCTGACCAGGATTTATTTTCTTGTTTTATTTTGTTTGGCTGTTATTTGTATCACTGCATGTAGCAAAAATAAACCGGATCTTTTGTTTTTTGAACCTACACCGCTGTCTGCTGTGCCTGACTTCGTGTTGTGAACCCATCCAGGGGGTCACACACACCCGCTACCGAGCTAACCCCTCACAGTTGGTGGAGAATTTTGGCAGTTTTTTTTTTCAATTTTTTTTTTAAAAGGCAAGCATGGAGGAGATACTGAGACAGCTGGCTCTAGCAAATGCAAACCAGCAGCAAGCAAATGCAAATCAGCAGCAAACAAATGCAGCTTTACAAAAGAGCCTTGCAGCCCAGCAGAAAGCTCACCAGCAGAGCCTGGAAGCTCAGCAACAAGCACTGCAGCAATCTGAAGCCCGCTTTATAGACCTATTGCAGAAACAAGAGCAGAATTTTCAACAGAAAATAGAGACATTAATACAGCAACGTCCGCAGACCAATGAAGCAAGTGGTTACAATAATACCGCATCCTTTGGTGTGAGCCGTTTATTGACAAAAATGACTGGAGAGGATGATCCGGAGGTGTTTTTGACCACATTTGAAAGGACTGCTGAAAGGGAAAAGTGGCCTAAGGAGCAATGGGCTGGATTGGTGGCCCCTCTGTTAACTGGGGAATCGCAGAAAGCTTATTATGACCTAGAGCCTGACCAAGCAAAAGACTATGTGGTGCTAAAAGCAGAAATATTGGCACGGCTGGGTGTCACCCTGGCCGTCCGGGCTCAGCGTGTGCATAACTGGACTTTTCAGGTTGGAAAACCTCCCAGGTCTCAAATGTATGATCTCATTCACCTGAGCAGGAAGTGGCTGCAGCCAGAGACTTTGACTGCACCTAACATTGTGGAGCGTGTGGTTATGGATCGTTTCCTGAGAGCTCTTCCTACTGCCATCCAAAAATGGGTAAGCCATGGAGACCCAGAAAATGCAGATAAACTTGTGGATCTGGTTGAGAGGTACTTGGCTACAGAGAACTTGACCACCTCTTCCAGGGACTCACGGACTTTCCCCCCTAAGACCAGATCATCCCCAGTGGCGGGTAAGATGACTCCAAGGGGTGAGGGTGGAGAGAGTGAGAGGGTGGGAGTTCTACCTAAGGTCTGGCGGGAGCAGCCCAGGAAGCCCATGCTGCAAGAGACAGCGAAAAAGATTGTTTGCTACCGCTGCCGGCAAGAGGGACATATTGCAGCCAATTGCCCCGTTGTGGATGAGCCTATGCAATGTGACTTTATAAGGGAGAGACATCAGTCGCTGGTTGCATGCACTGCCATTCGGGGACCTGAGAAACATTTATGTAAAATGTGTATTAATGGTAGAAATGTTGATGTGTTGCTGGATTCAGGTAGCCTGGTAACATTGATAAAAGCTGAATTAGTTACTACAGAGGTCTCTGGGAGGAACAGGGTGGCTGTTATTTGTGTGCATGGGGACACCCGAGAGTATCCTGTAACTTCAGTGTTTTTTGAGACCCCCAAAGGTAACCTCTCTCATCAGGTGGGGTTGGTGTCTCACTTACCACATGATGCTATTGTGGGAAGGGATTTTCCAAAATTCTGGGAACTCTGGGATTGTCCTGAGGCCCCCATTGGTGCCCCTATAAACCAGGAAGATGACCAGAATTCCTCTGGGAGTGGTGAGGACTCTCCTGAATTTCCCTTGTCGGTATTGGCGGGGGAAACTCGAGAAACTGGGGAGGAGCCAACATCCTCAGATGAAAACATGCCGTCTGTGGAGTTTTCGGATCTTGAGGTTCACAGGGAAAATTTTAGAACAGTTAAAAGACCCCACCCTAATAAAGGCACGGGAAAATGGGGTGAAAATAGATGGCGAGTTAGTGAACCCAGATAAGACTTGCCCTTATCCTTACTTCACGATGGAAAGAGACCTGCTATATCGAGTGGCTCAAAGGGCAGAAGAAACCATTGAGCAACTTGTAGTGCCCAAACCTTACAGGAAGTTGGTGTTAGAATTGGCCCATGGGCACATTCTGGGAGGTCATCTGGGGACAGAGAAAACCAGAGAGAGGGTATTGCAGAGATTCTATTGGCCTGGGGTCATGAAGGAAATAGAAAATTATTGTTCCTCCTGCCCTGTGTGTCAGAAGTCGGCACCTATGCCACATTTCCGTAACCCGCTGGTACCTCTTCCTATCATTGAGGTCCCCTTTGAAAGGATCGCCATGGATTTGGTAGGTCCGATAATGAAGTCCGCTAGGGGGCACCAGTACATTTTGGTTATATTGGACTATGCCACCCGTTATCCGGAAGCAATTCCTCTTCGAAATACCTCGGCCAAAACCATAGCCAAAGAGCTATCTCTGGTTTTTAGCCGCGTGGGTATTTGTAAGGAACTGCTTACGGACCAAGGTACACCCTTTATGTCCCGGGTTATGAAGGAACTATGCAAGTTGTACAAAGTGACACAATTGCGTACATCTGTGTATCACCCCCAAACAGATGGGTTGGTTGAAAGATTCAACAAAACCCTAAAACAAATGTTAAAGAAGGTGGTGGATAGAGATGGAAAGAATTGGGACTGTCTAATACCCTATCTGATGTTTGCCATTAGGGAGGTACCCCAATCCTCTACGGGTTTCTCACCCTTCCAGTTGCTCTATGGGAGACACCCAAGAGGGCTGCTGGATATCGCCAAGGAAACTTGGGAAAATGAGAGTTCTCCTCACAGGAGTGTGATTGAGCATGTCGCCCTGATGCAAGATAGAATTGCACAGGTAATGCCAATTGTAAAGGAACATTTAACCCAAGCGCAGTTAGCACAGCAGAGAGTGTACAACCGTGGGGCCAAGACACGTACTTTTTCCCCGGGGGATAGGGTCTTGGTGCTAGTCCCTACGGTTGAAAGCAAATTTCTGGCCAAATGGCAAGGTCCATATGAAGTAATTGAAAAAATTAGTGAGGTGAACTACAGGGTTAGACAGCCAGGAAGGCGAAAGCCGGAGCAGATCTATCACGTCAATCTGCTGAAAGCCTGGAGGGATAGGGAATCCCTAGTCGCAGAGACTTTGTCACAAGCACAGCCTGATTGCTTAGTTCCTGAGGTTGGAATAGCAGACACCTTATCGAAAGCCCAACAACAGGAGGTTAAAGAGTTTGTACTTCGTAACAAAGAGATTTTCTCTGAGCTTCCGGGACAAACATCTGGCGTAGAGCATGACATTATCACCCCGCCAGGAGAAAGGGTAAAACTAAAACCTTATAGAATACCAGAGGCCCGACGGGAGGCAATACGTGGGGAGGTTCAAAGGATGCTGGAATTGGGTGTGATAGAGGAGTCCCAGAGTGACTGGTCCAGTCCTATCGTACTAGTGCCCAAACCTGATGGGAGCTGGCGGTTTTGTAACGATTTTCGACAATTAAATAAAGTTACAAAATTTGACACCTACCCCATGCCGTGTATAGATGAGTTGATTGACCGGCTGGGAACAGCCCGATATATGACAACTCTTGATCTCACCAAAGGGTATTGGCAAATTCCCCTGGCCGAGTCGGCCAAGGAGAAAACTGCGTTTGTAACCCCAGATGGGGCATTCCAATATAAGAGAATGCCGTTTGGGTTACAGAATGCACCGGCAACATTCCAGCGGAAAATGGATACGATTCTGAGGCCCCATCAGAAATATGCTGCAGCTTACCTGGATGATGTGATTATCCATAGCACAGACTGGGTCTCACATTTGCCAAAAGTACAAGCAGTCCTAGACTCTATCCGAGAAGCTGGGTTTACGGCCAATCCAAAGAAGTGTACCATTGGACAGGAGGAGGCCAAATATCTTGGGTACACTTTTGGGAGGGGGGTGATAAAACCCCAAGTCAATAAAGTCGAGGCCATACAGAGTTGGCCACGTCCCAACAGCAAGAAACAGGTACGAGCCTTTCTGGGAATCGCTGGCTATTATCGACGATTCATTCCCCATTTTGCTTCTCAGGCTGTGCCCCTCACCAACCTGACAAAAGGGAAAGAGTCGGTTATGGTTAAATGGTCCCCAGAGGCTGAGGAAGCATTTCAGTCCTTAAAAACAGCCTTATGTAGCCAGCCAGTGTTGTACTCACCAGACTTCTCTAAGGACTTTGTTGTACAAACTGATGCATCAGACGTTGGGTTAGGAGCAGTGTTATCCCAGGTCTGGAACGGGGAAGAGCACCCAGTCATTTACCTCAGCAGGAAGTTGAAGTCCCATGAGGTAAATTACTCCACGATTGAGAAGGAATGTTTAGCAGTGAAGTGGGCTCTAGATTCCCTTCGGTACTATCTGCTAGGTAGGCACTTTGACCTGGTGACTGATCACGCTCCTTTAAAGTGGATGGCTCAAAACAAGGAGACCAATAGAAGGGTAAATAGGTGGTTCCTGGCCCTACAGGAATTTAACTTTACAGTTAAGCATCGCCCTGGTGTTAAAATGGGGAATGTGGATGCTTTGTCTCGGATACATGCGTGTCTGGCTGCTTGTGTTACAACCCCAAGGTTGAAACAAGAGGGGGGGGGTATGTGGCAGCACGCAGGTAAAATCACCTGGTTGTATTCAGGATGGGAAATGTGTGTGTCCTAGATTCAGGCTTTATGCAGACTTTTACAATTAGAGGGGAAGAGTTAATGAGCCCAGCTGTAGTAAGTGGGCTCATTAAGGCCTCTACAAAAAACCCCAGCATGCATAGGGAGATGCTCCATCCTGGAACCAGTTTTGTGTGTATAGACTGGGGAGTCTGAGATCTGTTCTGTGCGGTGAGTTAACGCCTGTGTGGCAAACCCCTACAATAGAGACAGGGACTGGGGCAGCACAAGGCTGCACCCAGTTGTTAGACAGGGAGTCTACGTGTGTAGTTAGAGGTCAAGCTGACCAGGATTTATTTTCTTGTTTTATTTTGTTTGGCTGTTATTTGTATCACTGCATGTAGCAAAAATAAACCGGATCTTTTGTTTTTTGAACCTACACCGCTGTCTGCTGTGCCTGACTTCGTGTTGTGAACCCATCCAGGGGGTCACACACACCCGCTACCGAGCTAACCCCTCACAGCATATAAAAATTGTGGTAACCATATCATCTTAATCAGGCCTGCCACCGACAAAGGAAGCTGGCTCCAGGCATCGCAGCTCCGCTTAAATTTACCCCATAACGGAACTATATTTTTATCCACATACTGGGCAATATCTGTTGTTAGATATATACCCAGATATTTCAATGCCCCTACTACCTCCATTTGTGGTATCCTCAATGCAGTCACGGTGCTCGGGTTATCAACTTGGAGCAGCTCTGATTTCCCCCAGTTTATTAACAAACCCGTGAATCCTCCAAAGCTTTCTACAAGTTTGATTAACTTCTCAAGGGATTGGCCAGTATCTCCCAAAAAAAGGAGAACATCGTCCGCATATAGAGCGATTCTCTCCTCCCTGCCCCCTTCCCTTTGGAACCCAGCTATCTCCGAGTGTGACCTAACAGCAATCGCCAGCGGCTCCATTGCCATAGCAAAGAGCAACGGGGAGAGTGGGCACCCCTGCCGTGTACCTCTACTCATTTCTATCTTTTCAGACTGTTCCCTATTGATTCTTATTTTTGTGCTGGGTGCACTGTACATCATTTTAATCCATCCGATAAATATGGGTTCAAATCCACACCCCTCTAGGACACGCCATAAATACTCCCACTCTAGGCTATCAAAAGCCTTGGTCATATCCAGAGACAGAATGGCTCTCAACCCCCCATTCACCGCTGGTGTTTGTATATTCAAAAATGCCCTTCTTATGTTCATACTGGTTGATCTTCCCGTTATAAATCCTGTCTGATCAGGGTGTATGAGCTTATTGATAATTTTGTTTAACCAATTTGAAAGAAACCTTAGCCAATATTTTGATGTCAGAGCATAAGAGCGATATTGGCCTATACGAGGCTACATCCTGGGGGTCCTTTCCTTCTTTAGGTATCACGATAATAGTCGCCTTCATCATGGATGCTGGTAATCTCCCCACTAACTTTGCCCCTTTCAAGGTCCTGAGCAACTCTGGGAGTAAGATCTCGCTATATTTCTTATATATCTCCACCGGGAGTCCATCTGGGCCTGGAGATTTTTGGGAGGCCATTCCGGCCACCGCCTGGTGTAACTCACTTAAAGTTATAGGGGCCTCTAGGTCCTCTCTCTCCTCTTGGGTGAGAGTTGGAAGCCTCACTTTCTCCAGGAAGGACACCATATCTTCTTCCTTCCTCTGATCCCGTGTTTTATATAAATCCCTATAGTAGGCCCTAAAAATCTCAACTATTTCCTTCCCACCGGTGGTAACTATCCCATTCATGGATTTAATCATTGGGATGGTAGAAGGGGGGGAGTTAGCTTTCACTAATCGAGCCAGCATTCTCCCCACCCCCTCTCCCTCCCGAAAGCGACATTGTTTCTGGAACACACGTTTATTTTCTTCTCTTTTAATAATTACTGATTTATACCCCTGTTGTTTGTTTAACCATATTACTTGTTTCTCATGCGTCGGATCCTTAATGTAATTAATCTCTGCCTCTATCACTTCCTTCCTAATTTTTTCCTCCCAGCTCCTAGATTTTTGTTTAATTTTAACCACCTGTTGAATCAATATCCCTCTAACAAATGCTTTTAATGTATCCCAAGTTATGTCAATTGGGGCAGTGTTTGTATTGAACGTTATAAACTCTTTTAAATTCTTTGAGACTTCTTCTACATCCGTCATTAACTCAAGCCAGAATGGGCTAATTCTCCAACCCCCCAGCATCTTTTTCCCCCTCCCTGTACTTACTGATATTATCACAGGCGAATGGTCCAATAACCCTCTTGGCATATACTCAATCTTACTCACACTTTGTAATACTTCTTCATTACCTAGAGCCAAGCCTATTCTGGAGAGTGTTGAATACGAACTCGAGAAGCAAGAATATTGCTTAACGTTCGCATTCCTCACTCACCACATATCTATTAATCCAACTTCCTTCAGGAAGTGGCTCAATCTCGTTATCCCTGTCTCTTGAGATTTAGTGGGGAATCTATCAATCCGTCTGTCAAGCACTTAGTTGAAATCTCCCAATATTATGACTGATACGTCCTCCTTATCCACCATGAAGTCCATGAGTCTATAAACCACCTCCATTTTAAATGGAGGCGGTATATAAACACTCACTAAAACATATAGTCTATCCTCCAAAGTACAGTACAAGAAGACAAAGCGGCCCAGTTCATCAATACTAGCCTGCCTGCAGGAGAACCTCACCCCTGTTCCAATTATCACGCTCACTCCTCTCGAGTAAGATGTATAAGTAGAGTGATACTGATTTTGATACCTCCTATTTTTAAGTTGGGGTATAGTTGCTTTAATTAAATGTGTCTCCTGCAGGCAGGCCAGTCCAATCCCATACCTCTCCAGCATGGAAAATACTGCAGCTCTTTTGACTGGACTACCCAGGCCTCTGACATTAAAAGAGGCAATGTTAAGTATTTTATCCTGCATTACTCAACCATAACAAAATAATAAAATCAGCAAAAAGAGAAGAAAAAAAAATACATAGATTTCAAACAAAGAACCCCTATAATGTTTCATTCCACTCGTGCTCAGTCCACTTCCACTTAAAGTGCAAATTCTTACCAAGTGCATTACCATTATAATAATAAATTCCATAAATTCCATTTGAATGAATGTTTGTGTACAAACTGTGTTATATTCAACCTTAACCCTCTTGTGATTTTCTGTACTCAAAATTTCTTGAACCCCCCCCCCTCCCCCCTCCCGCTCCCCCCTCCCATCTATCCCCCCCTGCCCTCCACCTACCTAGGTATTCCCCTAGGGCAGTAGTGGCAAACCTTGGCACCCCAGATGTTTTGGAACTACATTTCCCATGATGCTCATGCACTCTGCAGTGTAGATGAGCATCATGGGAAACGTAGTTCCAAAACATCTGGGGTGCCAAGGTTTGCCATCACTGCCCTAGGGGATTACACGTGACCTTTTCACACTCATCCCTTCCATCCCTCCCCTCCTCCAGCTTCCTACTCTCATACCACCTTATCTCCAACGGGGGGATGGATAAAGATAAACAAAAACAAAAAATTAAAAAATAAATATCCTCTTCCCCTATCACTCTATCTATCCTAAATTCATACCTCATTTAAACCTCCCCCAACTCTCCCCCCGTGTTTCAGTAGACCAAACCCCAATCCCCCCCCTCTATCTCCCCAATGCATCTACAATAGTCCCTTATTTGCTTCCAACCATGAGGTTGCTTCAATTGGAGAGTCAAATAACTGAGTACCGCCAAGTGCTATTATTCTCAGCCGTGCTGGGTATAAAAGTGCGTATGTGACCTTGTATGACCGTAAAGTACGTTTAATTTCCAAAAATTCAGCTCTTCGCCTCTGCAATTCTGGTGAATAATCTGGGTACAGAGAGATCTTTGCTCCGTCGTATATAGTGTTTCCCGCCTCTCTTGCCTTACGCATCAAGGTCACCTTGTCATTATAATTTAAAAATTTCAGAATCATTGGTCTGGGACGGCCCCCAGGGTTGGAGCTTTGAAAGGGACTCGATGGGCCCGTTCTATTGAAAAAAAAAAAGATGAAAAACTCTCTCTTCCAAACAGTTCGATAAACCAAGATTATAAAAACTTTATCGGGTCAAGACCCTCACATCTCTCAGGTAGTCCCAACATCCTAATGTTATCCCTTCGAAGCCTGTTTTCTATTTTGTCCGTTCTGGCATATTTGATTACCCAATTGCTTTCTCATACTATTGACCTCTTGACGCAGTGAATGTAGATCATCTTCTATTTGGCTTACCCTTGTCTCCAATACTACCGTTCTTTCCACTGCCCTCTGCATATCTTGTCTAATCAATAATAGTTCCTCCTGCATGCTTTTAAATTTGCCCACACAGTTCTCCCAGCGAGGATTTGCATGCATTTACCGCTTGAAGGACCTCCCTTAATGTTGGATCTTCCTCAACAGGAGATCTGCATCTAGTAGCAACTTCACTCTCACTCTGAGTTACCCCTTGATGCTTACTTACATTCCTTTGCCCTAATGCAGCAGCAGCATTTGAGCCTGTATGGCCTTGACTTTTTCTATCCGCTACCCCTCCCTGATGTGTTTTTACTTGCGACGATTGAATCTGTTGTAACATCTGTGTCGACTGCTCACCCTTTGTCGGGGACTGGCCTGGGGTGCGAGCATATCGTTCCAACTTCGCTGTGGCCGCTTGTGCTGCCTGGGCATTCTTTTCCTTAGAGGGACGGAGCTGCTGCGCCCCTCCGTTCTCCTGTGTTACCTGCTCTTCTCCTCGCCGCCTTGACATCTTTCTGCAGGTCACTATAAAAGTGAATAAGCGAGATCAACAGGGCAGCACAGAAGTGAAGAGTTGATAGTGATGGACCGGTGTCTTGTCAAATAGGGTCCTCCATCAGATGCTGTCCTCTGCGTACTGCGCATGCGCAGTACACAGGAGCACAGATTCCGAAAATTGCCGAGGACGAACGGCGCCTGCGCCGTGAGTCCAGGTTCTATCCCCACTATCCAAGTGGACATAGAGTTAGAATAAAAAAGAGCCGAGCGCAGCGAGGCCGAGCCCGAAGCGTGGCGAGCGAAGCTCGCCCGCGAGGGGCCCTCTAAAATTCTAAACCCTATGTCCGCTTGGATAGTGGGGCTACCTCCTCCACTCACGGCGCAGGCGCCGTTCAGCTTCGGAGATTTTCCGAAGCTTCGTCTGCTCCGTACTGCGCATGCGCAGTACGGAGCGGACACATATGGATGGCGGGACTCTATTAGGCAGAACACCGGCAATAGGGGAAAAAAAAGCCCTGTTACAAGAAAAGGAAAAGTTTTTTTTTTTTAAACCGCTGACGTTCCAGAGTTATTTATTATGCGGAGGGGGGAACTTTTAAATTCCCACAGGCCTCAGTCCTGGTGCCTCTCTGTCGGTGTTTAACAATGTGAGCCTGTTTATATAGTCTATTTAAAGATTTCCTTAATGCACAGTTACAGCCCAGCATCGCTCACATAGACCTTCTGATCTTATACAGCCGTGCCTATAATGAGGGGTGGAAGGTAATATTTGTAATACAGCCAAGATAGTGCTCCACCACTTTGCTTCACTCCAACCCTCCCTCAGTCACGGCTCATACCTCGTACCTCGAGAGCGTCTATGATTTCATTCAGGTACTTTCCTCACAGAGGGGAATCTCTTTTCCCAGCCTCTCACCTCTCCTCCACCGGGGACGCTGTTCAGGGCCGTGCAGCGCTCGTTACTCGTCCACACCGGGACCCGCTGTAGCTCAACAATCTCAATCCACTTCCGTCTATACTTCAGCACGTCTCGGCTACATTCGGCTCCCTTCAGTAAGCATCTGCAATTTCCGGAGCTTCTCAACTTTTCCCGTCGCTCCTTGGGCCTTCTCTGCGTCCCTCCGAGCTCAGCTCAACTTTCCTCAGCAAACGTGCGTCAGAGCAGCAAAAACATGGGGAGAGAGTCTGCGGCGACCTACTCACATCTCTTCATTCACACTCTCTCAGTCGCGCCACTCACATCCGGTCACTCCCACCTAGCAGGGACATGTCCTGAGCCGTTTTAAGGCTCAGGGTCTCCGGTGCGCTGTTATATGTGCTGCGGTGGGAGCGGAGCAGGGAACAGACATGTCCTCACAGCTCCATGTCCAGGCCACGTCCTGGACGTGGCACATTTAAAAACATTTTTTTTTCCTTATTTATTTTACCTTTTAATTTTGATTTTTACACTGTTCTTTAAAAAATTCAAAATATAAATTGGGTCACTTTTATTCACCATTGGGTTTTTTTTTTTGCGAAAAGTGGAAAAAGAGCAAAACTTTTTTTTAAAAACAATATTTTCTACTTTCTGTTTTAAAAGAAATCCAAAAAAAAATCAAATTTTGTCATAAATTTAGGCCAGAATGTATTCTACTACATGTCTTTGGTAAAAAAATAAAAATAAATCCAGATAAGTGTATGATAATTGGTTTGCATGAAAGTTATAGAATCTACAAGCTAGGCTACATATCAGTGAAGATTGATCAGTCCTGAAGAACTGAATGCCTTAAAATGTCAGGACAGTACAGATGCCCCCCCCCCCCCCCAAATGACCCCTTTTTATACAAATGACAGTCCAAGGTATTTAGTAAGAGGCACAGTGAGTTTTTTGAAGTTCCAATTTTTTGCCCACAATACTTTAGAAAATTAAGAATTTTTTTTTTCACATTTTTTTTTTCACAAAATTGTCATATTAACAAGTTATTTCTCACACATGGCATAGATAAACTTGTATTTATACCCCAAAATATATTCTGCTACTCCTCCTGAGTATGGCAATACCACATGTGTGCGACGTTTCCACAGCCTGGCCACATATAGAGGCCCAACATGCAGGGAGCACTGTCAGGCATTCTAGGAGCATAAATTACACATTTAGTTTCCCGACTACCATTTTTGAAGGTCCTGGAGCACCAAAACAATGAAATTGCCCACAAAATGACACAATTTTGGAAAGAAAACACTCCAATATATATTCTACAAGGCATAATGAGTCTTTTGAACGTGTCATTTTTTTCCAAAAGTTTTTGGAAAGTGTGGAAAGAAAGTGAAAACGTATATATTTTTTTTCTCGCTTCAATGTTTTATTATTCAAGTTTTCACAAAAGTATATACAAAAGCGTTTACAGTGAACACAAAGTATAAAATATATACTTAATAGATGAATAGTCAAATATTTTTAAGGCAGGATATTATCCCTACAATGTGCGTTCTTTCAAATAAAGAAAGATTTAAAAACAGTTTTAATCACATAGTTAAAGTTAAAAAACTCACATTTCAAATGTTAAAAAAGGTGCGATGGATAAAACAATCCAGGGAGTGGGAGTCATCAGATCAGTCTGCACATCCTGCCGGCTGAGACACTGGAAGCTGTCAAATCCAAGAAACTGCTGCGGATAGAGCAGGTGGAGGAACACAGGCGGAGGATGATGGCGTCACTGGCATGCTGCGACCGGTTTCCAGAGTCCCTATCACATTTTTTGAAGGCCCTGGAGCACCAGGACAATGGAATTAGATGTGGCAGATGATCATGGACAAATGATCATAGACAGATGATTGGACACAGCTATCATGTGATCAGGAGGGTCAAAACACAGAGCCCTTCTGCCGATCCGAGATGCGGTGTGTCTGGGGGACACACGTGCATCGGGATCATGGGTCTGCGTGATCCCCCTCCTTCTGAAGGATGTTCAGGAATGTCCACTCAGGAGTGTCAGAAACCATTAAATCAGGTTGAGACATAAGTACATTTACATCACACTTGTTTAATAATAAAAGTAAAAAGAACAAAGTATATTCCCATGGGCAATAAGTTTAAAAGGCTAAAAATAAAACCGATGTGGCTCACGGCTAGGGATGAGCCGAACACCCCCCGGTTCGGTTCGCATCAGAACTTTCGAACGGACCCCAAATTCCTACGAACTTTAGAACCCCATTGAAGTCTATGGGACTCCAACGTTCGAAATTAAAAGTGCTAATTTTAATGGCTAATATGCAAGATACTAACTAAAAGGGAATTTGGGACTTTAAATGAAGCGATTGGATAGTGGAGGCGAGTTATAAATAATATTCAATTGATGACATACATCATAAAAAATATTTATTGATTTAATACAGAGCACATGTAAAAAGCATAAACATGATGAACAGATTAGTACAAACATAGTACCATAAGATCAGGGTAATAGACAATATTTATATGGGTAGATACCTTGGTACATGGATACCATGGCAACCATGCACATCCATTCGTTGTTAGCACTCTGTTGCGACACCATGGTATGATTTTCTTTTTAATATTTTTGCAGTTTTGCTGTTCAGCTTCATTTTTTATTTTTTGCTTTTTCACATTTACTTACATTCATGTTTTTGCACATATCCACCACATCACACATGTCCTTACTTTTATATTCTTTTGGACACTCTTTACTTTGCACATTATACTTTATTACAAAAATATATTTTTCAGTCTATATTGGGCCCACTATTTGATTCTATCACTCACTCTCACACATTTTTCCAATCACTGATCACACACACATTTACACTAATACGTGTTGCTTTCAGACATTTCGGTTTCATATTATTACACACCATCACTTCTCATTACAGGAAGCTCTCCCGGTCACATTCCACCTACTTTGTGACTACCGGATGTTGCAATTTTATATTATGCTGCCTCAGCTCCCGCGGTGGGATATATATCCGCGGCTTGCCCTTGGCCAGTCACCATGCATTGCGGTTGCTGTTTGGGTTGGTGAGTGCGTTTGGTGAGCCGTCTATAGATATTCTATATGTTTTCAAATATTGACATATTATATCTTTACTATATATATTCCATAGGAACTACCGATGCATCTGCTCCTGACGAGTGGAAAAATCCACGAAACGCGTCGAGCTACACTTGATGCTACAGTTAAATATTCCATATGGTCTGATACTGATCTCTATTCAGCAACCTGTTTCCATATTGTATAACATTTGGGAAAGATTTGTTTAAATACATTTTTTTAAAGATATACATATATATATATGCACCATGTGGGTACATGTGCCAGTTTTGGGCGGGTTGCCATGGTATCCATGTACCAAGGTATCTACCCATATAAATATTGTCTATTACCCTGATCTTATGGTACTATGTTTGTACTAATCTGTTCATCATGTTTATGCTTTTTACATGTGCTCTGTATTAAATCAATAAATATTTTTTATGATGTATGTCATCAATTGAATATTATTTATAACTCGCCTCCACTATCCAATCGCTTCATTTAAAGTCCCAAATTCCCTTTTAGTTCGTATACAATACCGGGATGGAAGCACCTTGTGGTGCTTCATTTAAAGTCCCACCCCCCCTTCTTTTTTGCATTCTAGAGGGATGGAAGCGATTGCATATTTGGGATTGACAGTGTCCCCCTGCCATCCCTGTGTGAGGTTAGTTCCTATTTTTAGGGCATCATTGGTTATGATTTATACAACTACGAGATTTACCTATACTGTTATTTATACTAATATATTGTGGGCAGATACAGGGTATATATACAGCTGTCACCGACAGCATTCCTGATGCTGGTCCAGGGCTCCCACATGGATGGCTCTCTTTAGATGTCTTACCATGCTCTCCACCCCATCAGTACATTGTCCTGCATGGTTGGCTTGGCGCATGGGCTTGTCTGTGTGGGTTTTATTTTTCCATCGCGGGAGCTGCGATGCAATCATTGTGCCATCCCTCTCCTCCCCCCGCACTTTAGGTGTCTGGGAGTGTTGGGCGGGCATCTCTCTTTGCATCGGCGCCACGCCCATCACGCTGTTAGCGTGGTGGCGGGTTTGCCGAGTATCTGACGCCTGTGATGACGTCATGATGCCGGCTCCCAGTATTTACATTCTGTGTCCCCATGGCGGTGTTTCCGCGCCTGTGGCTGAGTGTTCACTTAGCTCAGGTGTGGCCCCATCTTTTCCATTGGTTCACTGTGTGGCGTTGGCGGCATATTCTAACATCCCCCATTTGGAGCTGGCTGTTCACATGGCCAGTCTCCCTCTGGGGGTGAATGCACATCCATTCGTTGGTAGCGCTCTGTTGTGACATCATGGTATGTTTTCGTCTTTTTCCTTTTTTTCTTTCCTTTTTTTTTTTTTTTTTTTTTTTTTTTTTTTTTTTTGCATCACACTTTATTACAAACATATATATTTTTTGGTTAGTTTATATTGGGTTTACTATTCGATTCAATCACTCCCACACATTTTTCCAATCACATGCTCACACACACACTTCAATTAGTGTGTTCACTCAGCTCAGGTGCGGCCTCACCTTCTCTATTGGCTCACTGTGTGGTGTTGGCAGCATATTTCAACATCCCCCATTTGGAGCTGGCTGTTCATATGGCCAGTCTCCCTATGGGGGTGAATGCACATCCATTCGTTGTTAGCACTCTGTTGCGACACCATGGTATGATTTTCTTTTTAATATTTTTGCAGTTTTGCTGTTCAGCTTCATTTTTTATTTTTTGCTTTTTCACATTTACTTACATTCATGTTTTTGCACATATCCACCACATCACACATGTCCTTACTTTTATATTCTTTTGGACACTCTTTACTTTGCACATTATACTTTATTACAAAAATATATTTTTCAGTCTATATTGGGCCCACTATTTGATTCTATCACTCACTCTCACACATTTTTCCAATCACTGATCACACACACATTTACACTAATACGTGTTGCTTTCAGACATTTCGGTTTCATATTATTACACACCATCACTTCTCATTACAGGAAGCTCTCCCGGTCACATTCCACCTACTTTGTGACTACCGGATGTTGCAATTTTATATTATGCTGCCTCAGCTCCCGCGGTGGGATATATATCCGCGGCTTGCCCTTGGCCAGTCACCATGCATTGCGGTTGCTGTTTGGGTTGGTGAGTGCGTTTGGTGAGCCGTCTATAGATATTCTATATGTTTTCAAATATTGACATATTATATCTTTACTATATATATTCCATAGGAACTACCGATGCATCTGCTCCTGACGAGTGGAAAAATCCACGAAACGCGTCGAGCTACACTTGATGCTACAGTTAAATATTCCATATGGTCTGATACTGATCTCTATTCAGCAACCTGTTTCCATATTGTATAACATTTGGGAAAGATTTGTTTAAATACATTTTTTTAAAGATATACATATATATATATGCACCATGTGGGTACATGTGCCAGTTTTGGGCGGGTTGCCATGGTATCCATGTACCAAGGTATCTACCCATATAAATATTGTCTATTACCCTGATCTTATGGTACTATGTTTGTACTAATCTGTTCATCATGTTTATGCTTTTTACATGTGCTCTGTATTAAATCAATAAATATTTTTTATGATGTATGTCATCAATTGAATATTATTTATAACTCGCCTCCACTATCCAATCGCTTCATTTAAAGTCCCAAATTCCCTTTTAGTTCGTATACAATACCGGGATGGAAGCACCTTGTGGTGCTTCATTTAAAGTCCCACCCCCCCTTCTTTTTTGCATTCTAGAGGGATGGAAGCGATTGCATATTTGGGATTGACAGTGTCCCCCTGCCATCCCTGTGTGAGGTTAGTTCCTATTTTTAGGGCATCATTGGTTATGATTTATACAACTACGAGATTTACCTATACTGTTATTTATACTAATATATTGTGGGCAGATACAGGGTATATATACAGCTGTCACCGACAGCATTCCTGATGCTGGTCCAGGGCTCCCACATGGATGGCTCTCTTTAGATGTCTTACCATGCTCTCCACCCCATCAGTACATTGTCCTGCATGGTTGGCTTGGCGCATGGGCTTGTCTGTGTGGGTTTTATTTTTCCATCGCGGGAGCTGCGATGCAATCATTGTGCCATCCCTCTCCTCCCCCCGCACTTTAGGTGTCTGGGAGTGTTGGGCGGGCATCTCTCTTTGCATCGGCGCCACGCCCATCACGCTGTTAGCGTGGTGGCGGGTTTGCCGAGTATCTGACGCCTGTGATGACGTCATGATGCCGGCTCCCAGTATTTACATTCTGTGTCCCCATGGCGGTGTTTCCGCGCCTGTGGCTGAGTGTTCACTTAGCTCAGGTGTGGCCCCATCTTTTCCATTGGTTCACTGTGTGGCGTTGGCGGCATATTCCAACATCCCCCATTTGGAGCTGGCTGTTCACATGGCCAGTCTCCCTCTGGGGGTGAATGCACATCCATTCGTTGGTAGCGCTCTGTTGTGACATCATGGTATGTTTTTGTCTTTTTCCTTTTTTTCTTTCCTTTTTTTTTTTTTTTTTTTTTTTTTTTTTGCATCACACTTTATTACAAACATATATATTTTTTGGTTAGTTTATATTGGGTTTACTATTCGATTCAATCACTCCCACACATTTTTCCAATCACATGCTCACACACACACTTCAATTAGTGTGTTCACTCAGCTCAGGTGCGGCCTCACCTTCTCTATTGGCTCACTGTGTGGTGTTGGCAGCATATTTCAACATCCCCCATTTGGAGCTGGCTGTTCATATGGCCAGTCTCCCTATGGGGGTGAATGCACATCCATTCGTTGTTAGCACTCTGTTGCGACACCATGGTATGATTTTCTTTTTAATATTTTTGCAGTTTTGCTGTTCAGCTTCATTTTTTATTTTTTGCTTTTTCACATTTACTTACATTCATGTTTTTGCACATATCCACCACATCACACATGTCCTTACTTTTATATTCTTTTGGACACTCTTTACTTTGCACATTATACTTTATTACAAAAATATATTTTTCAGTCTATATTGGGCCCACTATTTGATTCTATCACTCACTCTCACACATTTTTCCAATCACTGATCACACACACATTTACACTAATACGTGTTGCTTTCAGACATTTCGGTTTCATATTATTACACACCATCACTTCTCATTACAGGAAGCTCTCCCGGTCACATTCCACCTACTTTGTGACTACCGGATGTTGCAATTTTATATTATGCTGCCTCAGCTCCCGCGGTGGGATATATATCCGCGGCTTGCCCTTGGCCAGTCACCATGCATTGCGGTTGCTGTTTGGGTTGGTGAGTGCGTTTGGTGAGCCGTCTATAGATATTCTATATGTTTTCAAATATTGACATATTATATCTTTACTATATATATTCCATAGGAACTACCGATGCATCTGCTCCTGACGAGTGGAAAAATCCACGAAACGCGTCGAGCTACACTTGATGCTACAGTTAAATATTCCATATGGTCTGATACTGATCTCTATTCAGCAACCTGTTTCCATATTGTATAACATTTGGGAAAGATTTGTTTAAATACATTTTTTTAAAGATATACATATATATATATGCACCATGTGGGTACATGTGCCAGTTTTGGGCGGGTTGCCATGGTATCCATGTACCAAGGTATCTACCCATATAAATATTGTCTATTACCCTGATCTTATGGTACTATGTTTGTACTAATCTGTTCATCATGTTTATGCTTTTTACATGTGCTCTGTATTAAATCAATAAATATTTTTTATGATGTATGTCATCAATTGAATATTATTTATAACTCGCCTCCACTATCCAATCGCTTCATTTAAAGTCCCAAATTCCCTTTTAGTTCGTATACAATACCGGGATGGAAGCACCTTGTGGTGCTTCATTTAAAGTCCCACCCCCCCTTCTTTTTTGCAATATGCAAGATACTGTCCTAAAAAGGGTTTGGGGACCTGGCTCCTGCCCCAGGGGACATGGGTCAATGCCTAAAATGTTTTTAAAAATGGCCGTTTTGGCGGGAGCACTGATTTTAATGACGATTAAAGTGAAAAAAAAGTGAAATATTCCTTTAACCACTTGCAGACCGGACCATTTTGCTGGTCAAAGACCAGACCACTTTTTGCGATTCGGCACTGCGTCGCTTTAACTGACAATTGCGCGGTCGTGCGACGTGGCTCCCAAACAAAATTGACGTCCTTTTTTTCCCACAAATAGAGCTTTCTTTTGGTGGTATTTGATCACCCCTGCGGTTTTTATTTTTTGCGCTATAAACAAAAATAGAGCGACAATTTTGAAAAAAACGCATTATTTTTTACTTTTTGTTATAATAAATATCCCCCAAAAATATATAAAAAAAACATTTTTTTCCCTCAGTTTAGGCCGATACGTATTCTTCTACATATCTTTGGTAAAAAAAAATCGCAATAAGCGATTATTGATTGGTTTGCGCAAAAGTTATAGCGTTTACAAAATAGGGATAGTTTTATAGCATTTTTATTAATAGTTTTTTATTATTTTTTTTTTTACTAGTAATGGCGGCGATCAGCGATTTTTATTGTGACTGCGACATTGTGGGGGACCCATCGGACATTTTTGACACATTTTTGGGACCATTGTCATTTATACAGTAATCCCTGCTATATAAATGCAGTGATTCCTGTGTAAATGACACTGGCAGTGAAAGGGTTAACCGGTGAGTGGCAGTGTAGGGGTTAAGTGTTCCTAGGGGTGTGTTACTAACTGTGGGGGGGTTGGGCTTTCATTTAGTGAACACTGATCTCTGCTCCAATCACATGGAGCAGAGATCAGCGTCACTAGTTGCTAGGCAGAATGGAGAAATGTTGTTTACACAGCATTTCCTCCATTCGGCCGCTGCGTGAGACGATCGTGGGGATGCCCGCGGCGATCGAGTCCGCGGGTCCCGCGACTGGACTCACGGGGGTCCCGACCAGCGCGGGAGCGCGCCGCCGGTGGCGCGCTCCCGATGGCAGGGCGGCATTGAATATTGGACGTACCTGTACGCCAATATGCCTGCCCGTGCCATTCTGTCGACGTACATCGTCGTGTGCTGGTCGGGAAGTGGTTAAATATGGTGCCTGGGGGGTGTCTGTAGTATGCCTGTGAAGTGCCACGTGTTTCCCGTGTTTAGAACAGTCCCTGCACAAAATGACATTAAACGTCAATAACATTTTTTAAAACTGCTTGTGGTTTTAATGTTATATCTGGTTCCTGCAATATGGTTGAAAATCATTGAGAAAAATGGCATGGGTAGCCCTCCCTGCCCATTACCAGCCCCTTTGGGTCTTGTATGCATATTAAGGGGAACCCAGTAGCCATATTAACCACTTTCAGACCGGACCAATTTGCTGGTCAAAGACCAGACCACTTTTTGCGATTCGGCACTGCGTCGCTTTAACTGACAATTGCGCGGTCGTGCGACGTGGCTCCCAAACAAAATTGACGTCCTTTTTTTCCCACAAATAGAGCTTTCTTTTGGTGGTATTTGATCACCCCTGCGGTTTTTATTTTTTGCGCTATAAACAAAAATAGAGCGACAATTTTGAGAAAAACGCATTATTTTTTAGTTTTTGTTATAATAAATATCCCCCAAAAATATATAAAAAAACATTTTTTTCCCTCAATTTAGGCCGATACGTATTCTTCTACATATTTTTGGTAAAAAAAATCGCAATAAGCGATTATTGATTGGTTTGCGCAAAAGTTATAGCGTTTACAAAATAGGGATAGTTTTATAGCATTTTTATTAATAATTTTTTATTATTTTTTTTTTACTAGTAATGGCGGCGATCTGCGATTTTTATTGTGACTGCGACATTGTCGGGGACCCATCGGACATTTTTGACACATTTTTGGGACCATTGTCATTTATACAGTAATCACTGCTATATAAATGCAGTGATTCCTGTGTAAATGACACTGGCAGTGAAAGGGTTAACCAGTGGGTGGCAGTGTAGGGGTTAAGTGTTCCTAGGGGTGTGTTACTAACTGTGGGGGGGTTGGGCTTTCATTTAGTGTACACTGATCTCTGCTCCAATCACATGGAGCAGAGATCAGCGTCACTAGTTGCTAGGCAGAATGGGAAAATGTTGTTTATACAGCATTTCCTCCATTCGGCCGCTCCGTGAGACGATCGCGGGGATGCCCGCAGCGATCGAGTCCGTGGGTCCCGCGACCGGACTCACGGGGGTCCCGACCAGCGCGGGAGCGCGCCACCGGCGGCGCGCTCCCGATGGCACGGCGGCAACGAATATTGGACGTACATGTACGCCAATATGCCTGCCCGTGCCATGCTGTCAACGTACATCGTCGTGCGCTGGTCGGGAAGTGGTTAAAAAAAGGAAATGTGTGTGGCCCCCAGGCCCTATATACTCAGAACAGCAGTATACAGGCGGTGCAAACAAGACAGGGACTGTGTAGGTTTGTTGTGTTCTGTTTGTAATCTTCAACTGGTACATTTTTAAAGTGTAGCTCCAGTCAAAAAAACTATTTTTAAGCTTTTTGGAAAACATAGGGAAGGGTTATCACCCCTGTATAATTTGTTTTGTCGTACATCTTTTTTCATCTCACTTGCTGTTGTCTCCTTCCGTTTGCAAGTAGGAGATGTTTGTAAGTTGGATGTTTGAAAGTAGGGGCCTGCCCTATATGCTCTGCAGAAATGGCAGAACAAGGTGTTGGTTTTGCCACAACATTGTAAGCCCTCAAAGTGACTCTTGGTGGGCGCTGGAGCGCCCTGCTGTAAACGATTATATAAAGAATTGTAATTACATGCCATTGTTGAACAGTGGTAGAAAAATTGACCTTTGGTGGTTGTGGTGCTGGTGCCACAACACTATAAGTCCTCACAGTTACTCTGGATGGGCACAGGAACGGGCCCTCCTGTGAAATATTATATCAAGAATTGTAATTACATGTCCCTGTTAAACAGGGGCAGAAAAATTGGGCCTTAGGCACTGGTGCTGGTGCCACGACACTGCAACCTCTCCCATATACTCTAGTTTTATTGCAGGAATTAGCCCTGCTGCAAAGCATTGCATCAAAAATTGTAATTAAACGCCCCTGTTAAACAGGGGCAGAAAAATTGGGCTGATGGCATCACCCAGAACCAGAAATGTTCTTCCAACATATCAGCGGAGGAGGAAGAGGATAGACAATCAACATAACAGGACAGTCACTCAGCATCAGCATAGGCAGTCTTGAAGGGATGTGATATTTCAAAAAAAGTTATTCGGTTACATCAGCTTCAGGTGCTTGGTAGCTGTGGGTGATCCAAGACTGATTCATCTTGATGAAGGTCAGTCGATCAACTGATTCGGTGGACAGGCGCACCCTGTGATCGGTAACAAAGCCACCAGCAGCACTGAAGGTGCGTTCCGAAAGAACGCTGGATGCAGGACAGGCCAGTAGCTCAATTGCATACTGTGCAAGCTCTGGCCAGTGATCCATCCTCAAGACCCAGTAAGCCAGAGGATTTTCGGTGGGAAAGGTGTCCAAGTCTGACCTTGCCCCTAGGTATTCCTGCACCATGTAAATCAGACGCTGGCGATGGTTGCTGGAACCGATCATACCTTGGGGCTGCGGACTAAAAAATTGTCTGAAAGCATCAGTCAGACGGCCACCTTCTCCACCGCTCCTTCTGACCGATGACTCAGCAACACGTTGTCCAGGACCAGGAGTTTGTAACCTCCCAGTCTCTGGGAACGCGTTGCACAGACCTTTCTGCAAGGCCTCCCGGAGATGTCTCATCCTCTACTCCCTCTGCGATGGCAAGATAAGGCCGGCAACCTTACCCTTGTACCGTGGATCAAGGAGAGTGGCCAGCCAGTAATGGTCCCTCTCCTTGATCCGAAGAATACGAGGATCCTTCCGCAGGCTTTGCAGGATCAGGGAGGCCATGCAGCGTAGGTTAGCTGAGGCATTTGGTCCGGAGTCCTCTGGGTCACTAAGGACAACATGATCCGCAGCTACCTCCTCCCAGCCACGTAAAAGTCCACGTGTTTCTTGGGACTGTAAATCATCCCTACAAGACTGCTGCTGCTGATGCTGAGTGCCAGCCTCCACCTCCATGCTGACACAATCATTCTCCTCCTCCTCTTCCTCCTCCTCATCCTCTTCATGTGTGATGGGTGGCACAGCAGGAACACTGTCTGGATAAAGGGGGCCTTGAGAGGCAAGGAAGTCCTCCTCTTCCTGCCTCTGTTCTGCCTCAAGTGCCCTGTCCATTATTCCACGCAGCGTATGCTCCAAGAGGTGGACAAGAGGTACAGTGTCACTGATGCATGCACTGTCACTGCTCACCATCCTTGTGGCCTCCTCAAACGGTGACAGGACAGTGCATGCATCTCTGATCATGCCCCACTGGCGTGGTGAGAAAAAACCGAGCTCCCCTGACCCTGTCCTGGTGCCATAGTCGCACAGGTACTCATTGATGGCCCTCTGCTGCGTGTGCAGCCGCTGCAGCATGGCCAACGTTGAGTTCAACCTGGTGGGCATGTCACATATAAGGCGGTTCTTGGGCAGGTTCAACTCCTTTTGGAGCTCAGCCAGCCGAGCACAGGCATTAAATGATCGGCGGAAATGCACACAGACTTTCCTGGCCTGCTTCAGGACATCCTGTTAGCCGGGGTACCTGCCCAAGAACCGCTGCACCACCAGGTTAAGGACGTGAGCTACACAGGGCACATGGGTCAGTTGTCCCTGTCGGAGGGCGGAGAGGAGGTTGGTGCCATTGTCGCAAACCACCATTCCTGGCTTAAGCTGGCGTGGCATCAACCACCTCTTGGCCTGCCCCTGCAGAGCTGACAAAACATCCGCCCCAGTGTGGCTCCTGTCCCCCAAACAAACCAGCGCAAGCATGGCATGGCATCGTTTTGCCTGCGTACTTGCGTAGCCCCTGGAATGCCTACGGAGCACCGCTGGTTCTGAGGACAGAGCACTGGAAGAGGCCATGGAGGAAGAAGAAGAGGAGGGGGTGGAGGAGAGAGGTATGTCACAACCAATAGTAGCATTTTGGAGGCGTGGTGGTGGAACAACCTCCAACACTACTGCACCTTGTCCTGCATCCTTCCCAGCTGCCAGAAGAGTGACCCAATGGGCCGTGAAAGACAGGTAACGTCCCTGTCCATGCCTGCTGGACCATGAGTCAGCGGTAACATGCACCTTACCGCTGACCGCCCTGTCCAGCGAGGCAAGGACATTGCCTTCCACATGCCGGTAGAGAGCCGGAATCGCCTTCCGTGAGAAAAAGTGGCGTTTGGGGACCTGCCACTGAGGAACCGCACATTGTACAAACTCACGGAAGGGGGCCGAGTCTACCAACTGAAAAGGCAGCAGTTGAAGTGCTAGCAATTTAGCCAAGCTAGCATTCAACCGTTGGGCATGTGGATGGCTGGGAGTGAACTTCTTTCGCCGGTCCAGCAGCTGGGGCAGGGACATTTGCCTGCTATAATCGGATGTGGGTGTACTGCTAGCAGAGTGCCCGGAAGCACTTGGCTGTGACACACCTAATTCTACACCTTCATTCCTCTCAGAGCAGGTTTCAGAGAGGACTGAAGGTCTAGTGGGGTTGGAGATGCCAGCTGATGAGGAGCAAGGAGAGGTCCGCTTTGTTCTTTGGTGTGGGTCTTTGAGGTACGCTTGCCAATGAGCTGCATGGCAGGTCAACATATGTCTGGTCAAGCATGTGGTGCCCAAGCGGCTGATGTTTTGGCCACGCGAGATACGCTTGAGACATATGTTGCAAATAGCAGGCCCACACCAAAGAACTTTTAGAATAACGCGCAGAGGCAGCGCCCTGCACAGGCGGATCTCTGCGGTGTGATTCAGTCGGTGTGCTGCCCCTAGGCTGGCCCCTGGAGGGCATCCTGCCTCATTGGACATGTGCCTCCTCCTCCTCCTCCTCTCTCCTACCAGGCACCCACGTGGAGTCAGTGCCCTCATCATCCCCTCCCTCTTCATCGCTGGAGCAAACCTGGCAGTATGCTGCAGCTTGTGGAACATGACTGCCAAATTGTTGTCCTTCTTGAGCATCCCCTCTCTCTGCGCTCATGCTACTGCCTTCCTCTAGCTGAGTATCATCATCAGAGCCTACAAAACACTGGGCATCCTCCTGGAGCCTGTACCCAACACTGTGCTCAAAGAGTTCAGGGGACTCCTCAGGAGGACGTGGTGGGTCTAGGGAAGGAGTCACTGATGATGACATTGAGACGAGGGAAGACGATGCGTTGGCAGCTGCTTTGCTAGTACCCTGAGCCTGGGTGAGAGAGGATGAGGAGGATGAAGAGGGCTTGGTCATCCACTTTACCAAGTCTTTGGCATGATGCGGCTCAACACATCCAGCTGCTGAAAAGAAGGACAAGCGTGTCCCATGGCCACATGCTGATGACAATGCACCGCGTCCACGACCAGCACTGTTGTCTCTAGACACAGAGCCTGCTTGCCCTCTTTTATCGTCTCGCGCCTGTCTGCCTCTCCTTGCTGGCCTTCCAGACATGGTAATGGCCTGAAGGGAGTTGGGTAAAAGAGCAGTTGGGTAGTGTATATTGTGCTGGAGGCACACAACTCCCACTAACTCCTGCAGATGCCTTTATTATAGAACAGGAATTAAAGGGTAGATACTGGTGTATACTGTGCTGTGCTGGAGGCACACAACACCAACTAACTCCTGCAGATGGCTCAATTAGAGAAGAGCTATATAGGTGGATATAATGGCGTATAGTGCGGTCAGGGCACCCAGAAAACACGCACAATCTCCTACAACTGACTGCAAGCTCTATTACAGTAGAGCAATATAGCTAGCTATATAGGTGGATATAATGGTGTTGTTAGGACCTGGGCTTGAACCTGGGACCTCTGGTGTGTCTGGCAGTGACTCTGCTTGCTGAGCCACCTGGAATGCTGGACAGCTCCTTGGACAATTCCTTGGACAATTCCTTGGACAATTCCTTGGACAATTCCTTGAGTGATCTGGTCTTGAATCTTGTTTGCCTTGAACCTTGAACCCTTTGCTCCTCCCATGAACTTCCTGATTTAAGCCATGTCTTTGCACTTCCTGGTTGCCAGAATATTGTGCCTTCACCAGCCAATATCTTGCTTCTATCTCTCCTGCTGCCGACCGTATCCTCGCTACCATTCGTTACCGACATTTGGCTTGTTCCTGGACTACGCTTCTGCTGAATCCCAACCTGCAACTATTGGTTACCGACTTTTGGCTTGTTTCTCAACTACGCTTCTGCTTGATCCCTACCTGCTATATCTGCTACCAGAACCCAGTTTGCTCACCTCCTGGTGGGGCTATCCTGAGGACCGCGACCTGGCACTAACACGCAGCCAAGCCCATCTCCACCTTTGGGAACTCTGGTGAATACCGGTTAGTGCTTAGACCCCGCACCTCAGGTGAACCTGTGTCATCAACCAGGGTGACCTGTGTGAATATCTGCTCTGCTGCTATAGCTACTGGCCTCTGAGCCTGACTCCAGACCGTGACAGGTGTATACTGCGGTCAGGGCACGCAGACCACACGCACAATCTCCTACAACTGACTGCAAGCTCTATTACACAAGAGCAATATAGGTGGATATAATGGTGTATAGTGCGGTCAGGGCACGCAGACAACACACACAATCTCCTACAACTGACTGCAAGCTCTATTACAGAAGAGCAATATAGCTAGCTATATAGGTGGATATAATGGTGTATACTGCGGTCAGGGCACGTAGACAACACCCACAAACTCCTGTAGATTGCTAAAAGCTCAATTACAGAAGAGCAAGAACGCTAAACCGGCCCTTTGTAACCAGCCTGCCATCCTACGTAAAGGACACAATGCATTTTCTCAAAATACTGGATGACTTGGTCATCCCAGAACATTCCACATTGGTTACTATAGATGTGGAAGCACTGTATAGTTCGATACCACACTCTCTTGGTTTGGCTGCAATACTACATATTTTGTCGCAGCAGATCGAAGAGAAATTGCCTTATAGCAACTTTATCATACAGGCTTTAGAATTTATTTTGAGTCACAATGTATTTTCCTTTGATGGTTCCCACTACCTCCAGGTGCAGGGGGTGGCGATGGGGACTTGTTGTGCCCCATCGTACGCCAACCTGTACCTGGGGGAGTGGGAAAGATCCTTGATGGCGGACGAACAAATGGCGATGTACACTGACCACATCTGGATGTGGTCAAGGTACATCGACAATGTATTTTTAATCTGGGATGGGCCAGTGGAGATGCTATCAGATTTCTTGGTAAGATTGAACAAAAATGCATTCAATCTTGCATTTACAATGTCCCACCATTCGGATGAAATAACATTCTTGGATGTTTCAGTCATTCGGGGCATGGGGGGCAAGGCCCAGACTTGTTTGTATAGGAAGTCTATGGCGGGAAACACAATCCTCCATGCCACAAGTTTTCATCCTCGCCCTTTGATCGCGTCGATACCCTTTAGTCAATATCTGCGTACAAGAAGGAACTGCTCAGATGACAAAAGTTTCCAAGTGGAAGCTAGAAAACTGCAGCTTAGACTATTAGAATGGGGATACTCGAGGTCATCATTGAAAAAGGCTTATAAAAAAGCACTGACGAAGACAAGACATGAATTACTGTATGGCCCCAGGCCAAAAACGGAGAATCAAAAGGATAATAACCCTAGGATCATAATATCGTATTCAAACCAACATAATAAAATCCGCAATATCATACAAAAGTACTGGCATCTCTTGTCTATGGACCCGAGTCTAAGCAGATTTGTACCAAAGAGACCCCTGATCACCTTTAAGCGACCTACAGCGATAAAAGATCGCATTGTACAAAGTGAATTTAAGGGGGAAAACCGTGGCGACCCCTGCAAAACCAAAGGCACATACACATGTGGGGGCTGCACGTTTTGTCAATATATGCATGTGGGCCCCACATGTGTGTTGCCTGACGGGGAAAAATTTAAGGCAGCTCATTTTGCCAATTGTAAAACAAAAGGGGTAGTATATCTGTTGATATGTGATTGTGGCTCATTTTATGTAGGGAAAACGAGGGTCAAACTAAGATCCCGTCTGTCCAAACATGTTTGGAGCATGAAAAAAGCTGTCCCTGAGTTGCCACTGGGCAGACATGTTCTGTCATTACATAATAGTATCTTTCCAAGAATCAAATGCCTGGTTCTTGACCGAGTGCATCCAAGTAACAGAGGGGGAGATTGGAATAAGATCCTTTTGCAAAAAGAATTAAAATGGATTTTCCAATTAAAAGCCACGGTTTTCCCAGGCCTGAATGAAGCAACTAATTACAAACCGTTTTTGGAGGGTTTTGTATCTGGAGGAATCGAGAAATAATTTGATTAATCCCCCCCCCCCCTTTTTTTTTTTTTTTTTTTTTTTTTTTCGTTGAAGTCTCCACAGGTCGATGGTGTGTTTCTGTGTACAGAGATGTGTGTACCCTGATGCGATCCCGGCACGCGCGCGCGCGCGGGGGGGGGGGGGGGGGCGGTTATTAGTTATTAGGCGGATGCTGCACGAGGGACACTGGAGTGTCCACCCGCGGGGCTTGCTTTCTGCCATACCGGGCCCATATATTTTGCAGCTAACATGGCGCTCCATGTAATAGATCTCATGTGATGGGAAGTGCTTCGGCATTACCGGGGGTGCACTCGTGGGCTGTATGGGATGGGATTTCTGCCGGGGAGGTGGCCGGGTACTGTACGTGTGAGCACACATCGGGAGTGGGGGACTGCGGTATTTACCCAATGCCCCACTCCCAGGATCATTGCAGGGCATTATGGGGATTGAACTCCTGTGATACAGGACCCACCCCATACACAAAGTCAACGGGGAATCCCAGCGCATATGCTGCGCACGCGTGCCGGTGGGAGTGTGACACATGACGTCACTCCCCCCTGCACGGCCATTCGGAGTGTGGGTAAGGGGGTGACGTGGTGCGCCGCGCACTCGGGGGACCGCCTCTGGACATGTTTGGAGTCAGCAGATGAGGGCGGCAATTATCCCTCTCACCTGCTGGGAGGGATATTGAGGAAGAGGAGGGATATTTAAATGAGCCATTGAACAGCACAAACAGAGGACAAGTGAGTGAAAGCCAAGCACAGTGCACGTAGGAGGGCTCTTCTCTGCCTGATTCCATCCACTCCTTTCAGCAGTGTGCCTGAATGGCAAGACTTTGGAGGTAAGCTGTTTTTGAATATTTAAATAATTAATGGCCCCCCATGATAGGTGAGGGCGTTTTCGGTGAGGCTATAAGTGTGGTGGGTCTACACCACTAGTAGCACTATCTCTGGCTTTTTGTTTCAGGGACGAATAGAGGGGCGTCTCCAGAGGTGGTGCTTCCAACTTGTGGTGGACTCACATACTGCATTTGGTTTAGGGTATCCCCGCGCTGTCGTCAAGGGCCTAAACTATTTAAAAGGATAGGTTGCAGCAAACTACCGACAGGGGTATGAACCCTCAACCCCAGATAATAAAAGTGAAAATCAAACAGATGGTGTTGCGCTACCTGAACTAGATATAAATATAAATATAAAGAGCCTAGTACTGGAAAAATTTAAATCTAGCTATAAATCAACTAGCCTATCTAAAATAGAAATTAAGGTGCCTTGTGCTAGTGTATTATAAAACTTAAATTCCAGAAATCATGTGTTTATATATCAACATAAGTAACTAAGTAAAAGGAAAAAAATATTCCATAAAGTGCAAATGTTAAAACGTGCAATTCATAGTGCATGAAAAAATGATAAAATACAGTCTTTAGTGAAATTAAATAAAGTGCCAGTGATAGTTGGTTCCGTAATCTTCTTAAACAATAAAAAAGTTGTTAAATATGTATATAAGACAGTCTATATAAAAGCTGAAATAGGTGCTCAGTGACTTGTTCAGTGCTTCTCACAAAGAAAAACAGGTGCCAGCAATCGTGTTGTAATTTCTGTGTCTCCAGTATACACGGCACACTAGGTGAAATGGCCCCTTACCTTACTGCTGTAAGGTAAACAGCAAATCAAGCAGCAAAAACAAGGGTCCAGGGATTCTATCCCAATTCCTAGCAGGTGGATATTGGTCCCCTCAGGTAGGTATTTTTCCTCTCAGATAGTTTCCATATAGATCTTTGGCTTCAGTATAGCTCCCAGAGGTCTCATAGGAAAGATAGAGGTACACTCGGATGGTGAAGTACGTTCGTAAAATTTATTGTAACGATATATAAAAAGAGGTACTCACAAACATACGATAAAATACAGCATTAAAAACAGACGAGCAATCCGCTCGTGTATGCGAACGTCACTTCCGGTATCCTCGTTCCGACGCGTATCGTCACTGGTCACGTGACTTCATCAGGGAATGGGATACTCTAGCACGGAAGTGTCTTTTATATGCACGTGTATGGCGGCCATTTTACTGAAGTCTCCCATAAGATAACATTGGCACCGCCATCTTTTTGGAGTCTTCCATAGGCTAACATGGTGCAGCCATCTTTTAGGAGTCAATCTCCACCCAGCATCATTTTCCACATATCTAAGCTACACCCGCGGCCATTTTTCGTTGGTCCCGGTTAGCAGCCATTTCTATACAAGGGTTATTTATCAAATGTCGTAGATCACGTTAGTATTATAGCCCCATATTTTACACTAAAAATGATCTAAAACCGTTCTTTAAAATAGTATATATAGATTTATAAGACAAATGGTAAGGTAACATTTTATCTCATGGTTGGTATATATTAGCACTATATTCCCCCTAGATATGATGCCCCTTAACTAGTTCGACAATCCCCAACTGATCCATTATTTGTATTTATCCTGTAATTTTAAATAATGGGGTATCCAAAATCGGATTAGGGTAGTATGGACCAGTGGTCCAGAGCTAGTTCAATATAGCCATATATATATGTTATTAATCCTGGCTTTTTGGGTATCTAAGGCCAGATTAGGATAATGTGGGAAGTAGAAAGTCTTCCCATTATTGTCGTTTTGTCAGGAACCGGAAATGGCGTTCAAGGTAGACCCAAAATGGTTCATTTATACTATCACAATACATAAAATAGTTTTACAGACATGTGAATTGGATATAATATAAAATGAGTATTGCAAGATCATTACATTAAAACAAGTATCAAATCTAAAACCAAGTTAAAAGATATAAAAATAAGTAAGAATATGTATTTTTTAAAGATCGCTGATAAAGCAGTTTAAGTCAAAATCAATGTTCAAACCTTGGGGGGTAAATGTGTCCAGAATAAAAATCCACTTAGATTCTGCTTGACTGAGTGTCCTAACTTTGTGGCCCCCCCTCCAGTGTTTCTTATATGGTTCTATGCCCCAAAAGGTCAAATGAGTGGGGTCTTTATTGTGGTGGGTACTAAAGTGTCTGGATACACTATGCTTATCAAAGCCGCTAATAATGTTCTTTACATGTTCTTTTATTCTTACTCTCAGCGGTCTTTTGGTTCGCCCAACATATTGTAAGCCGCAACTACACTGTAAAGCATAAACAGCTCCCTTGGTGTTGCAGCATATGAAATCCTTAATATTATACGTGTTTCCCGTACTTGTAGAGGTGAAGTTGAATTTCTTTTCGACCGGCTTTTTTACTCTTGTGCACGCATAACAGCGTCTACAGGGAAAGAATCCCTTGCCTGTAAAGAACGTTAAGCCATTATAGGGGGGGTCGGGGATGTTTTTTACTATCTTATCCCTTAGGGTTGGTGCTCTTTTATAAATAAATCGTGGATGTTGGGGTAGGATTTCCTGCAGGTGTATATCTGACCTTAGTATGTGCCAATGCTTTTTAATCATTTTCTCGATCTTCTTATGTTGCATATTGTAATTCAATATTATTGGTACTCCATCACTTTTGTTCATAGTGGGTGGTTTATCCTTTACTAGTGTTGCTCTATCCATATTTTCAATTTCTGTGATGTTTGTCTTGATGTCTTCACTCTTGTAGCCTTTATGGATAAATCTATTTCCAATTTTCTCTGCTTGTGTCACAAAATCTCTTGGGTGGGAGCAGTTCCTTCGTAGCCGGATCATTTGTCCTTTCGGGATATTGCTCAACCAATTCCAATGGTGGCAACTATCAGTGGGCAAATAGCTGTTCCTGTCCACATTTTTGAAATGAGTTTTAGTATACAATGATTTCTCTTCTTGTCTTATTTCTAAGTCCAGGAACGTGATGGTCTCGTCACTTATCTCCCACATTAAATTAATGTTCCTGTCATTTTTATTTAATCCTTCTAGGAAGGAGATTAGTTTGTTTTTTTCCCCTTTCCACAGTATTAATATGTCATCTATATACCTTTTGTAGGTCACTAGTTCTTCGGGGGGGTTCTTAAAAATCGTCTCCTCCTCCCATTGTGACATGAAGAGACATGCCACACTGGGCGCGAATTTTGCGCCCATCGCTACACCCACTTTTTGATGATAATAATTTCGGTCATACCAAAAATAGCTGCTTTTTAAACAGAAATCTAAACTTTTAATTAAAAATTTTCTTTGGAAGCATGGCAAGGTCGAGAATTTTCTTAGGCCCCATTTTGTGGCTTCACATGCCTGATGGTGTTGGATAATTGTGTACAAGGAAGCCACATCGGCAGTTGCCAGTATCCACGGCGTTTCTCCTTTGGGGGTCTCCTCTATTAGTTGCAGTACTTGTTTAGTGTCTCTCAAGTAGGCTCTAGTTTGTTTGACCACTGGTTGTAAGTAATTATCCAGATATTGTCCTATTCTTGAGGTCAAGGAATCGATTCCATTGACTATAGGTCTCGGTGGAGGGTTTGTGCTATCTTTATGTATCTTAGGTACTGAATAAATCACAGGAGTCCTGCACGACTCAGGAATCAAGAACTTGGCTTCCTTTTTGTTGAGAATATTTCTCTTTAGGCCTAGATGTACACGAAAGAGACGGAGGAATGCAAAACTATTATCAAGACCCACACCAGAGGAGGGCTTTTTTAGAGAGAGGGATGGAGAATCATCCCCCAAAATGGGCGTTGGAACCAAGAGACCCACGGAGAAGCCCAGGAAGAAGAGAGGAAAGAGAGCCGGAAAGAGATCGCAGGCCAAGAAGAAATTAAAAGGTGAAGGTATTTTTAATATAAGTGGTAAATCCCTATCCCACGAAGAAATTGGAGTACTGGATAAGGGTCTGAAATATGCACCGATAAAAAACCTAGACAAATTTGAGACCTATATACAGATCCAAAAATACATCAGAACCTTAAACATCAAAAAATACATAGCTAGCAACCCTTCTAAAAGACGACCGCCTGTAGAAAACCAAGAAATAGTCCATAGTGAATTAAGAAATAAATCTGTTTTTAATCCAGTTTTAAATAATAATAAACATATAGATGTTTTTAAAAAAGTAGTATTGCAAGATCTAAAGGAAATGAAAGTCAAAAAACTAGAAGGACCGAAATTCATAAAAAATGGCATAAGTAAACTGATAAAGAGAAAGGACATTGTCATCCGCCCGGCAGATAAAGGGGGAGGAATTGTAGTCCAATCTAAAACACAATACAAAGAGACCATGAAGAAACTACTGGAAGATAAAGACACATACAAAGTACTGCCGAGCAATCCGATATTTAGATGCAGAAAGGAATTAGAGCAGATTGTACATCTAGGCCTAAAGAGAAATATTCTCAACAAAAAGGAAGCCAAGTTCTTGATTCCTGAGTCGTGCAGGACTCCTGTGATTTATTCAGTACCTAAGATACATAAAGATAGCACAAACCCTCCACCGAGACCTATAGTCAATGGAATCGATTCCTTGACCTCAAGAATAGGACAATATCTGGATAATTACTTACAACCAGTGGTCAAACAAACTAGAGCCTACTTGAGAGACACTAAACAAGTACTGCAACTAATAGAGGAGACCCCCAAAGGAGAAACGCCGTGGATACTGGCAACTGCCGATGTGGCTTCCTTGTACACAATTATCCAACACCATCAGGCATGTGAAGCCACAAAATGGGGCCTAAGAAAATTCTCGACCTTGCCATGCTTCCAAAGAAAATTTTTAATTAAAAGTTTAGATTTCTGTTTAAAAAGCAGCTATTTTTGGTATGACCGAAATTATTATCATCAAAAAGTGGGTGTAGCGATGGGCGCAAAATTCGCGCCCAGTGTGGCATGTCTCTTCATGTCACAATGGGAGGAGGAGACGATTTTTAAGAACCCCCCCGAAGAACTAGTGACCTACAAAAGGTATATAGATGACATATTAATACTGTGGAAAGGGGAAAAAAACAAACTAATCTCCTTCCTAGAAGGATTAAATAAAAATGACAGGAACATTAATTTAATGTGGGAGATAAGTGACGAGACCATCACGTTCCTGGACTTAGAAATAAGACAAGAAGAGAAATCATTGTATACTAAAACTCATTTCAAAAATGTGGACAGGAACAGCTATTTGCCCACTGATAGTTGCCACCATTGGAATTGGTTGAGCAATATCCCGAAAGGACAAATGATCCGGCTACGAAGGAACTGCTCCCACCCAAGAGATTTTGTGACACAAGCAGAGAAAATTGGAAATAGATTTATCCATAAAGGCTACAAGAGTGAAGACATCAAGACAAACATCACAGAAATTGAAAATATGGATAGAGCAACACTAGTAAAGGATAAACCACCCACTATGAACAAAAGTGATGGAGTACCAATAATATTGAATTACAATATGCAACATAAGAAGATCGAGAAAATGATTAAAAAGCATTGGCACATACTAAGGTCAGATATACACCTGCAGGAAATCCTACCCCAACATCCACGATTTATTTATAAAAGAGCACCAACCCTAAGGGATAAGATAGTAAAAAACATCCCCGACCCCCCCTATAATGGCTTAACGTTCTTTACAGGCAAGGGATTCTTTCCCTGTAGACGCTGTTATGCGTGCACAAGAGTAAAAAAGCCGGTCGAAAAGAAATTCAACTTCACCTCTACAAGTACGGGAAACACGTATAATATTAAGGATTTCATATGCTGCAACACCAAGGGAGCTGTTTATGCTTTACAGTGTAGTTGCGGCTTACAATATGTTGGGCGAACCAAAAGACCGCTGAGAGTAAGAATAAAAGAACATGTAAAGAACATTATTAGCGGCTTTGATAAGCATAGTGTATCCAGACACTTTAGTACCCACCACAATAAAGACCCCACTCATTTGACCTTTTGGGGCATAGAACCATATAAGAAACACTGGAGGGGGGGCCACAAAGTTAGGACACTCAGTCAAGCAGAATCTAAGTGGATTTTTATTCTGGACACATTTACCCCCCAAGGTTTGAACATTGATTTTGACTTAAACTGCTTTATCAGCGATCTTTAAAAAATACATATTCTTACTTATTTTTATATCTTTTAACTTGGTTTTAGATTTGATACTTGTTTTAATGTAATGATCTTGCAATACTCATTTTATATTATATCCAATTCACATGTCTGTAAAACTATTTTATGTATTGTGATAGTATAAATGAACCATTTTGGGTCTACCTTGAACGCCATTTCCGGTTCCTGACAAAACGACAATAATGGGAAGACTTTCTACTTCCCACATTATCCTAATCTGGCCTTAGATACCCAAAAAGCCAGGATTAATAACATATATATATATGGCTATATTGAACTAGCTCTGGACCACTGGTCCATACTACCCTAATCCGATTTTGGATACCCCATTATTTAAAATTACAGGATAAATACAAATAATGGATCAGTTGGGGATTGTCGAACTAGTTAAGGGGCATCATATCTAGGGGGAATATAGTGCTAATATATACCAACCATGAGATAAAATGTTACCTTACCATTTGTCTTATAAATCTATATATACTATTTTAAAGAACGGTTTTAGATCATTTTTAGTGTAAAATATGGGGCTATAATACTAACGTGATCTACGACATTTGATAAATAACCCTTGTATAGAAATGGCTGCTAACCGGGACCAACGAAAAATGGCCGCGGGTGTAGCTTAGATATGTGGAAAATGATGCTGGGTGGAGATTGACTCCTAAAAGATGGCTGCACCATGTTAGCCTATGGAAGACTCCAAAAAGATGGCGGTGCCAATGTTATCTTATGGGAGACTTCAGTAAAATGGCCGCCATACACGTGCATATAAAAGACACTTCCGTGCTAGAGTATCCCATTCCCTGATGAAGTCACGTGACCAGTGACGATACGCGTCGGAACGAGGATACCGGAAGTGACGTTCGCATACACGAGCGGATTGCTCGTCCGTTTTTAATGCTGTATTTTATCGTATGTTTGTGAGTACCTCTTTTTATATATCGTTACAATAAATTTTACGAACGTACTTCACCATCCGAGTGTACCTCTATCTTTCCTATGAGACCTCTGGGAGCTATACTGAAGCCAAAGATCTATATGGAAACTATCTGAGAGGAAAAATACCTACCTGAGGGGACCAATATCCACCTGCTAGCAATTGGGATAGAATCCCTGGACCCTTGTTTTTGCTGCTTGATTTGCTGTTTACCTTACAGCAGTAAGGTAAGGGGCCATTTCACCTAGTGTGCCGTGTATACTGGAGACACAGAAATTACAACACGATTGCTGGCACCTGTTTTTCTTTGTGAGAAGCACTGAACAAGTCACTGAGCACCTATTTCAGCTTTTATATAGACTGTCTTATATACATATTTAACAACTTTTTTATTGTTTAAGAAGATTACGGAACCAACTATCACTGGCACTTTATTTAATTTCACTAAAGACTGTATTTTATCATTTTTTCATGCACTATGAATTGCACGTTTTAACATTTGCACTTTATGGAATATTTTTTTCCTTTTACTTAGTTACTTATGTTGATATATAAACACATGATTTCTGGAATTTAAGTTTTATAATACACTAGCACAAGGCACCTTAATTTCTATTTTAGATAGGCTAGTTGATTTATAGCTAGATTTTAATTTTTCCAGTACTAGGCTCTTTATATTTATATTTATATCTAGTTCAGGTAGCGCAACACCATCTGTTTGATTTTCACTCACATACTGCATTACTCCTTCTGCTTTTGACACAGAATGGACAGGCTTCCAAATACAAGGTAAAGGGAGACATGCCCATATTTATGTAAGAGACACATTTACTGGGATTAAGGGGGATCGTGCACTATGATACACGGTCCAACTCCTCTCTGGGTATGCTCATCTACCTTCCTGTTCTCTCCATATGTAGACTCTAATGTCCATGCGATCCCGGTTCGTATCTGTGGGGGACCCCGGGACCACGCACGTTTCTCACAGTTCCACACAGCGTTCTATGCGACTTTGAGAAGAGGGGCGTCTATTGTCTTTTTGCCCCCGTGTTGGGCCTTATCGTGGAGCCCTCCCGGTAGATATATCTAGAGGTACCTGGAGGTGTAGAACTATATTGAATCTATATATGTTATGTGTGAGTATTAAGGGTTTATTTTTTATTTTTTTAAGTCTCCACAGGTCGATGGTGTGTTTCTGTGTACAGAGATGTGTGTGGAGGGGGTCCACCCTGATGCGATCCCGGCACGCCGGGGGTGGGGGGGGCGGTTATTAGGCGGATGCTGCGTGAGGGACACTGGAGTGTCCACCCGCGGGGCTTGCTTTCTGCCATACCGGGCCCATATATTTTGTAGCTAACATGGCGCTCCATGTAATAGATCTCATGTGATGGGAGGTGCTTCGGCACTACCGGGGCTACACTCGTGGGCTGTATGGGATGGGATTGCTGCCGGGGAGGTGGCCGGGTACTGTACGTGTGAGCGCACATCGGGAGTGGGGGACTGCGGTATTTACCCAATGCCCCACTCCCAGGATCATTGCAGGGCATTATGGGGATTGAAGTCCTGTGATACAGGACCCACCCCATACACAAAGTCAACGGGGAATCCCAGCGCATATGCTGCGTACGCGTGCCGGTGGGAGCGTGACGCATGGCATCACTCCCCCCCCGCACGGCCATTCGGAGTGTGGGTGAGGGGGTGACGTGGTGCGCCGCGCACTCGGGGGACCGCCTCTGGACATGTTTGGAGTCAGCAGATGAGGGCGGCAATTATCGCTCTCACCTGCTGGGAGGGATAATGAGGAAGAGGAGGGATATTTAAATGAGCCATTGAACAGCACAAACAGAGGACAAGTGAGTGAAAGCCAAGCACAGTGCACGTAGGAGGGCTCTTCTCTGCCTGATTCCATCCACTCCTTTCAGCAGTGTGCCTCAATGGCAAGATTTTGGAGGTAAGCTGTTTTTGTACATTTAAATAATCAATGGCCCCCCATAATAGGTGAGGCTATAAGTGTGGTGGGTCTACACCATTAGTAGCACTATCTCTGGCTCTTTGTTTCAGGGACAAATAGAGGGGCGTCTCCAGAGGTGGTGCTTTCAACTTGTGGTGGGCTCACATACTACATTACTCCTTCTGCTTTTGATACAGAATGGACAGGCTTCTAAATACAAGGTAAAGGGAGACATGCCCATATTTATGTAAGACACATTCACTGGGATTAAGGGGGATCGTGCACTATGGTACACGGTCCAACTCCTCTCTGGGTATGCTCATCTACCTTCCTGTTTTCCTCTTCTCTCCATATGTAGACTCTAATGCCCATGCGATCCCGGTTCGTATCTTTGTGGGGGACCCCGGGACCACGCACGTTTCTCACAGTTCCACAAAGCGTTCGATGCGACTTTTGCGACTTTGAGAAGAGGGGCGTCTATTGTCCTTCTTTTTGCTTCCGTGTTGGGCCTTATCGTGGAGCCCTCCTGGTAGATATATCTAGAGGTACCTGGAGGTGTAGAATTACTTTGAATCTATATATGTTATGTGTGAGTATTAAGGGTTTTTTTTTTTTTTTTTTTTGTTTTTCTCTTCTGTCTTTCCTTTCTGCCTTTACACATGTACATATGTATCTATGTTTATTATTGTAGATCAAATCTCTGAATAAGAGCTGCAAAAAATGATGGATCCCTGAAGAAGGAGAGAATCTCCGTAACGCGTAGGATATATCATGTCCAGAATACTAGCATAATTGAATATGTATAGATGATGCTGTTGTAATTGGGGCATATTTGTACATTGAAAGAATTTATTCCACTTGATGTTGGAACATTTTATATTTCTGTATTTTTTTCGTGCATTTTTTCTTTTCTTGTTGATTTTTGGTATAATAAAATGATTGTATAACTTTTTTAAACGTGTGTTGCAAGTCTCACAGTTTATGCCTAAAAAGTCCTGCCATTTTGAGGGGTTTTCTTGTTGGTAGATTTTCTTACCAGGAATGGTGGCAGCGCCCAGGAGTCGTTCCGAAGATCGTCTGGGGTGCCGACATCGCGGGTACAGGTAAGTGCCCCAGTATTAAAAGTCAGCAGCTACATTATTTGTAGCTGCTGACTTTTGTATTTTTTCACCCAGGCTGGACCTCCTCTCAGGCATTGCACCTGTGATCAGTGGTTCAGGGGCGCGGTGGTCAGGCTTCTGCAGACAAGCCCTGAAGCTTTTTGCTCGTACCTTCATAAGGGCCGTCTGTTAGAAAGCTGTGGCAGGAACATTTGAAAGGAGCTGGAAGATCTTACTGGAATATGGGTGGAACATGTAACGTTCCAAAGGTTGAACCTTTCCTATAACTTGTTGCCGACCGCCGGCCGTCAAATGATGGCCAGGTGGTGCAGCTCTTGTGGCGGGAGGGCGTCATAGGACGTCCTCCCATTTAAACAGGGAATGCGAATGAGCATGCGCGCACATCCCTGTTCCCTCGGTGGCGGCGTGTCACGGAGACACTGCTCGCCACCGAGGGTCATGGCTGTTTACCACGTGATCGGCTGTGATGAAGTCATGGCTGATCACAGACGTTACACCTTGATGTGAACAGCGCACACGCGCGATCGCGCTGCTCGTGCACATCGGTGGCGGCGTGTTCCCCGGAACACTGCTCGTCACTGATGCCGGTAAACAGCCATTGGCTGGCTGTTTACCCATGTGATCGGCTGTGAACCTTCACAGCCGATTATTAAATGTAAACACAGAGCGGTAACTGGCTGTTACCAGCTCTTCTCTCCTCACACACCATTTCCAGTGTGAGGAGAGAAGAGCCTGGAGCAGTGAGTTACCGATCTGTGTTCTGTAGTGTCTGCACAAACACCATACATATCAGATCCCCCCCCATTGTCATCTGTCACCCAACAGTCACCACAGTCACCCAATAAAGTGAACCTGTCACATAGGAGACTGCCATCAGTGACCGTCAGCGGTGCACCTGTCACCCATTCCCCGTCACCCATCAGTGACCGCCAGCCGTCACCCATCAGCCACCGCCAGCCGTCACTCGTCACCCATCAGCCATCACCTGTCACCCATCAGTGACCGCCCGCCATCACCTGTCACCCATCAGTGACCGCCCGCCATCACCTGTCACCCATCAGTGACCGCCCGCCATCACCTGTCACCCATCAGTGACCGCCCGCCATCACCTGTCACCCATCAGTGACCGCCCGCCATCACCTGTCACCCATCAGTGACCACCCGTCATCACCCGTCACCCATCAGTGACCGCCAGCCATCACCCGTCACCCATCATCTGTCACCCATCAGTGACCATCAGCCATCACCCATCAGTGACCGCAAGCCATCACCCGTCACCCATCAGTGACCACCAGCCGTCACTCATCAGCCATCACCTGTCACCCATCAGTGACCGCCAGCCATCACTCGTCACCTGTCACCCATCAGTGACCATCAGCCATCACCCATCGTGACTGCCAGCCATCAGGGACCATCACCCATCGTGACTGCCAGCCATCAGGGACCATCACCCATCAGTGACCGCCAGCCATCAGGGACCATCACCCATCAGTGACCGCCAGCCATCAGTGACCATCACCCGTCACAGTCCATGGCCTGTCACACCGTCATCACCTGCCACCCATCGCACAGCCCATCAGTGACTGTCAGCTGTCACAGAGCCATCAGCGTCATGTCCAAAAGAGTATACACCAGTGAGGAGGCGTTCCAGATCCTCTCCATGACCGGTGAGAGCAACGGGGAATTCTCATTAGATTCCAATTCTGATTCCAAATCAAATTCGGCATTTATCCCGAATAGTGAATCGGAAAATGATTCGGAGGAAGAATGGGTCCCTCCTAAAAGGGCAAGGCCTTCTGGAAACCAGGATTATATTCCCAGGCCCAGTACCAGAGCTCCTGCCAGCAATAGGCCCCAATTTGCCGCTGGCGATAGGCCCCACCAACAAATGCCCAGACCCAGTACCTATGCTGCCACATCGTGCCTGAGTACCAGCACAGGAAATTCCAATCCAACTAATGGAGTGTTAGATCCCCCAAGAGCCAGGGCCTCTACTTATATGCCTGATGGTCTTACCAACCCAACGTGGCTGCCTTCCGACTTGGCATCACCAATTATTCCTCCTTTCACAGCACAGCCAGGTGTGAAGACCAACACCCAAAATTTCTCAGAGATTGATTTAGTTCATCTGTTTTTGCCCGACACATTTCTGCATTTAATTGTGGACCAAACAAATTTATATGCCCAGCAGTATATTGCCAATAACCCCCAGTCATCATATGCCCGTCCCTTTGAGTGGAGAGATCTCAATTTGGAGGAGTTCCAAATTTTTATGGGCCTCACCCTGAACATGGGGATTACAAAAAAAAATGAAGGACATGCCTATTGGTCCACCCACTCCATCCATCACATGGCCATTTATTTAGCCGAAATGTCCAGGTCCCGATACAACAAGATAATGCGCTTTCTTCACTTCAGAGACAACACCCAGTGCCCTCCCCACAATCATCCAAATTATGACAAGTTATATAAACTTAGCCCACTGATAAATTTATTTTCCCAACAATTTGCAGAACTCTATGTCCCCGATCAAAATATATGTGTCGATGAGTCCCTGGTACCCTTTTCAGGCCGGCTAGGAATAAAGCAATATATACCTAGCAAAAGGGCCAGATATGGAATAAAATTATACAAGCTGTGTGAGAGAGCCACGGGATATCTGTATGCATTCCGCATATATGAAGGAAGAGATTCCCAGCTCCAGCCCCCTGAGTGCCCGGCCTACATGGGCACAACTGGAAAGATTGTATGGGACCTGGCATACCCACTTTTGAACAAAGGATATCACATATACCTTGATAACTTTTACAGCAGCCTGCCCCTTTTCAGACACTTATACCTTGCAAAAACTCTGGCCTGCGGAACCTCCAGAAAAAATAGGAAGGGCTTCCCACAATCACTAGTGGACAAAAAGCTGCGAAGGGGGGAAAGAGCATCACTGAGATGCAATGAAGTGCTGGCCTTGAGGTGGAAGGATAAAAGGGACATGCACATGATGTCCACCATCCATGAGGACACTACAATTGAGGTTCAAAGAAGACGAGGTCCCATTGAAAAGCCAATATGTGTCCACGATTATAATCTCTACATGGGGGTGGGGGGGAATGGGGGTGGATTTCAATGATCAAATGATTCAGCCATATTTGTCAATAAGGAGGTCCAGATTCTGGTACAAGAAAGTAGCAATCTATCTAATCCATTTGGCCATTTATAATTCCTACGTAGTCTACACCAAATCCATGGAAAGCCCCGCCCCCTTCCTAAAATTCATCAAAGAAGTTGTCACATCCCTCATCTATCACCAAACCCCCCCCCCCCAGAAGACCTTTGCTCTGAGGCTGTTTGCCGACTTCGTGAGCGCTACTTCCCCTTCAGTATTCCACCATCTGAAGCAGGCTGAAGACGACAAAAAAAATGTTGCGTGTGCACCAAAAGAGGGTTTTGAAAAGATACCAGCTACCATTGTCCCCAGTGTCCCTCCCAACCTGGCCTTTGCATTGGTGAATGCTTCCAACTTTATCATACATCCCTAAAATATTAGCCCATATTTTTAACCATTTCCCCATTTTCATCATCTGTGCTGACCATTTTTCATGCTTCCCCAAATAACCATGCCACTGCCTTCCACGTGAACTGACCCTGGCCTGTTTTTTGACTATGCCTACTGTTTGGACTGCTTCTAAGTGAACTGACCCTGGCCTGTTTTGTGACTATGCCTTTGCCTACCGTTTGGACTGCTTGCACGTCATCTGACCCTGACCTGTTTTATGGACTATGCTTTAGCCTACCCCTTGGACTGAACTGTTGCCCTGCTATTGTAGGACACAGGGGTCTCACATATGTGAGGGGCTCCAGAATTGTTTTTCCGGATGGAGGAAACAATTTTTATTGTTTTCTCCAGTTTTCGGATTAAGGTCTGGAGTCCGGAGGCTTCATAGAGATTTGGGTGGGTCGAAGCCTCTACCCCTGTGCATAGGTCTTACGTGATTACGGCCCTCAGCCTGCTACTGACTTACTGCCACCATGCCTCTGCATGCCGCATGAACAGACCACACCGCTACCTGGACTATGCAAATAATTAGCTGTAGCAAGAGGCAGTATGTTTATGAAGGGCTGGAGAGAGGTACGATAATGAGTGTCTGCAAGTAACAGTGTACCAGGACCAATATTATGGCTGTGCTGGCTGTCTCTGCCTGGACAATTTCTATGGACTGCTGTGCTGACAATATCCTTGTGTTAACTATAGACAATATTCCTCCCGGCTGCCTGTATAATTACTATTGCTAATGCTAAACACATCCCTGCCTGCTGCCTGGACCAGTGCTCTCTGTGGATACTACTAAAAGCACAGGTAATGCTTTTTTTTTTTTTACCCTTTCCACAATAGAATTTATTTTGGATTGTAATTCTTGGTATGTACATGCTATGTGTTAGAAATATGAAGGGCCTTCAAAAATGATAGGTTGCCAGGAAACTATATGTTATTTATGCTCCTAGAACGCCTGATGGTGCTACTTGGATGTTGGGCCTTTGTATGTGGCCAGGCTGTGTAAAAGTTTCACACATGTGGTATTGCCATACTCAGGAGGAGTAGCAGAATGTATTTTGGGGTGTCATCTTTGCTATGTACATGCTATGTGTTCGAAATATCTGATAAATTGACAACTTTGTGTAAAAAAAAAAAAAAGTGTTTTAATTTTTTTTCCACATTTTCCAAAAACATCTGGAAAAAAATGAACCGTTCAAAAGACTCATTATGCCTCATAGACTATACGTTGGGGTGTTTGCTTTCCAAAATGGGGTAATTTTGGGGGCAATTCCATTGTTCTGGTGCTCCATGGCCTTCAAAATTGTAATAGGTGGTTGAGAAATGAGATGTGTCATTTATGCTCGTAGGACGCTTGAAGATGCTACTTCAATGTTGGGCCTTTGTATGCGGCCAGACTGTGTAAAAGTCTCACACATGTGGTATCACCATACTCAGGAGGAGTAGCAGAATGTATTTTGGGGTGTCATCTTTGCTATGTACATGCTATGTGTTGGAAATATCTGATAAATGGACAACTTTGTGTAAAAAAAAAAAAAAAGAAAAAAAAAAAGCGTTTTAATTTCTTCCCACATTTTCCAAAAACTTCTGGGAAAAAAAGAACCGTTCAAAAGACTCATTATGCCTCATAGACTATACGTTGGGGTGTCTGCTTTCCAAAATGGGGTAATTTTGGGGGCAATTCCATTGTCCTGGTGCTCCAGGGTCTTCAAAAGTGTAATAGGTGGTTGAGTAATGAGATGTCTCATTTATGCTTGTAGAATGCCTGAAGATTTTACTTCAGTGTTGGGCCTTTGTATGCGGCCAGGCTGTGTAAAAGTCTCACACATGTGGTATCGCCATACTCAGGAGGAGTAGCAGAATGTATTTTGGGATGTAATTTGTTGTATGCATATGCTCTTCATTTTGCAAAGAATTGTGGGAAAAAATTACAACTTAAAAAAATTCATCATGCTACTTACTTAATACCTTGAAATGTCTACTTTCCAAAAAGGGGTCATTTGGGGGGTATTTGTACTTTCCTGACTTGTTAGTGTCTCAAGAAATTAGATACATTTGATATACTGAAGGCCTGATCAGATGTGATCAATTTTCAGGGATTGGCACCATAGTTTGTAGACTCTATAACTTTCAAAAAGACCAAATAATATACACTAATATGGGTTATTTTTATCAAAGATATGTAGCAGTATAAATTTTGGCCAAAATGTATGAAGAAAAATTACTAATTTGCTAATTTTTTTGATGGAAACCAATAAAAAGGCATTTTTTTCACAATATTTACGGCATTTTTCATTTATAGCACAAAAAATAAAAAACCCACTAATGCTCTATTTATGTGAAAAAAAAGGACGCAAATTTCATGTGGGTACAGTGTTGCATGACTAATTGTCATTCAAAGTGTGAGAGCGCTGAAAGATGAAAATTGGTCTGGTCAGGAAGGGGGTGTAAGTGCACTGCATTGAGGTGGTTAAAGAAGGCATTAGCATGTATGGGTCACACCTGAGCGTAGTGGGAACTAGTGTTCCCGCTTTTTCTTTTTAGTGTTTCTGCTTGTTCACTTGAATGGGCTGCTCTACCCCCCAACACATTCCCACAAAAAGCTCCAAAACCTTTTTTTTTTTTGTAGTGTATTTTTTTTTCACCGTGCCAGGGGTGCCAATAACAAATACACGCAACACACGCATAATGACATGTGCGCTTGCAGCGCGTTTCCTGTGTGCTTTGTAGCTTGTTCCAGAAATGCCAATTATGAATGGTTACAGTTGCCCAATGCAGGAAAATTGCTGCATCTTATTTTAAGCCTCCAACTGTCTGTGTACGGGTGAGCCCTTACCACAATGATATCAATGGGCCCCTTGCCTGGATATAGCTAGTCACCAGGCCCACATGAATAGATATCTATACAATGTCTGTATGGAGGATGTACAATACGGGAGGCGCACAGTCCACACACACAAAATCAGCACGGCGTATTGGTGTACTAAGGCCAGCTGTGAGTGTACGTTTCCATCCGGGGATTCTAGTTGAATACAGTGCCTGGCTGCGCTCGTGTCCCCAGCACGTTCTTTCACCACGTTCCCCGCCTCTCCCTGAGCCGGGCCGCGGAAGTGTGGTGGCAGACGTGGCGGTGCGCGGTTCGCGCTGGTGGCGGGCCCGGGGTGTGAGGAGGAGACGTTGTGTCCTGCCTCCCGCAGGCTCGGGCCGCCCCTCGGCTCTATAAGCGGAATGCAGAGGCCGGGGCGGCTGCACGTTAAGCGGCTACTGAACCTGATGGGCCGGAGGCCTGAGCTGCTGTGCGGGGCTATAGCGCTGAGCTGCGCTCTCATCGTGGCGCTCAGGTTCACCTGCAGGTAACACCGGCCACCTCCTATATATACACACTGACAGCTGGGGGGACTCTGCCTGAAGTAACACCGGCCCCCTCCTATATATACACTGACAGCTGGGGGACTCTACCTGAGGTAACACTGGCCTCCTCATATATATATATATATATATATATATACATCTCACCTCTTCTATATACAACGTGCTAGCTGGGGGACTCTACCTGAGGTAACACCGGCCTCCTCCTATATATGTATACACATACATCCCACCTCTTAAATATATACAATGTGCTAGCTGGGGGACTATACCTGAGGTAACACCGGCCTCCTCCTATATATACATCCCACCTCTTCCATATATACAATGTGCTAGCTGGGGGACTCTACCTGAGGTAACACCGACCCCTCCTATATATACACTGACAGCTGGGGGACTATACGTGAGGTAACACCGGCCTCCTCCTATATATACATCCCACCTCTTCCATATATACAATGTGCTAGCTGTGGGACTCTACCTGAGGGAACACCGGCCTCCTATATATACATCCCACCTCCTCTATATATACACTGCACTGACAGCTGGGGGACTATACCTGAGGTAACACCGACCACCTCCAAAATATATACATCCCACCTCTTCCATATATACAATGTGCTAACTGGGGGACTGTACCTGAGGTAACACCGGCCACTTCCTATATACAGTTTGCTAGCTGGGGGACTCTACCTGAGGTAACACCGGCCACCTATATATACACCCCCACCTCTTTCATATATACACTGACAGCTGGGCGACTATACCTGAGGTAACACCAGCCCCCTCCTATTATATACATTCCATCACTTTTATATACAATGTGCTAGCTGGGGGACTCTACCTGAGAGAACACAGGCCCCTCCTATATATACATCCCACCTCCTCTATATATATATATATATATACACACACACTGACAGCTGGGGGACTATACCTGAGGTAACACCGACTACCTCCAATATATACATCTCACCTCTTCTATATACAATTTGCTAGCTGGAGGACTGTACCTGATGTAACACCGGTCACCTCTTCTATATATATATATAGATAGATAGAGATGCGTGTGTGTATATATATATATATATATATATATGAATATGATAGCTCTATCATGTATGTGTTAAGGTTGCCACCTCATCCCTTTAAACCCAAACACACATGAATTACACAGGTTCCGTGGCTGATTAGGTGGTAATTACCGTATATACTCGAGTATAAGCCGAGATTTTCAGCCTCTTTTTTGAGGCTGAAAGTGCCCCCCTCGGCTTATACTCGAGTCATCGCTGTCTGCCCGCTCGATCAGCGTGTCGAGCAGACAGACAGCGGCCATTCTATAATTCAAAAGCCGCGCCTCCGGCTCCGCCTTCGCCTGTGATAGGCGGAACACTGAATTTCCCAGCAGCCTGTGTTCCGCCTATCACGGACATCGTATCATCCTCGTACTACGGACGAGGATGATACGATGTCCGTGATAGGCGGAACACAGGCTGCTGGGAAATTCAGTGTTCCGCCTATCACAGGCGAAGGCGGAGGCGCGGCTTTTGAATTTTACAATGGCCGCCGAGGCGCCGACGAAGAGGGCACGGGACGGAGGCAAGGCAAGGCACGGCACGGCACGGGACGGGACGGAGGCAAGGCAAGGCACGACACGGGACGGAGGCAAGGAGGCAAGGCACGGGACGGAGGCTCGGGACAAAGGCTCGGGACACAGGTAGGCTGGACACACACACACACACACACACACACACACACACACACACACACACACACACACGGATGGAGACACACACACACACACAGGGATGGATGGATACACACACACACAGGGATGGATGGATGGATGGAGACACACACACACAGGGATGGATGGATGGAGACACACACACACAGGGATGGATGGATGGATGGATGGAGACACACACACACACACACAGGGATGGATGGATGGATGGACACACACACACACAGGGATGGATGGACGGACACACAGGGATGGACGGACACACAGGGATGGACGGACACACACACAGGGATGGACAGGCATGTCTCACCCTCGGCTTATACACGAGTCAATAAGTTTGCCAGTTTTTTTGGGGGTAAATTGGGGGCCTCGGCTTATATTCGGGTCGGCCTATACTCGAGTATATACGGTAAGCTCACATGGTGCCTTATCTGTATTAAAGTGGTTGTATACCCACAGGAAAAAAAATACCTGTAAGGCAGCGCATACTAGCTCATTATGAAATACTCACCTTAGAAGGGAGCTGACATATTGCCCTAGGTGTGTCTTCTGGGTTTGTGGCTCCGGCGCAGTGAGTGGCCGGAGCCACGATGGCGATGAGTTTTCTTCTCGGCAAGGTCTGGCAGCGCCTGCCGGACCTTCAGCTGGGCATTAACAGCACGTTCGCTGCTGATGTCAGTATCTGCATGCAAAGTGAATATCTCCTAAACCGTATGGGTTTGGGAGATATTAGTTTTACCTAGTGGTAAGTCTTATTATAGCCTTACTTGTAGGTGAAAAATAAAAATTAAGGTATACAACAGCTTTAAATTAGCTTCAGAACCTGTGTAATTCATATGTGTTCGGGTTTAAAGGGATGAGGTGGCAATGTTCTATATACGCTGCTGGCGGTGGGGGGATTCTACCTGATGTAACCCAGGCCACTAATATATATATATATTTATTAATATTGTGTGTGTACATCCCACCTCTTCCATATACATTGTGCTGGCTGGGGAACTCTACCTGAGGTAACACTGGCCACCTCCAAAATAAAAAATATATACAGTATCTCAAGAATGAGTACACCCCTCACATTTCTGTAAAAAATGTATTATATCTTTTCATGTGACAACACTGAAGAAATTACACTTTGCTAAAATGTAAAATAGTGAGTGTACAGCTTGTATAACAGTGTAAATTTGCTGTCCCTTCAAAATTACTCCACACACAGCCATTAAAGCAGAGTTTTGGCACCTTTTGGGGGGGAGACGGGGCAGGTATCCTGTTCCCACTTCCAGGAGCCACAGCCATGGCTATTGACGTCACCGCTCGGCTCCCTCCTCCTCCCCCTGTCGCCGGGCCAGTAGGAGACAGGAGCGGAGCCTCACACATACGCAGTGGGGTTCCTGGTGTAAAGCCGTAAGGCTACACTGCCGGGTTCCATTACCCGCAGTGGCGATGGCATGCACCCGACAGCTGATGGTATGGTATGAATGATGTAGCCAGTTATCACCACTCTTTAGAAGGGTTTTCATGGGGGGGGGGGAATGGGAGGAGTGAGTGACTGTTTCTTCCTCCTATTTCCTACTCTCCCTGTCCCTCTCTCTTATACGATCTGTTTCTCACTTTAATTGTTAAAATACAGTAATCTCAATTCAACCCCCCTCATGATCTTAATTCGGCATTTTCACAATTCATGTAACAAGTGCAGAGCTGTTCTCTGCTCAGAGCTGCCAAAAAAAAAGGGCAGCCAGCAAAGTTTATCACAATATTGCTCAGTGCTGATATAACAGGAAACATTATATAATTTGGTTCTTTTAGATCAAAGGGATGAACTTCGGTCTGTAAATGAGAACAGTTTAACCACTTAAAGGATAAGGCTTTTTTCTGACACTTGTTGCTTACAAGTTAAAATCAGCATTTTCTTTTTCATACATTATGGGACACAGAGTCAGGCTAATATTCATTACCTGCTGGGTTATACTTCATTAGGTGAATGGACACTGGTAGCCCAATGGTCTTTAGACAGGAAGTGGTCCCCTATATAACCCCTCCCATTCAGGAAGTACTTTTTCTTTTAACCAGTGTCTGCAAGGTGGCCGGTTTGTTTGAGCTCTCTGAGCTCCAGGTCTCTAGTCCCACAAACTGTTCCAAAAATGAATCAAGGGATTGACCGGTCTGATCCATTTGACACAGGCTTTTGTGCTTAGATAAATGGTACCTGAGCCTTGCAAAGAAGACTCCAGATCCTGCAAGTTTTTGCCTGTAATGTGGCCTCCGTGGCCTGGACCCTGCGAAGTGGAAATCCTGGACACTACAGCGCTAAGACATTTCCTGCAGGGTACTGTACAAGTCCAAGGAAGTGGACCCTAAACATGAAAGGGTACCCAGTCCTTGAAGGTCCAAGTGACAGCAACCCACTGTGAAGGGTAAAGATTTGATCCTTAGTTCCTAAGTGGCCCTGCTCCTGGACTGTTAAGTGAAACCCCTTTATTTTATTATTGTGGGGTGTCCCAGTGATTGTAACAATCAGTCAAGCTAGCTAAAGGCTGGACACCTGTGTGCGGTGACCATACGGGAGAATTCTGGGCTAGCTGTGGGTGTTTGCAAAGTGTACCTTTTTTTTTTTTTTTTCTTGTGTCTGGCTGTTTTTTACCTGTATGATTGCGCACTACAGTGCACCATTTAGCCTTGGTTCGCCATGGTGCACGTGCGTTCGCAAGAGCTCTGCTGGGCTCAGCAGTTTGTTTGGCGACCATGGCGCATGCAAATTTGCCACACATGCGCCTTAGCCTTTATCTGGGAGCACAAATATTTCCGTTGTACGCAAATATGGTCACGCCCACTTGCCGGGACCACGCACGTGCGTGCGCATGCATAGAACGTTCCGGCACACACCCAGCTTATTTAAGCTGTGTATGCCAAGCATGTGGTGCTTCCAGAAGACAGCTGTGGGACACAGAGCAGGCTCTGAGCAAACACTTGCAGTGTTTCATTTCATTTCTCCATAACCCGGGTCACATGAGTCAAAAGGTGTTGCTTGGCAAGCTAAAGGTGCTTAGCAGGATTGTTGCATAAGGGCTTGGTGAGCCCTATTAAATGGTCTCCCTTTTGAGGTGTTTTACCTACATCCAAGTACTCTTTGTTTGCGGCATTGAATGCCTTCCTAAAAGAGGAGTGGGACTAATACCACAGGGAAGGGCACACCTACGTCATCAGTAGTTCCTGATGAACCTAGTCATATCCCTAGTGTTGTATCCCCTGAAAGACCAGAGGCTCCTGGGCAATCTGAGCCGCTGCGCTTATCTGGTACAGTCAACGCTGCTGCTTCACCCTTTATCACTAAGGATGAACTGTCCTAAGCCCTAGCCGGGTTAGAGCTCAGGATTGCCGACATGCTTGCCTCCAATCCCACAGGATGGCAGGAAGTGTGACAGATCCCCCTCCCCAGAGTCTCCTTGTCTGGAGCAGGAATGGGTTGAGGATGGGGAAGAGCTTAAAGATCAGGATTCGGTGGAGTGCCCGGTAGATGAGTCTGCTTCTGAGCAATCTGGACAAGAAGATATCCACTCAATGTCTGCCTCTCAGTCGCAGAGGTTTTTCATCCTGACTCTGACAGAAATGGTTCATTCTGCCTTTAAGTTGCCTCTTGCAGAGGTGACTGAGCCCCCTTGGCCTTTTTTGGGATCTCTGAGAGCTTTTCAGGTCGCACAGACTTTCCCGCTAAACCCCCTGTTGGAACAGGCGGTGTATGCTGATTGGGAACATCCTGACAGGACTTTTTTGCATCCTAAAAGGTTTTCCCTTTTATGCCATGGATGAAATGTTCGTAAAAATAAAAAAATGGAGCATGCCAGCCATAGATGCAGTAGTCTTAACCACTTGACATCCGTGCTATGGCTGAATGACGGCCACGGTGCGGATCTGAATTCCTGGGAGGCCGTCATATAACCCCTGTGCACGCTCCCTGTGTGCTGTGACTCGGGTGATCACTGATCCGAGTAAGGGACCAGTCCCGGCCCCTTACCATGTGATCATCTGTCAGCCAATGACAGCGGATCACATGATCAAAACAAAAGCTCTGTGATTTTTTTTATTTTGATTTTTTTTCTCCTCATCCTGACAGTGGAGGAGAAAAAAAGCCAATCACTGGCTCATCTTAAAGGGACATCGGTACCGAAAAGGAAGAGGCAATTATGCCTAATTTATGCCATCTGACAGTGCCCACAAGTGCCGCCTATCAATGCCCACCAGTGGTGCCAATCAGTACCACCTAGAAGTGCTGCCCATCATTGCCACCCATCAGTGCCCATCACTACCACCTATCGGTGCCCATCAGCAGTGCCGCCTCATCAGCGTACATCAATGATGGACAAAAATTACCCGTTTTAAAATTTTATAACAAAATTAAAAAAAAAAAAAAGTTTTCCTAAAAAAAATAAAAATAAATGTAAAAACACAGAATTTTAACAAAATATAAAAATCGCACAGGTGATCAAATACCACCAAAAGAAAGCTCTATTTGGGGGAAAAAATAACAATTTAATTTGGGTACAGTGTTGTATGACCGCGCAATTGTCATTCAAAATGCATCAACCCTGAAAGCTGAAAATTGGTCTGGATGGGAGGGGGGTTTAAGTGCCCAGTAAGCAAGTGGTTAAACAAGAACTTAACTTGTCCTGTAGATAACACACAGGGCTTGAAAGACCCTGTTGACAAGAAATGTGAGTTATTATTAAAGACTTCCTTTTCTTTGGCCAGTGCAGCCTTTCAGCCAGCTATTGCAGCAACTGGTATTTGCCAGTCCATAAAAGACCACGTTAAATGGCCGGATAGGCATAACCAGGAAGATGATCTGCCTCAAAGACAGATAGTCCTTGAGTGCTAAAGGATTCAATACAGCAGGTTTCTCGTCTGGCTCTCTTGTCTGTACATATGCGCAGTTTAATGGCTTAAGAACTGATCAGCCATGTTTCCTTGTAAAAAGTTATTGGCAGGTTTCCTGTTTTATGGGGAGCGTTTTATTTGGTGATTACGTGGACAAATATATCCAAAAGATTTCCGAAAGGAAGAGTTCTGTGCTTCCTGTGAAGAAAAGCACCAAACGTCCCTCGTTTAAAAACCCAGGGACAGCTTCCTCAAATGTCTGTGTCAGGGCCAGGGGCAAGCCACAAGGCTAGGGCCAAAAAAAGCCCTGGGTCCACAATTCTAAACCCAGCACCAAGCCCTCCTTTTGAGGGGATGCTCCCACTCCAGGGGGTTGGGGGGGGGGGCTACTGCACTTTGCGGACATTTGGAAAACAACAATTCAGGACAAGTTGGTCACCTCAATTATATCTTGCGGGAGTTACGGGGGTGCCCCCTCAGAGGTTTCTAAGATCCAGCATTCCCTTGGATCCTCCAAAAAGAAACTTATTGCTTCAGACACTACATCATCTAGTGCATCAAGGAGTGATTGTAGAGGTTCCAGTATCTGAAAATGAGCACAGGGTTTTACTCAAACCTGTTTATGGTTCAGAAACCAAGCTGGGACACAAGGCCCATTTTGGACCTAAGGTCCCTGAACAAGTATATATTGATACAAGCCTTTCGGATGGAGTCTGTCCACTCAGTAGTAACCTCACACTCCAGAGGGCAGACTTTTTAACCTCCATTGATATAAAGGACATGTACTACACGTACCTATCTTTCAGCCTCATCAGAGGTTCCTACATTTTGCAGTAGAGGAACGTCATTTTCAGTTTGTGGCTCAACCCTTTGGGCTCCCCAGGGTTTCACAAAGGTCCTAGCACCAGTACTGGGTCTTTTAAGGGCCCAAGGTATCCTGGTGCTTGGGTATCTGGACGACCTGCTCAGAGATCATTCAGTGCAGGCTCTAGACCAGAGAATAATATACACAGTGAAGTATTTGAAAAGCTTAGACTGGATAATACCGAAAAGTCAGCCTTGAGACCAGCTCAAAGTTTAAAATATTTTGGTCTGATTCTAAACACGGTCCAAGCAAGAGTATTCAGGGCACAGATCCTTACGGGTGGCATGAAGGATCGGGTGCGTCAGATAAGGGGCACCAGACAACCCTCCATTTGGCTCTGTATGAGTTTTCTATGGAGGATGGCATCCTCCTTCAAGGCAGTGCCCTATGCCCAGTTCCATTCCAGCCCTTTACAACAAGAAATCTCGTTGGCTTGGAACAGAGGAAGGAAAGCCCTGGATTATCCAATGTGCTCCTCAGGCATGGTTAAGCCTAAACTGGTGGTTGCAGGATCAGAACCTGCGAAAGGGAAAATCCTTTCTCCCGGTAACTTGGAGAGTACTGACTACAGATGCCAGTCTCTCAGGCTGGGGGGCGACCCTAGACGGGTTCACAGCCCAGGGGAAATGTTCAGGGACAGAGGAGACCCTGCCCATCGATGTCCTACAATTACGGGCAGTACTTCTGACCCTATGATCCTGGACGGTGGAGCTTCAGGACTGCCCCATCAGGGTTCAGTTCGACAATGCCACGGCAGTGGCCTATATAAACCACCAATGCAGTACCAGGAGTTGTTCAGCTCTGAAGGAGGTCAACTACATACTAGCCTGGGCAGAGGGACATGTGCCAATAATATCAGCACTCCATATCCCGGGAGTAGAGAATTGGAAGGCAGATTATTTCAGCCGCCAGCAGATCTGCCTGAAATTTACAGTCTCTAAACTTGACGGCATGGCTATTGAAGCCAGGGTGTAAAAAGACCGTGGCATCTGGGGACCAGTGATGTCTACTCTAGTGAATACTAGAAAAGCAATCCCTAGGAAGATTTATCATAAGGTCTGGAAGACTTGTATTGCTTGGTGTTAAGGCAGAAAATGATATCCTTGGAAATATGTGATTGGGAGAATTCTCTTTTCTACAGTCAGCTGTGGAAATCAAATGGGCTTTGAGTACAATCAGAGGTCAAGTTTTGGGCCTATCAGTATTCTTCCAAAGGCCTTTAGTCTCCCATTCACTGATCCAAACCTTTATGCAAGGGGCAACTCGCTTACTTCCCCCCATTAGATCACCTATGTGTCCTTGGTGCTGTCTGTGTTACAAAAACAACCATTTGAACCTATTAAGGAAATTTCATTATACTTGCTGTCACGCAAGCTAGCCTTCCTGATGGCTATCACCTCGGCTAGAAGGATGTCGGAGTTGGGGGCCCTTTTTCTCTCAGCCTCGTCTGGCGGAAGAGAGACTACTGCATTCTTTGGACGTTGTCTGGGCAGTCGAGGGTTTATCTGTCTAGATCTGAGGAGATCTGAGGATCAGACTTTTTTTGGGTTTGGTTTTGTTTTAGCAAAAAGACCAAAGAAGGGGCAGGCAGCTTCCATTGCCAATTGGGTCCGTCAATTGGTCATTTAGGCCTATGGTGGTCTGAAACGTAAAGCTCCTCCCTTTTAGGGTGAGAGCTTTTTCTACCAGGGGTGTAGGAACCTCCTGGGCTTTTTACCATCAGGTATCTGTGGCTCAAATTTGTAAGGCTGCTACCTGGTCTTCAGTGCATATGTTCACAAAATTTTATCAAGTGGATGTTCGAGCAGCCGAGGATTCGGCTTTCAGCTGCAGTGTACTGCGGGCTGCCGTATAAGTTCTGATGGCTATTGTTTGGCAGGGTGTCTCCCTTCCTCAAGGCTATTGCTCTGGGACATCCCAGCAGGTAATGATAGCCTGACTCTGTTTCCCATGATGTATGAAAAAGAAAATGGGATTTTTATGTCATACTTACCTGTAAAATCCTTTTCTTTGAGTACATCATGGGACACAGAGATCCCGCCCCTCTTTTTTTTTTTTTTTTTGAGGATTTAGTGTTGGCTACAAAACGAAAGTACTTCCTGTATAGGAGGGGGTTATATTGAGGATCACTTCCTGTCTGAAGACCTTTGGTCTACCGGTGTCCATTCACCTAATGATGTAGTATGACCCACTGGGGAGCTACAGTTCATTGAGGGAACCATGAATGCCAGCATGTACTATGACATACTGAAGCAGAGCATGATCCCCTCCCTATGGAGACTGGGCTGCAGGGCAATATTCCAACATAACAACCCCATACACACCTCCAAGGTGACCACTGAAGGTGGAGGAGCTCAAGGTCTCTAACATCCACCAGCTCCGTGATTTTGTCACAGAGGAGTGGAAGAGGCCTCCAATGGCAACCTTTGAAGCTCTGGTGAACTCAAAAAAGGGTTAAGGCAGTGCTGGAAAATAATGGTGACCACACAAAATATTGACACTTTAAGCCCAATTTGGAAATTTTTCACTTGGGGGTGTACTCACTTTTGTTGCCAGCAGTTTAGACATGCATGTTGAGTTATTTTGAGGGGACAGCAAACTTACACGGTTATACAAGCTGTACACTCACTACTTTACATTGTAGCAAAGTGTCATTTCTTTAGTGTTGTCACATGAAAATATTTACAAAAATGTGAGGGGTGTACTCATGTTTGTGATATACAGAGAGTATATATGTGTGTGTGTATATGTATATGTGTATATATATGTGTGTGTGTGTGTGTGTGTGTGTGTATATATATATATATATATATATATATATATATATATATATATATATATATATATATATACACACACGTACTCACATGAGTATATTTTTATCTGCTTGTAACACGCACTTTTTCACCCCTGAAAATGGGGAGCAAATCAAGGGTACATTGACAAATAAAATTTGTCAATTTTTCCTACAAAGTAAGCTTTCTTTTGATGGCATTTGATCACCTTTTGCGGCTTTTATTTTTGTGCTCTAAGCAAAGGCCGACAATTAAAAAAAAAAAAGAAGAGACATATATATATATCTGTATAAATTTGCTATAAAACATACCCAATAATGACACTAATGCAGTGTTCATTACTAAAAATAGTCACTGTACTAATGACGGTGGCTGTGAAAGGGTTATGTATAATTCTTCACAGAAAGGCTGTAACAGTATATCTGTTAAAGGGTGGCCCTTAAGTGATTATAAACCCTTACATATACCCAGTGACATGGCAGCAGGTGTTACACGGGGAAATCCTCCTACAGAAGTTGTTTCGTCCCCGTCTAACTATTTCTGTGGTTTTCTCTTCTCTACATCAATTCAAAGCCCAGATTTTATAAAGCTTGTCTGAGCCTTCAGAAAAAAGGGGGCAGAGAGCTGAACCTACACTCTGCAAAGATCAGCGAGGAGGCTGATTGAAGGGAAGGGGGAGACGAGGGAGTGCCGATAATGGATGAGCCATAGGAATCCTAGAATCCTATGGGTGACATCGCTACTCCCAGGCCTTGGGAGCGTTCTCACCCTTTTCCCTGCTGCCAGTGCTGGCTGACATGGGAGATCATATAATTGGATCATGTGACTGAAAATAGGTAAGTATATAGAAATTTCTTACATCAGTTAGGAGGGGGAGGGAGTGTTTTAAGATTAGGTTTATCTCAAATTTTTTTAGGCCCCATTCACACTTCTGCGACTTGGGACTGAAAAGTCGCATGACAAGTCAACCCCATGATTTCCAATGAGTGCCAATCCTATCTGTGCAACTTCAAGTTGCACAGACTTCAAAGTAGTCCCTGTACTACTTTGGTCCGACTTTGAAGCGAGTTGAGGTCCTTAGACCTCAACTTTACACAGGCATTCCCTGAAATTGCGGTAAAATTGCGTGACTTTCAAGTAACGGCAGTGTGAAAGGGGCCTAAGTAAAAGTTTGTTCATTCATTTACACCTGATTCATTCATCTACAAAAGCTGATTTTGTTTTTGTTCCACGAATATTTCTAAAATATACCCTTGTACTGAAAACTTTGGGAACACTTGAACATCGGTGCAAGTGCTGGATTATTTTGGCGCACAGAATCAGACAAAATTAGGAGGTGTCACATATATCCCTTTTTGTTTCTTTAACAGTTGTCACGTTTCACTTGTAAAGTGATTCAGTATTGCTGGTGCAACACCACATAGAACTTGGCAGTAAGTGCAATGGTTGATTTGGCGTGTGGAAAATGTAATATTGACACTGGAAGAATTACGTGTTTCTTTGTTTATCCCTCCTTGTAGTTAATTTAACACATTTTCCATGATTGTGCAATATGTTGCTAATATTAACAAAACTGCTTTCAGTTCAATAAATGTATTTTTTGCAAAGATCAGTTAAATTGCCCCAAAACATTATGAATTCTTTTTTTATTACCAATCTTTCAGTTATATGTGAAATGGGGATTCACAATTTTTAGTTTTTGGATGCAGTGTTGAGCAGTTGTATGCTTAATGGTGGCCATACACTGTGCAATGAAAGTGAATGATTGGTGTCTAAAACAGTTGAATTGGTCATTTATCAAGCAAAACAAACGTGGCATGGCCAAACAATATACAAAAGA